>NW_017728925.1:18449599-18568423 GCF_001723895.1 Crocodylus porosus
CAGCGGGCCCGCGGCGTCCCCGCACGCGGGGGGCAGCGCCGGTGGTCTCCCCCCCAGAGGGACCTGGCTGACACCGCCGCGCGGTCGTGCAGCACCGGGACTCGGACGCTGCCTCCCGTGCTGCATCCTCTTGGCAGCTGCCAGCGGCGCGTGCTCCTGGGTCAGGATGACAGCCTTTTGTTTCCTGCGCCGGCTTTCATGCCTCATTTTCTTCAAGGATAAGAGTACTTTATGGGAGTCGTCATTGTGAGGAGGTGAGGGGGGGACCGCGCGTCTCTCCAGCGCTCCTTCCCTCTTTCACAGCCGGCGAGGGGGTCAGGGGGCAGGAGGGCGGGTGGGAGGTAGCGACCGGGGCTGCGGGCTCCATCCCGGCGCGCCGGGCACACCCGGGGACCAGGAGTGCCAGGGAGAGGCGACAGCAGCCGCCAGGGCCGCGAGCGTGCTCTGGGCACAGATGTGCAAGCAGGTGCCGACGGGGCAGCCGCCTCTCCCTGCAAAGGTCAGTGCCGCCCTGGGTCTTCACGGGCCGCTGGCGCCAGGCCCATCGCGGCAGGACCTCGCGGAGTCGCCCGCCACAGCCACGGGGTACAGCCGGAGCGCCCTCCTCCCGCGGCAACGTGCCGGTGTCTCAGCGGGGCAGGGCGCATCCTGTCCCCCGCGGCCGAGGCAGGGACCGGGCGGTGGGGACTTGCCAGCAGCGTCCCAGGCCTGGCCCCGGGTGCCTGCGGCCGCCTTCAGCCCTGGGAGGGAGGGCAACAGTCGAGGAGGCCAAAGCTGCGTGGTCCTGCAGGGCAGGGAGGAGAGGAGAGCCCTCGAGGGCGAGCGTGCTGGCTGGCAGGGGAGGGCCCGGGCGTGCAAGGGGCTCTCGCCTCCCTCCAGGCTGGGCGCAACTGGTGCCAGGCTCCTCCTCGCACAGCAAGAGGCAGCAAAGCCCGCTGGGGACGGCTGTCCCCACTGCCCGCCCCTGCCCCAGGGCTTCGGCAGCCGTGCTCCCCTCCGCGTAATACCCAGCAGGGCTCTTGCAGGGCTCCTCTGCACCCATCCCATCCCATCCCGGCAGGGCACGGTCCTTCCCTTAGGCCCAAGCAAAGCGGAGCCGCCCCTGGAGGGGTCCCTCTGCTCATCCGTCCCAGGGGCACGCGGTGCACCCAGCGTCCATCCCTCAGGGAGAGGACAATTGCTCGTGAAACCCCGACCCCACGCTTCCCCGAGAGCCACCCACCGCCCAGGAGAAACTCCCGCCCCAGCGGGTCTGTCCACAGACACGGGCACTGCGCCGCTGGGGCAGACCCTGGTTCTTCTCCGGGCGCCACGACGTGCCACCGGTGCTGTTCGCTGCCCAGCCCCGCCGGCGGCACCCGGGGCATCGGTGGGACGACACCGGCCCCGGACGGCGACTCTCCCTTGGGAGAGGAAGGCAGCCCAGCCTTGAAAGCGACTCCAGAGAGGTCAGGAGAGCAGGACTGTGATAGAACAGCCTGACAAACGCAGCTCGCAAAGTCCTTGGGCCCGATAATGTATGTTCCAGGCAATGTTGACACTGGTGATCCACCAAAGATCAGGTTAACAGGTCTGACGTTGGTGACAGCGTGATTTGTTCCGCGCCGGCTCGGGATTCACAGAGCCGCCGGCCTTCGGTGATAAACTATTGCACCGCGCACACGAGGCAATGGCACTTGTCACCAGCCAGCACCGGGAGATGAAAAGGAAGCAGAGCTCGCATCAAAATGCAGCGGGCCCGGGGCTGGAAATTAAATCGTGCCGGTACTTTTCCCTGCTCCAAAGCGCCCTTGCGGCAGAACGCCGCCGTGGGCCAGCTCGCGCCTCCGCCCGGCACGAGGGCCACGGCACGGGACCCGCCCGGGACCAGAGGCAAGGGCAGGCCACGCGGCACCGTGCCACCAAAGCATAATCACACACGGAGCCGCGCGGGCTCGAGCAAACCCGTGCCAGCCAGCCGACGGTCGGGCAGCACCGCGGAGGAGGAGGACGCCTGCGACAAGAGGAATCGACGTGGTAGAAACAGCGCGAGAAACGCGGCTGCTCCGCAGGCAAGCGGAGGTGCGGGCCCTTCCTGCGGGGCTTGCCTGGGCCTGGCCGGTGCCGGATACCCCCGCCTCGAGGGACCCTCGAGCCTCTGGGCCCAACGAGAGCTTTTCTGTGCTGCCCAAGCCTAACGGACCTTGCCTGGCCCCTTCCGGCTCCGGCACCGCGAGGCTGCTCTCGCCCGGGGGCCGCTGGCTGCCGAGGCACGAGAGCAGCGCTCGCCGGGCGCCCCAGGCGTGGGGGCCCCGCCAGCACTGCAGCAGAGCGCCCAGGCGCCGGGACCGCTCTCCATGCCCAGGCCGGACAGGCCCCGGGCCCACGGGGACCGGACGAGGCGCGAGGTGGGGCTGTTGCCGCGGCAAAGCCTTTCCCGTGGCCGGTTGCCGAGGGAACGGTTTCTGCGAGACCGGCACGCGGCACATCTGGCTCCTGGCGCTGATGCGCTCGGAGTCAAGAACAGGCTCCTGCGTCAGGAGGAGAAGAATAGCCGCCCGGCGCTGGAGGGGGAGCAGCCGCGGGGGCAGAGGCGGTGGGAAGGGGAATCCTGCCCGATGCCCGAGGAAGCGCAGGGGAGCCTGGAGGAGCCACAGGCCTCCCCGTGCATGGCCTGGGCCAACCTGCCCCTCTGCCGGCGCCCCTGGCGCTGAACTGGTCTGCGAGGTGCCCAGCCAGGGAGCCCCGACGGGGCCGGCTCCCCCGGCTGCGGGCCTTGCTCGCGGTTCATCGGCTGCTGGGAGCACAGGCGGCCGCAGGCACGCTGCGGGCCAGCTCCCCGGGGGACAGCAGAGCTGCCCTTGGCCCAGATCTCTGCTCGCGCCCCGGCAGCATCTGGCCACCCCAGGGCTGACGGGAATGAGATTGCCGGCAAAGCCGAGCATCCTCCGCGCTGATTTACGGCCTGGCAGGTTTATGGCTGCTGCCAGCGGGGCTTAGAGCAAGCGGAGCTCGGGCTGCCGAGGAATTACGGCCGCGGCCCGCTGCGAATCCCTGCCAGGCCAGGCCAGGCCCAGCCGTGCACATGCTTGGTTCAGCTTGAGCTTAAGGCAGCCTGTCCTCAACACCTGACCAGCCCTCGGGGCCTGAAGCCCACACATCTTGGGCAGGAGGATCCCCAACAGCGCACACCCTCCGCTGGGGGGGCACAGGCAGCGCCGGCAGGACCGGGAGCTGCCACATCCCCCCCACAGCCACCAAGTGCCGAAGGCAGCAACCCTAAAGCTTCCAGTCCCTCTGCAGCGTGCCCTGCCCCCGGTCCACGGCGTCTCCCCAGAGGCCAGGCCTGCAGGGAAGGGGCTGGGTGGGGAGAGGAGTCCTTGCTTGCAGGAAGAGCAGGGGAGGGTGGATTTTGGAGCCCCCCAGCAGGCCAGCGCAGGGCACCGGTGCTGAGGGAGCTCCGCCAGAGCCCGGGGCACTCGGTGCTGCACGGGGCTCGCATGGAGCTGCAGCTGAACGGACGTGCTGACGATGCTGCTGCTCCCAAGGCAGCTTTGCAGCACAGCCCGCGGCGCTGCGCAGATACGCCCCTGCTCTAGAGACGGAGCAAAGGTTCGTGACCTACCGGCAGCTGGCGCGGGCAGAGGCAGAGCCCAGGACTCCTGCACAGCAGCTCCTTTCCACGCAACCCCACCTGGGGCAGAGAACACACTGCACCCAAGGGCGCCTCTTACCCTTCTCCACTCCCTGCTCCGCAGGGCAGCCTCTCCTCCGGCTGGCTTGCAAGGATCCTCTCCTTTCCAAGCGCCCAGTGCCCCAGGGTGCTTGCCCATTCCACCCTCGTGGCATCAGGCACATGCATGCGGGTGCCAGCAAGAGAGGTGACAAAGCGTCGAAATGGGCTGCGGCCGTTACAGAAGAGCCGCGCAGAAGGCCCCATCGAGGTGAGCAGCTTTCTCTGGCCTCCTCTCCGCACCCTGCTCAGCTGGGGAAAGCGCGTGCACCTCTTACCAGGATCCCAGAGGGCTTCCCTGTCCGCATCCTTCTCCACCCTTCTCACCCCCGCCCCAGGTCCCCTCTAGGCCCGTGGCTTGCAGCATCCCGCCCCCGCCCCGGTGAAGCAGCAAATGCCTGGGGTCAAGGGCAAGGAAAGCATGGACTCGGAACCAGTGCAGAACAATTCACATTTATTAGTTCAAACAGCTAACACTTGCTAAACATGCGTTTAACACTTATTGGTCACATTTCCACAGGTAGTCAAGTCACAGAGCAGAGCAGTGGAGCAGAGACAGGTCGGACTCACGGGGCCTGCACGAGGTCCCACCAGTGGGGCGGGGAGGGGAGGGCCGGGCTGGGCCCCACGGCACGCGTGGGACACGCGAGGAGAAACATTCATTTGGTCATAGTGTAGCGATGGGGAACACGGCTCACGAGGCGCCAGGCGTGTTCGGCCCCCCGCGAGGTGCAGCCAGCGTCTATGGTGGGAAACAGCAGCAGCGGCAGCCGTGTTACGACCTGTCGGTGCTCCAGCTCCAAGCATGTTAAACATAACAGCTAAACGTTCACTATTAGTTATGTCGAGGTGACATCCTGCTTCCCTGATTTATGCAAGGGATCATGGGGAAAATGAGGTTTGTTGCTGTGCTGGACTGAACGAGGGTGTGCGGTGTGGGGGGCCGACTGCCTGCAGATGTGCCGCACGCATGTGCACGCACAGGGACCAGGCTAGCAGGCAGGGTGCCCGGCCTGGTTTTCTCCTCCAGCTGTAAGCACGTGCCCACGGAGCACGTGTCCACAAGGCCCAAGGAAACCCCTGCGTACCAGTGTCTCGCTAGCAGAACTGGCGTGCATCTCTGCCTTAGTTTCAGAGGTGCCAGCCGGAGGACATTCAAATTTGCTAGCAAAAACGATGCGTGCATTCACCAGCTCATGCTTGGCAACTGGAGGGAAACATCTGGCCTGGGTCCAGGCAAAGCCCAGCAACCTGTTGGGAGAGGCCAGGGCAGGGACGTGCAGGGGCTGTTTTTCTCTTGCTGGGCAGGGGCGCGTGGCCCAGGACAACTGGCTGTGGCTCGGAGCCTGGGAAAGGCGACCCGCGTAGGGATGGCTTTGAATGGCTGTGCCAGCCTGCGCTAGGAGCGCGAGGGCAGCCAGACCACGGCCATCGCCGCAGCAAATCCCAAAGCGGGGCACGGGCTAAGTGAGCCCCGGTCGTTCAGCACAGCCCGAGCAGCTCGACACGCCGGGGGCGGCTGGCCAATCAACTCACAAAACGTCACCCAAATGCTGCTGTCGCCACCGGACAGGATCAGAAACCCAGCGATAACCAACAGAAACAGCAACAAATCCAAGACATCGACATGCCACGTTTTCCTTCAGAAACACATCAACAGAAAAAGTAACAGGATTCGGGGGGGTTTTCCACATAATCCCTTTGAGATGATAAACAGGATGTCACACAAGAGGTAGTTTTGTTATGGAAACTGAGTCAATAATGTTATCAACTATTACAAGACATTTTATAAATTGAAAGAAAACAATGAATCACAAAAGGCTTTGCTGAGGTTGATCGTCATTGGTTTGGTATTTTTTTTTGTTTCTTTCTTTCTGCCTTTGGCAGTGGGTTTTTCCACCATGCCAGGTTGCTTCTTTCATGGACGTGTTTGGGACCACCCCGCAGTGAGTCTGGGGGCTTGGGTGCGCTGGGGACAGCACCCGTGGCGGGATCGCCACGACCAGCACGGGCTGGCTCAGCTCCCTGCAGGTCTCATCGGGAGCGGACGGCTGCCCGGCTCTGGATCCCCTCGGACATTTGTAAGTGCACCTTTCGGGACGCGTCTCTAGCAGCCTGAAGACACCTAGCAGAGCTGCGGGGAGGGAGAGGTGCTGCGCCCACTTAAATCCCAACTCACGGCTAGCAGGAGGACAGATGGGCTCTCGGTGCGGCCATCGCAGAGCCCTGCTTTTAAAGCAGCGTCCATCGCCATCACGACTACTTTTTTGTCTTTCCTGCAATTGTTTCATTTAAGAAGCATGAGCCTGGGAGGTGGAAGCGCTGCCTGATTCAGTATCGGCATGGCCCTGGACAGCCTGCCAGGAGGTATCCAGCATGGGCAGCGGAGGGATTTTACGCCTATTTTTACACTTGGACACGTGGCGAGCCGCGTGGGGTGTGGGAATGGGCTCGGCCAGGTGGGAGATCCTCGTACGGGATCACATTTTACATTTCATTGCATTTGCTGGGATCAGCAAGGCCTCCGCTCGGTTCTGTACAGGATGGCTCCTCACAACATCTGGGTCATTTCCTCTTGCTACGCTGCCCCGAGAGCAGCATCCCACTGGGTGGACGTCCAGGATGCCCTGACACAGAGCTGCAAGAGCTCGGCATGGAGCTAAGGAGAACGGCTACGTAGTGAGCGACTGTGCTCAAGTCGCTGATGGCACGACTCCCAACCAGTGCAACCAGGGCTTTCCTGCCCAAATTCAGATGTGGCCAATTCCGGTTTTAATGGGCTTCCAAACAGGTCATGAAAGAAGCTACTGCTGCAACATCAAGATTAGGGTTTCTGTGGGTCACATTTTAAATACTTATCCCTGAGCTTCTGTGTGCATCGCAAGCAATGCACCGAGAACCCAGAGAAACGCCGTGGCTTGATGATGCCCCGTTATGTATTGTCACCTTTGATTTACACATCATCTAAAACTTAAACATTAGCTTCATACTTAAAACTAGTTCCCCAAGTTCCCCCCTTCTCCTGCCTTTTACGTGGCAGGGATGATTGCCGCTTATTATCCTGAGAAATACAGAAATAACATCATTTTCACAGACACCGAGCTTCATAGCTTCAAATCAAAACCAAGGAAGAAGAAAGAATGAATGAACGAGCAAACAGCACATTCACAGGAGGATTTTTTTTTTTTCTGTTCTTTTTAGAAAGTAATAAAGATAAAAAGAAATTCAAGTTTTGGGGGGGAGGGTTGTCTTTTTTTTTTAATTTTATTTTTTATAGATTGGTTTGAAGGACTGGACTTTCCAAACTGATCAGCTAAACCAGCTGCGTCGCTGCTCTGTGCTGAAGCCTGAAGAGTTCCCTGCTCACAGCAGCACGTGGGTGTCATCGTGCAGCAATGAAACGGGAGGAGGAGACATACAGGGCAGACCGCGGCCTCCAAAATTCCCGCTTGGGATATGGATAAATCCCATTCCTCACTTGAGCCAGCAGCGTCGCAGCATCAGACCTGTATGTCCCCAAGCGCCCCAAACAGCACTCGGGCACGCGTTCAGGAGGGAGGTCTAGGGAGCTGGGAACGGAGCAAGACGTTGTTCACCCCCCCGACCCATTCCCACTTGTAGCAGGAGCATCTCTGAAACATCAGCATGTCCCTGACCTCTTGCTTCTCATTTCCACACAGCTTTGTACACTTTCTGGTCTGATAGAAAGCAAAAGTGCACCAGAGCCCTGGGAAAAGGCTGCTTCTGGGGAACTGCCCTACCTGGACATAGGAGATGGCAGTCTTAAAAGAGGATCTGCTCTCCCCAGAGTCCAGCCCAAAGCCGCAGCCTCACGAGACTTGCTAATTGTGGACGTGAGGTGCCAAGGTGCCGAGCCTGACTCGGCCAGGCTGTTTTCCCATCGCTGGGCTGGGTTTTCAAAATGCAATAATTTCAAATGGGCGGGTATTTCGCACGACTGCTCAGAACTACAACTCAGCCAGGCTCTGTCTGGGAACGACCTGGTAGTGAAGAATTTTTCAAATGCTGTGGCTTGTGCACCAGGCTTCACAGACTTACAAAACAGCTATTGAAGACAAGGGGAGAAGGGGAGAGCTGCATTCTGGTCACTCAGAAGCAAGTTTAGTCCAAAGCACTGTCCAACGGCTGCCAGGACGAGATGAAAAGATTAGTCCAGCCAGAACTTTACCATCCCAAGGGCACGTCTACACATTACCCAATCGTGATGTTGTTACTGTGCCATGCTTTAGTATTTACTTTTGGAACCGCCCTTACTGCGCCGTATGGTTATATCTAGCACCTACTTTGCCGTAGCAGCGCACTATAGTGGGGGAGCACGCTGCTACGGCGAAGTAGCTGCTGCTCACGTGTAGACACCTGTGGATGCTGCGTTGCCATAGCACAGTGCTACGGCCATGCAGCGTCACGTGTAAACGTGCCCCAAGAGTAGCAAATAGGTACGTGCAATTGCTCTCTTTAACAAAGAGCTGGTTACTCAGGTCAAGTGGCAAAGGCTGCAGCTTCCACTGCTTGACCCCAGCCCAAAGAGGCAACACACAGACTCCCACTGACTTCGCTGGACTTTCAACCAGGTTCGGGGATGCGGGGGGGGGGCAGGACATTCATAGGATTTGAGCCCAATACCTTCAGCACTGTAAGCAATGGTCTCACTGCTTCAGCAAAAGATTATCATTATTTGCTGGGAGCAGGAGCTTCTTGGCAATGGAGTAATTGAAAAGAGAAGATGTTACAGGAAGCTTACAGGACTGGAAGTGTTGGGTGGCAAGTTGTAAGACTGCGAGACTGATGCCCAGACAGCGTCCCCCTGAATACGTGCACATGAGTACTTCAAATGTGTGTCCAAAACTGTCTGGATTACAAGCAGCTCTTCAGGTCTATAGCCTCACAAATACTGAGGAGGAGAGGAGGGGGTCAGTCAGTCAATCTATCTTTCAAACCATGGATAAAAATTGACTTGTCATGGCAGAAAATTCCACCAAAAACTATTATGGTTGATGGATTCTTCTATGACAGAAGGTCAGACACACAATAGCAGATAGATCCCAAAGATAATGAACAGCCCCCTACTAGCATTAAGCACAAAGAAAATATAGGTCCCTGTAAACCGAATGTTACGTGAAGGATGGTACAAAAATTCCAGCCTTTGTAGAGTGTCCTTCAAACCAAATTCACAAATACATCTAGTGACTGACCTAATGTCTCTATATCTCTAGCTCTACTCCTACTTCTCATCATAATACCTGAGTTTGCAATGCAACACATTCACTTTACCCTGTTTAAAAAATACAAGTCATTAGAGGACTTGGTGCAGAAGATATTAATGACTGTCCAACGGGTTAGTTTCTGGTTTGGTATATCAGCCTCTTTCTGGCTCTTCAATTTTAGCACAGGTTTTCCACTCGCTGCGATAAATGGGTTCATGGCTAATGGATGCCACTGCCAATCAACATTTATAAACATGGGTTTACACAACCGCAAGTACAGGGTCCTTCCTCTATCCATCACCATAAACAATGTTTGCAATTGAACCTTTGCTTGTGCAGCATTTTCCTCGGGCATCAATTCATTTTGGAGAAACATGGACTAACCAAGTAGATGCGTTTTGGTTGAATACTTGGCAATAAAATGTGTATTTTGAGCATGGAGATCTGCTAATTAAACAGCCCCATTATTCATCAAGAGGTAATAATCTAGTAACTGTGGAATAACATTAGTTCTGTGCAGCTCAACTATTTCCAAAACATATGATCAAGCCAGAAGATAACCCAGAACAGAAGTATCACATGAAATTATTTGACTGTGGAAGTTAATGTTGAGAATACTTTCTAACTTACAAATAAAGAGATACACTAAAATCTTCCATTTACACTTGAGGTATATACTGTATGAAGAAGGCTTTCCTGAGAAACACGTGCCTGTCTCATTGTACAGAGAGAAAGTAAACGAGAGTCATGAAGCAATATAAAACTGGACTGCTGCTGATCCCAGCAGCTCTTACCCGTAACATCTTATTTTTAAAAAGTGAAAATCAGCAGCTAGTGGACTATTTAAAACAAGGGAAACAAGCCATCAAGTGGAAAGATTCACAAAGCAGAATTACAGAGAGAGCAGGACTGCCTTTGGTCGACGCAGCGAGTCAATAGCTTGCCTCTAGAGATGGGTTCGAACAGAAGAGAAACCCCGGAGACCGGGCCTGGCAGCACCTATTCCGGTCCCGAACAAGTGTGGACTAACTTAGAGATGTGCCAAGCTAGCGTGCTCCAGTGACTCTTGGGGGGCTACTGGAGGAGTGCACACGGGTTTATAGGTAGCGCGTGTGTGTAGGGGGGAGAATGAGCGAGCAACACATTCCTACAGTTCACCCCATCCGCTCTTGCCCAGCAGTAGCTGCGGTACTTCAGGGCAGAGCAGGGTCTCTCTCAGAAGAGGTTGCCTGCTTTGTGCTTGGGCAGACAGGGCAGCAATGACATCCGAGGGGGCGTCCACCCCTCGACACTGCTTCCTGAGAACTCAAGGTAGTTTAAGAGCAGCGGGTATGTTACATCCACAACTCTGCCCGTTCGCCTAATGTAGCCCTTCCAAACAACTGCCAGCCAAGGGCCCTGGATGGAAAATCCAGAAAAGGCAAACATGGTTGCCTAGGAGAATGAGTGAGTTTTCACAGATCCCTAATTAATGAAGTAAACTGGGAAAGTAACCGTACCCCCACCGGCACCCTTATGGACAGGGAAAGCCCACACACAGCATCCCGCTTAAATGGACTGCCACACCTGTTGGTTAATCAAGCAGCTAAACGATGGCTGTTAAAGCACTCTTACATGCACAGCAATGGACTAGTATTCCTGGCTGAAACATCCTCATGCTAGGAGATTTAGGACAAAGTGATTTACCACGAGCTGCCCCAACAGCCAGCTTTTCCTATTAAGTCCCCTCCAGACAGTGCAATGGTACAGATGGGAAACAATCGTATGATTAGTGGTCTCCGTGAGAGACCCTATGAGGAGAGGTTGAGAGATCTGGATCTCTTCAGCCTATACAAAAGACGGCTGAGGGGTGACCTTGTAGCCTCCTATAAATTTACCAGGGGAGGACAGCAGGGAATAGGGGATGCGCTGTTTACCAGAGCGCCCCCGGGAGTAACTAGGAACAATGGGTGCAAACTAGTGAAGAGTAGATTTAGGTTAGACATTAGGAAGAAATGTCTTACAGTAAGGGTGGCCAGATTCTGGGATGGGCTTCTAGGAGACGTGGTGCTGTCACCTAACTCGGAGGTCTTCAAGAGGAGGCTCGACAGTCACCTGGCTGGGGTCGTCTGACCTCGGTCCTCTTTCCCGCCAGGGGCAGGGGGTCGGCCATGATAATCCATTGGGTCCCTTCTGACTCTATAACCTATGAATCACCAGCCAGACACTGCCCACAGCTCAGTGGGCACCAATGTCTGAGGAGACTGTAGCCTCCTCTCCGTAGCTCCATGCCCTGACTTTATTTGAGAGGGAAAGGTTTACACACTCATAGGTGTGAACTTCTTGCAACTGCTGTAATGGGGATTCTTCTTCACTGGCATCGTTCAACACTGGGCCAGATACAGCCATGGAGAGTGCACTGTAGGGGTGTTTCTGAGACTCTAAAATGGGTGTGCACCCATGCAGTGAGATTACTGGGGGAAGGCTGCTACAAACTAATGTGAGAAATAATCATGTAACAGGTGGTGGAGAGGGAGGAGAAAGAGAACAATTCAGGCAATTCTTCATCACTCAGGAAGGGGGAACATGAGCAGGGCACCCTGCCCAGCCTTGGGATGCTTTAGAGGGATCCCATTCATCACAGGACACGTTTCAAACCTGATGATGAAAACACGTCGTCAGCTAACGAGAGAGCCTCTCCCCCTGCTCCCTCTGTCCCATCCGTAGCTTGGCACTTCTCTAATGCTCACTCCTGTCCAACGTTTGGGATGCTAGCAGCGCTGCCAATGAAGGGAGGCAGTTTGCTCTCAAGGGCAAAACGCTTTGGGTACAAATCATGGAAAGAGCAGTATGTGAACAGCATCTTCTCCTTGAGGTAGTCTTAGTCATTTCGGCCCCCAGCCCTCCAAATACAAAAGAACTAACCCTAACAAACACTGTAACATTAAACATCTTCACATTCTGTAAACTGCAAGAGAATGCATCTGCTGCATTCATACAGAACCATGTGCACTGTGTTGAAGATCATACATTCAACTCTGTCGTGAAATAAATACATAGGAAAAGAGTTTAAAACAAAACAAAAGAAAACAAAAACAAAACAAAAAACTGATTCTTGCTACAATGGCAGGGCCACCCACCGCCCTGTCTCAGCCTCTCCCTCCTGCCTGTGTTGTGGTTTCCCCCTTCTTCTCTGCATGAGCCAGCTCCCCGCCTGAAGCACCAGAGTAAGGCACGGGTTGGGGGAAATGAGGGCTCACTCTTTGCTCACGCTGGTCTTGCAGGAATGTAGAACGGCTTTAAAAAGGAGGGGCAGCTGCTCCAGGGGAACATTCACCATCTTTCCTGTGAAGACAGAATCCGAATTAGTAGCTGTCCTGCGCCGGGCTCCAGAAACGCCCATCTCAGAGCTGACGACTCTGGAGATGGTTTTACCTTGAACCTCTCAGCTGCACGCACAGTAAATCACCCACAGCCTAGATGAGATGTTTGATACAACAGGATTTGTTATGGAGTGGGAGAGAAGCCAAACAAATGGGCAAAGTCAGATGAAAATGATCTCCCCACAGCAGAGCCCTCCTTATACACTGAGTGGCACCTCTGCCCCATCTCTCCTGTCAATCATCTGGAGTCGACTGGCGGGACAGGCCCACCCAATACTGTCCCACTTGGCACGAGAGAGGAAGCTGAAACACCCAAATCCTTCTTGACCCACCCCAGAGAGGAGTCTGCCTTCCCCATCCTAGAGGGCCTGTGGCCATTAATCCTGATACTCAAGGGCAAACTTCCAAGTCTCCTGAAGACCCAGGAACAATTCTTCCTGATCAATGTACTGGAGGTGGAAAGTTCACCCATTTATTTCAGAAACCCCAAATGCCAGGGGAGCCCAATTCTGGGGATTTCTGTCAGGACTGAGGAAGCTTTTATGCCTCAGGCCCATCTCTAGTCCAGCTCTTCCCAGGGAGACTCCTGCCATCTACAAATCTGGATCATCTCTGCGTCCCAGAGTTAGGGAGGGAGAATGGAGAGCCTCTACTCAGGAGATTTTGGCTGAAGAAAACGAGTCACCTGGAAGGAAGAACTTGCCTTCTTGCTCCCTAAATTAGGGACCCTTCCATTGCAATACAGATCGCTGGACCCATTTGCAAATAGAGCTGGTTTCACTGCACTGGGTCAGTGGCAGAGCTGTGATCTTGAAGGTGGGGAGGGGTCCCATACCAGCACTGCTGTCCAGCCAGGCAGGCCAGTTTCATTGTCAGAACAGCAGAAGTCCCCTTTCAAGGAGGCTTCACGATTCACACAGGGTCCAGCTGAGAGAAAGGCTCACAAAAGTTACCTGCAATGTAACGTATCTCTGGCAAACACATCATGAGATCCGGAAACCGGTTTGGCTGATGCGGGTACTTGTACTCTGTAAAATCCTGGCACACGTACCAATACCGTTTGTTCAGCTGCTCCAGCTGGGATGCATTGGTCAGGCCCCTAATGTCTGTGGAGAACAGGACAGGCTGAGTGACCAAGGGGAGCCGTAACCCCAGAAGGCGACTCAGAGAGTCAGTGACCATTGAAAGACGAGACAAAGCCAGTTATAAAACTCAGTCTAACAGCCTCCAGCTAAACAAAATTAAAGCTTTGGTGAGAGACTTCAGGTACATAGTCACCTACATGTTCACACTCACCCTCCCACTCCTTTACTTGCTATAAACACGTATCATGCAAAAAGTTATCAGAGGAAACATATGGGTATAAGCTCTTCTTTCATAAGAGACATGGCTGAGAACAGGTAACGCCCTAAGTTGCTCCTCCTCAGAGATCAATGCGCTTTTAAGAGGAAAGCAGCTTTAGCAACCTTAAATCCTTGCTTTCCTTTTATAATCCTTGCTTTTCCTCTTCCTATATGTCAAGGCTTTAAGTCCTGATGTTGGTTCCAATGTCATATTTTCCACAAGCAGTATCATGTTGATTTGAGCTACGTCGCCTCAGCTCTGGGGAGAGCATCCAAGGCTGTATTTCAGGCGTTGGAGTATTCCCCCCACCATATGCTTATGAATTTATACTGTACGAGCTCTACACGTGTGTCCAATCTGCATTTTAAAATTTTGCTTTTCTGAATGTCAAGCAATAGACACAAAACAAAAGCAGACAGGTCCACACTGCCAGCTTGGCCTGAGAAAGCCGCTGCGCACACACTTCAGCACATTCATTGACATGTGCACGCTGCTTGTTGGCCTGGGACTAGATCTGACCGATAAAGAGCAGGCAAAATACGCATCCCTGCTGAGGCTCAGCACTGTTTTGCAGCACACTTCTGCCAAGGAAGGAGCATTTATCTGCTGTCCAGAAGCTGACTTAAAAATAATGTTCAGGTATTTCACATAAAAAATTGCAAACTCCAACTAAAAATAAAAGAAGACAGGAAGTTAATGGAAATGCATTTTGGAAAACAATGGAGACAGCTCAAGAAGTGCATCATCCAGTGTCAGGAAACTGCCCAGGGAAGCAAACCGGAACCTGCGCTGGGGGCGCACAGTGAAGCGTCAGCACAAAATGCTTGGCGCAACTGGGTGGGGGAGAAAGGAGATCTCAGCAAGCCGCACACAGCGCAGTTCTCCTGCATGTGGCTGAAACCCACTGGTGACACCTATTTCTGAACAGCCTCGAAGTTCCAGCCCCCCAAGAACATGCACGTGCAAGGCAAGCTCCTGTCAGGGGACTTGGTGATGTTTCAAATGTAGTTTATGTGGCTCTGAGAACGGGGGGTCTTCGAGAGTAGAGAGGGAGAAGTGAGAACACGATCCCCACGTGCCCACCTTGGCCAACAGAAGATGAGGGCAACTTATTTTACCACCAGAAAAAACTTTTACAACTTTTTTCCAATTAAGCATTTATATAAAGAGTCAATACGTGAACTGGAAAATAGTGATGCAGTGATTGGCGTAATCAAGGCCCACATGTGTCCAAACAGTGGTATTTTCAGATGACACGCACTTGTGCATGAGGAGGAGTCTGCCACAACAGCTGGTAGGTAATCAGTCACCCAGGGCTTATCTAGAAAGGTTTCATCAGTCACTCTGCTCTGTTCTTATTCTGCTGCTGGTGAAGCAGGTACATATGAAAACTGACGCACGCACTGTCCTTGGTGCCTCTGTTTAAAGGCATTAAAAATTGATTAAGCAAAGTGAATCTTTTCACTTGCTCTGAAACTCCTACACTTGGGTATCAAAAACAGCACACACCGTGCAGGGCTTTATCTGCACACTGGCACACAGACAAAGACCTCTCAGTGCTCACCAGCCCAGCTCAGAATGGGCTGGGACCCTCGTCCAGAGGAAACCAAGTTGCTCAGTAGCGTGTTGGTCAGACCACTACTCCAGCAGGAGTGAACCCTGCCTTCACCCACTCACCTTGATTTAGAAAGTTAATGGCTTTCATACACGCATACTCCTCGTTGCTGACTTTCAACTGGTTAAACTTGCGATAGAGGTAGATCAGCCGCTCCATCACCTCCATCCCCTCTTCACTGAATCTGAAGGAGAGACAGAAACAAGATGCACAGTGAACATGGAGAACTCTGCTTGGCTTCAATGCAGGTGGTCACTACAGACATTTGACTAGGTGCATGAGACAGATTCCTTGCCCAGCGATTCAGGGACTCTGGGGTGGAAACGGCCCCAGGCATTACCCAGTTGTGCTCTTCATGAGCAACACAGAGATTCGGTTAAATCCACTTGGCAGTTAGAGCAGGTGTTTGAGGGAACCCGAGTTCACATGGGCGTGCACGTGTGTGTCAGTGCTGGTGCATGCAGCGGCTATGGCTGCTTTGAGGCAACAGTAAGTACATAAAATTCCTGGCCCATGGCCCGTTTGCCGCCCAGTTCCCCGCTTTGCTGCTTCACAGGGTGGGTGCGAGGTTGGACTCAGTCTCTGAGGCAGGTTGAGATGCTTAGCTAGGAGTCCTAGGGAGGTGCCAAGGGTTTGTGGATTATGCTAACAGTTACACAGCACTTCGTGACCCACCAGCTGTGCTGGTCCACCTAGGAAGGATGGAGAAGCCCTTCCGACTTCCAGCCACAGGGCACTTACTCATTACTGCCATCCGCCCATCACACTAGGAAGTCAGCAAGACAGATGCCCAGAGCTCTGAGTTCCCCCTGCAAGAGTTCAGATGCTCTCCCAAGGATGGGGTTTAGAGATCGCAGCCTGCCCCTGCCACCCACACCCTTCTCTGGGACACTAAACAGATGGACCAAGCTCAGAACCATCCCAGCAGACGCAGGCCAAGCTGGTGGTGCTGGACAGCCTGGGTCTGTACTCTGCATCCAGGGCAATGCACAGCACCCTGCCAGCTTCCACATGACTGCTCCACCCCACCATCCTCCACTTGTCGTCCTGGCACCACATCCTCTCCAGGTGCCTACCTTCCTCTCAGATGCACAGGACATCTCCTCCAACAGCTGTGCCGCTTCATCGGCTGCGGCAAGTCCTCACCATTTGGAGGCCTGCTACACAAGGGCTCCCATCCCCAAGAGCCAGATTTTAACCTGGAAACTGGCCAGCAACCCAGAACATGTACACACGTCCCAGTCTGCATGAGTCCCTCCCTAGACAAACGCCCTTGCTCAGAGACTGGCAGCGCTCCCCCTTGTCCTGCCCACATGGACAAACCCCACGAGTGGCAGGCAGCCCAAACACTCCCCAACACCTTCACGCTCAAAGCAGACACCAGGCCCAGAGCTAGTTTGTTCAAATCCTGCATTTCACAAAGGCTTTAGCTGCCTTGCTCCCTATAGGTAACAACCAGACTTGCTTCTGCAAGGCACTTTGCAGTCAGTCCTTCACCAGCTAAGATGAGCTGGCTCTGGGGCAGAGGTAAGGAAGTAGCTGGGTGACGCACACCATGAGGATGGCCAAGGAGGGCAGAGGCCAACTCCAGCTCCTACAAGAAGCGCCCCTGGGATACTCCATACCCCAGAGGCTGTTTGGATCGGAGGGGCAAACGGCATGCCTGAAACCTGCCGCAGGTCGTTTTGGGTCTCGCAGCAAGAGTGGAGCCACTATGGCAGCACTGTCAGCCAAAGGGTAAGGTAGGGAACAAGCCGCGTGTGGCTAACGGGCGGCGCTGGTCTGCTTGCTGCCCATCTGCTCCAGTGCCTTGTTTGTCTCTGTGGGGGAAGGCAGCCTGCGGAGCACGGGGGGGCCCTGGTCCCGCGTGGGACGAGGCGCTACCGAATACAGATAAACACAAAGCATAAAGATAATACACCCATGATGAGTCACAGGGATGAAAGACTGAGCCAGCCCACTGGATCTGAGCATGATGGCCTAGGCAGAGTGGCTGTTTCTAACTCGATTTGAGAACTCTGCTCTCTTCCTTCCTCTGTCACCCAGTCAGCGAACCTCCCCTGGAAGCCCACAAGACCTCGAGCTTTCCACTACTGCAGACATTTGTGCACGAGTGCTTGGGACTAGCGTCATCATCTGCACCAGGCCTCAAGAGACTGTCGCTGGTCACAAGGAGCATTTGCTTCCCATCAACAGGAAATGAAAATGACAGCTGAGCTCGCCCCCATGACGCAGCGGTCCGCCGTCTACACGGGGTTCGCCCCCGCGACGTGTCCTCCCCATGCCAGGCTGGAACGATACCCGAGGGGCAAACGGCCATGCCTTCCTGAGCAGCGCTGCAGATGTGAGCTCTCAAGTAGCAGGTGAGCAGATTACAGGCAAACGTGGGAGTCTGATGCCTAACAGGAGGAAGGGAACATCCAAGCAGTCTGAGAGGCTGGAGGAGATGGACTCTTTCCAAGGGAACAAACCACGTAAGGGATGGGCAGCCTGCTTGCAATGAGCTGCAGACGTCTCTCCTGCCCAGCAGCCCTGCTCCGGGGGGATGCGTTACAGCGGGTCCGGCAATGGCAGTCTCTTCAGAACTCGAGGAGCAGCAGGGAGGACCGGCTCACCCCGGACAGCCCAAACAGCTGGCGTCAGTGCCAACCGGGCTGCCGAGCGAGGGGCAGCCGCGTCCATCCCCGAGGGTGGTTCAAAGCCCAGGGCTCAGATACAGCACAGAGCAGAAATCTCCAGGAGTGAGGCAGAGAGTTCAGGCGAACTTCAGCCGCATGTTCTGGCAAGGTGCAGCGCCGAGAGCAACAGTACGGCAGAGAGCCTCCTCCGAAGAGAACAGAAATAGAGCCCTTCTCCATGAATAATGCCTTATTTTGGCACGTATATTTGTTTACTTCAAAGTTATTTGTAAAATGCATGGTGGAGTTTGGCCTCCGTGAAGAGAAAACAAGCGGTCTGAACTTTAGGTCAGTTCTTCAGGAAAGTAATATTGTAAGTGATGAAAGCCTTGTCGGCGAATCTAAAGCTGTACAAGTTTTCTTGTGCTTGAGCTGACATTAAAAATCCTGCAGGTGCAAGATTGCAAAGCTCAAGGAGCTAATGAGCACAGACACCACTCAGTCCACTGCGGGGTTTAATTGTTTTTTGAACATGCACATTTCTACCAACTACTCTCCACGTCCATAAATCCAGGAGAGTGCTCGTTCTCATCCCTCCAGCTGAACTGCCTTCGTTTTCTGTGTCATACATTCCTCCTCCTTGCAAACAAAGCTGTTCTGTGTTTTTACAGCCTTCTTTCTTCTGGAGCACTGACTCCTCCACACGCGGCCTCATAACTGTTACCCCAGGCTCGTCCCTGGCTACATGGTAGCAGGGATAACAGAAAGGAAAGGGAAGAGGGGGGAAATCAGGAATCCATGCGTTGCATTTGCATTGTGACTGCGCCGCACAGAAAAACCAAGAGGTTTGGGCTAGAAAAGTAATCGAACAACCACAGAGGCAGCAGCTTGAATTGCACGATGTGCGGGAGCTGGCCCTATTTATTTATCCATCGTCACCTAAAAACCAGAAAGATCTGATAAACCTCTGAGCCAGCAGGCTGGGTCTAAGTTGGCCAAGGGAGAGGATGCACCTCCACATACCAACAGCTCTTTCTGGATGCTGGAGAAGTGGTCAAGGCGTGAGGCTCTACCCTGAGGGGTCATGGCAGCCTCAGCACCCCTCTTTGCTATACCAGGTAATGCCAGGGAGTTCCCTAGGTTCGCAGGCGTGCAAGAGCAAAGGACACGGATCTGTGTTTCAGCAAGGGAAAGAGCCTGGACTCCTTCCCCGGAGACTCCCTGAACACAGCTGTGTCAGGTAGGAGGGCAGCGTGGCAGAGGAGGGGACCATTGGGAAGGCCAAGTTAACAAGCCAGCACCGGTATAGCACGTGCTCGTTAGGCCAGCGCCAATCTGGCCAGGGGCCTACGCTGCAATCGAGCTTTAAATCAAACTTGTAAGGTCCGGGGATCTGATAAGAGGTTGATTAAGAGAAAGAGATGCTGTAAATTTGACCTGCTCTTACAGACGGAAAGAAAATGAAAAGACAGGGCATAATTTAGGGTGAGGGGAGCTATTCCTAATGAGCCCGTCTCCTCTTCTCCCTGCGGCTGGGCCAGGGGAGGAGGCAGGAGACATGCCGAGCACCCGGGAGAGGAGAGGGGTGACCGCTGCTGCAGTGCGGCCGCTCCGCGGCACTGTTGTTACCCTGCTGCACACGGGGACGTGCGATAGAAATACAATGCCCCCAAGACGCTCGCACGGCTGGAACGGCACACACCACTCCCTCCACTGCTCCCCATGCTCCTGCTTCTTCCTCCTCCCGAGCAGCCTTTTACATCTACTTTTCCACCCTTTGTTAATGTCAATTAATGACACTCGAGATGGTGAGTCAGAGGCAGAGGTGACAGGGAACCTGCCACTGCTGAACCGTGTCTTTTAACTCGTTGCCTACATGCTCACGGGCGCTCGCTGATGCATGCGTGAGGCTGGCAAGCTGGAAACCACCAGTGTCTGAAGGGTTAAGCTTCTTCCTTTACTATTTTCTTCCTCTCTGGCTCTGCCATTTGACACATGCACACAACCACACATGCACACACATGTCAACTTTTGGGGCCTTGATGGAGAGCGTGAGCACACTGAAGAGCCAGCCTGGGAGCAAGTGCTATTGTACTTGGCTTTCACATGCGATTCTCTTTGGAGAAGCTGCATTTGCCACGTGGTGAAGCAAAAGGCAAAGAGATGCAGGGGTCAGAGGACTTGAGTGACCTGGGGGCCAGTTCTTTACTCTGTCCCTTCCTTCCTGTGACCCTGTGCATGTCACTTAGCTTCCCCGTGCCTCAGTTTCCCACGTGTAAAAGGGTGATGACAGTCATGCTCCCCTACCTCACAGACTATGGTGAAAATATATCCATTAAAACAACTGTCAGTGCTCACATACATATCTTTGCTTACATATACAGTGATACCATAGATGCATCACTCCATAATACTCACGGCACAGCTCCTGGCTCCAGCAAGGGCAGAGGCAAAGCAGGTCGAAGGGTAGAAAGGAAGGGAAGATGGGCAGCCATGCAAGCAAACCCTACAAACATCCTCTCCCGAGACTGTTGGTCTATCTACTATCCAAACACGGGTCTGTCTGGCATTGGCCAAGGAAAGAAAGAAACTGCCAGGGGTGATGAATTAAAGGCAGGTCACTTGGAGCATCAGATAGCCGGGTTTCCTCCACAGTGTCAGCTAAGTTGCAACATCATTAAATTTATGTCAGCGAAACAGTGAAACAGCAATTAATAATGCAACACTGTGGCAATAAGGTCACAGCTTTGTGATTCTGCTGGCACTGGATAGCTGGGTGGACATGCTTGCCATTTTGTATCTCATGGTTATTTAGGTAGGATATTCTTTGATCCTGGGCTATTATTCCTCACCTAAAGGTGCTTTGCTCTTCGTCACAGGGTGAAGAAAGGGTTTCTAGGGGGACGAGTATCCTTGGTGCTAGGCTTTCACTACCAGCGTGATCTCAGGAGGCTGAGAAATCGCTGTTATCCAAGAGGGATCTTTAATCTAGCGAGCAGCAAGCAGCCGCATGCTAAGACTAGAAAAACTGCAGGGCCGATAGCTGTGCACAATCCAGTTTCCCCCATGTACAAAGCACGGATAAATGTCAACCTCTTCTGGACAGTGCTCCGAGGTCTATGCCTGAAAAACCCTACAGAAGAGTAACACAGAATTACTATTTTGGTGTCATGTCCCTTTGGGCTCCAGATGCAGGGACAGCCATGGCGAGCCTAATCTGTACTTTTACTCTCACTCGCTAAGTAGCTCCTGCACCTATGCCAGGGCATCGGCTGTTGTTATGGGCTAACAAATCCAGACACAGATTTCACCCCTCAAATGCACCACAGCATAATGACAAACCAGAGGTGAGAATTAGCAAAAACAATGGTTTTCAATAGGCCCATGAGATGCTCCAGTACAGAAAACTTGGAGAAAAGTGAGCTGAAGGTCTGGGAAATCTGCCACATTCCCCCAGGACTGCAGAAGGCAAACACTGGACAACCAGACATAGGCAAACCAAACCTTTCCACAGCAAACTCAAACTGCAAAGAGTCAAAGGATCTCTCAGTCTGATAAATGTCACAGGCCCTGTCCCTCTTCCATCAACAATTTCAAAAGAATATTTAACATTGAAAATAATTTAAGAATTCATTCACACAGTCTGAATATGAATGTAAGAAAATCGGTTCAAAAACTTCAAAGACAACTTTGGCTGGGCAGAGCAAAAGGGAGAGGTTTTAAAGTTTAAAAAATAAAAACAGGAGGGCAGAAAGAAATATGAAACCTAAATTAAACAAGCAAAAATTATATATATAGTTCTGTATATATGTAAAAAATTATATATGTATGTGTGCAGGTATAGGTGTACACACGCACGCACGCACACACACAATGTTTAGATGCAACCTGGGACAGAAGCATGCAGTCATCAGAAAGGTGGTAACCCCCCCCAAACCTATACCTATATGAAGTCAGAAACATTTTACAGTGCAATTTGCATGACACTGTAAGCAAGCAGGAGCTGTGGCACTAGCAGAGCAGGACACAGGCTCCTTGGTTAGAAACACCCACAAGCCTGTCTCCGACCTAGGGGCTGTGTGGACAGCCTTCCTGAAGCAGGAGTCAGCGAGGGCTGTGGGTGCTCAGCGCCTCTTCACAACAGGGCTGTACCTCAGTTGCGAAGGGGTCCCCTAGCACTTCCCACTGAGACTCAGACTTTGTGGGATTTAAGCTCTTTGTTGCAACATATGCCTGCTTTCCAGTCCCTCTGACACCAGACCTGTTCTACAAGCCAACCTGAATGTGGGACACGGACTGGGACCAACTCAGGCACAGCGCTTTCAAGAGGGAGCAGGCTCCTTATTACAGCTCTGAGCCCCTGACACAGACCTTTGGCAAGCTTCAGGAACCAGCAAGCCACTTGTACCTGGGACTGGTGCAGGCTAGTGGCCACAGAGGCTCAGACAGCACAAGGGGATGAGGGAGGTGTCTTTCACCTCTGGGACCAACGCCAACATCAGGCCCTTAGCCACGTGCCTTCTCCAGCTGCCTGGCAAGACCCAGAGAGTTGCACACAACCAACCCCACACAGGGCCTCTGAGACCAAGAGTGGAAGAAAGACAAGTCTCATGGTCTTAGGGCAGGGTCTTTCCCCTCTTCAGCCCTCTACTACATGCAGAAGACTCAAAAGTGCTTCTTGAAAGCAGGGATCCCCACTCCTTCACAGAGAGAAACAAGCTGCAGGACGAACGACTTGTCTAAGGACACAGAGGGAGTCGGTGGCAGAGCCAGGAATAAAAGCTGGGTCTCCAAGCCCACACCCAGACCCTACCCGAGAGCACGAGATCCCACTGCCTCCCACAAGAGGTTTATGCCCAGCCCCTCACCTGTGCAGCTCGTCATCGGAGGGCGAGTACTTGGAGGTCACATCAGCAAGGTCACCAAAGATCTGCTTGCTGTACACCGTCAGTGAGGACAGCAGAATCAGCTCCTGCCATGTGGAACTTAGCAGGCAAGTATAGTCCTTGATTGAGAGTTCACAGAAGAACGGCAGCTTCTTAATCCAAGCAATCTGCCTGAAAAGCAACTCATCCGCCAGGCGACACAGCAAGGCAAACAGCTCGGCCTGAGTCACTTTATACCTGCAGGCACAGTTAAGACGAAGACATAAAAAACGAATCCAGCACGCTGCGAGACAGACGGACAGGACGCCCAGAGCAGGGTAATGCGGCCCCGAGTCCCGGGGACGCGTGCCCATTCCTACTGACTACTGTCACCTAGTGGCAGGAACAGCGACTGCCCGCCGGCTTTTTGTGCTGCTGAGCCTGGAGCCCGCAGGTGGTTTCACAGCCAGGAAATCCCATCCCCGGTGCTGGGTTCAGAGAGGACAGAACAGAACATGCATTTATGGAACAGCCGCCCCTTGGCTCCCAGCCACTAACACCTTCATCTCCACAGCTCTGCTTCAGGCTTCTGCTGACATGGCTTTCAGACCGGGGCGGTGCTTAGCTCTTTCCATGAGCACATGTGCAATTAAGGGACCTTAAAGTGAGGAACACCAAGTCCCAGAAGTGGTTTGCACAACAACGCTGACTTCTGCGGGGCACACTGGGTTACAGCAATGGTCAGAGCAATGCAAATACGAGAATGCACTGGCTCTGGGCAGCCTCCTCGTGGCTACATCGCGCACACTTACCCGTCTTCGATAAGCATTGGAGTGCCAAGTGGTTCCAGGTCCTCGGCTGACACTAGCTGATTGATAAGACTATGTGACTGGGGATCTAGACTTCGGGCCTGGGGGGGCATCAGAGCTGAGTGAGCAGAATAGCTAAAAAGGTGCGGTAGGTACTGATAGTGCGTGGACACTGGTGTCCCGATATACTGATCCCTGAGTGCAGTGAATCCATTCAGCTCCACAGACCTACTGAAAAAGGAAGATCTATTTAATATACCAGATAGATTCCCCCACATGCAATTAAATACTTCATTCAGCCTGGAGAAAACAGAAAACAAAATACTTTGGCGGGGGGGGGGAAGTGTGACAAACATCTTTGTGCTTAAATGCTTTGGTGGAAGTGGTTAAGAACGTGTGGCCCAGCCGCTTTACACTGCGTCATGTTCAGCTTGACCTCAGAGCCAGCTCCTTTTCATGTCAAGCTACAACCTCTGCTGTTCAGAAAACAGCTGCCATTCTCAGTGTAAGAAAAGATACCCACTGTTGTGCCAAACATTTCAATCTCTGCTTTCTTAACAGCCTGGGATTCAGGATTGCAAATAAGAGAGTTTGTGTCACCTCTGAGCACAAATATTTTCATCAAATTCTTTTTTTCAATGCAATTGGAAGCAGGAGTCGGGGAATGGTGGTTTAACACATAACCCTCCTCAGTGTTTGCAGTCCAAATGCCAAAGCACTGGGACAGTGAATGAGAACCTGAGAGTGACACTGACTGCATGGTAATTACAAAATTAGAGATGGAATAGAAGCTGGCAAGTTCACGTTCAACCTCCGAGCAGAGCGAAATGTAAACAGCCTTGACAGTGAAAGGTAAATCAAACATTACAAAGGTTCAGGCTTTCATAACCTCAAGTGTTATCACTTCAGATGAAGAAGGAGGGAGGTTGAAATTCTCATATTTAAACCAAATCTCTTCATCATGCCCCCCTGGGCATTTCACTGCTCACATTGCACGGGGCTGATCTTTTCAATGCAGCTAGAAACGTGTTTATAAAAACAGCCGCAATTTGCAAGACCGTACTTCGGTTACACATGCAAAAATATACAGTTCACAAAACGCCCATTGTCACATTTCATCCACACAGCATCCTCAGTGAAACAGAGGCCGAGCTACTGCCCTCTGAGTTTTCCAGTGAAAACTCCCACCTTGATGATGGAGTAGAAACAGGTGATGGCTGGTTGCTCTCAGAAACTCCATTCCCAGGGGAACTGTGATCACTGTCTCCATTGTTGCTCCAAGAGATGTTTGCTTCTCCCTCAAATTCTTGCCCAGACATAATTCTTTCAATCTCCTCCTCTGAAATCTTTTGGAGAGAAGATCATCACATCAAACATTTTTCAACCAAGTACAAAACTGGCTTAGCTACAGGCACAGACTTCCCAAGCTGTCTGTAGCAAGGGAGAAATACTACCACACAGGCTTTTATTATAAAATGAAATATCCTATGCTTGGAAGGACTTTCAGCTATACCTGAAATCTCCCATGCTCCTCTCATTAGTCCTCTTACCTCTTCTTGATAAGAGGCATTTTTGTAAATGTCATAAATTTGGATGTCATATAATCCAAGGACAACCTGCCGGTCCAACAGCACAACCCATGTCCAGTCACCGCAGCTCTGTCTATGGCAGGGGGTGGTGGGAGGGAGGCTGGAAGGAGAGCTCTGGGACACCAAAGACTGATTACTGGGTCATCTGGACCATTTTGCTCCCTTGGTCCCTACAGTACCTCCTGGTTTGCTCCTGCAGTTAAATCATACTTGTGACATGCAGTGACATTTGGAAATAAACCTCTGAGATCCAGGGATGGCAGCAACCTGGGTTAGGCTCAGCATGATGCACATATTTCTGCCTTCAGCAGTAGCAGAAGAAGTGCAGTGCTGGGGGTTTTTTGTGAGGTTTACTGCACGTATTCCCTTCCCCCATCCCATGGGCACAAGGAGTCCATGTGAGCTCTACACAATTGCTGAACTGCACTTTTCTGTGGCATCATTTTCAAGAGGCACAAAGAACCTACCAGCCACTGCTGAGAGATTTACTCCAGACAACACAATTGTCAGGAAACCCCCCAACCAAGGCACAAGGCCCAGCTTTCCTTTATTCTAAGAGGAGAATAATTAACTAGCCTCTCTCAGTTGGGTTGGGCAGCCTGGTTTATCCTTTCTATCACACAAAGCACAATGTGGCAGGGCTCCTTTTTGGCTACCCAAGTGGGCTGCCTTACCAGCTACACTGCTGTAGAGATGTTGTAAAAAATTCCTAGTTATAGGCACTGCCCCAAAAATAGGACATGGATGTTAGCTTTTACAAGAAGGTTGTAAGGAGCATTGGCAAAATATGGCTATGTTTGAAAACGATGGGAAGTGGCACGCGGCTACTGCAATCTGTTTTTAGAACTACCCTCCTGCTGCCCTCTGAGGCTGTAAGAGCAAGGAGGGGACTGAACTTGTCTACGGAAAAGGCACAAACTGTGATGCCATTCCTTATTCAGAGGGAAGCAAACTGCAGGAAGAAGGCTTTTTTGGTTGCTTGGCTTTTGGTAATTTTAGTTTGCATGGGGGTGGTAGTTCCCCCCCCCACACACAGAGGCAGCCTTGCAAAGGGCTGCTCCTGAATTACTTCTTGTGTATTAAAATAAACAGTAAACTTTTTAAGGACAGCTGTTCCTGCTGCCCCCTGGAAAATGGCAATCATTCCTCCCCTCGTGTGGCAGAAGCTATTGTGCCGAATTACCTAGCATTTTACAAGACATCTCCAGACAAGCTGCCCCATCAATCAGGAAGACATTTACTGGATGCCCCACTTGCAACAACTTAAGAAATTGCAGTATGGAGACTGCTAAGATTTACTGGGAGCTTTGCAGGGATTGAAGTACTCGTGCCGCTTACAAAGGACCGACTGTTTCCTACAGCCCAACTGAGCAGTTCAGAGATTGTCAGTTTATTCATGTAGCCATCCGATGACAATCTGTCGTGCAGCGATGCCATTTCCTCTCACTGGAGTTAAGCAAGATCAGACCCTTGTTTACAAATCAGCTGCCTAAATGGCATGTATCACTAACGAGGCAGGGCTGGCCAAATCCCTGCTACGCTATTAGGAGACATCATCACGCATGAGCAAAATTGTCACCAATTAACTCAGGTTGAACTCCTGGGCCTGCCTGCTTCCATGGCTCAGAGACTGCAGCAGCTCCGCAGCCGGGCGGGACTGCGGCTGCAGGAACCGGCTCGTATCCAGCCCATCCCAGGTGGGTCGGGAACACCGCTGGAGCCAGGCGCTCCTTCCTTCCCAACGCTGCCCCAGAAGGAGGTGGAAGGGATGTCACTGAGCCCGTGCAACCTCCTTGAGAGGTGGCATTGTTTTCTTCCCCTCAAGGAACGAACAACAGTTTCATCTTCCCCGTTTCCAGCTGCAGGAGCACACAGCCAGCGTACTGACTGAGAGCACGTCTCACAATCAGATGGGCAAGCAGTAAAGAGACGAAGGAGCACTGCATTAAAAACAGTCTGCTCACCTGGACAGGTCCAATACTTTTGTTCCTGCCTCCTGGCATGCCATCTTCTCTGATTGCTGCAAAGAAACACAACCAAGAGCTGGTTAGGGACGCTGGGATTATTTGCAACTGTGGAGAGCTGCTGACAGCGCATCTACCCTGACAGGAACTGTCTTCCACGTAGCTGTAGATTCACTGACTCTGGAAGTTTTATTCTGCTAAATTAGGCAATGCCCACCAATTTCCACCCCCATAGTGGGAGCTGCGCCCTGGGCTCCCCACTTCCAGTGTGTATAAAATACCGTGACTGACAGAAGCACTGGGAGGCTTCAGAAACAGTCTCTGCCTTAGTAGACATTTGGAACAACTTCCCCAACTCTTTTTTCTTTATTAGCGGGGAAATACTGCACGAGAAAGACTGCCAGCTCAAGGACCCCACGGGCTGCGGCATGCGTGGGCCAGCTGAAGCCCCTCTGATATGCGGGGTCACAGGCTCTGCTGAGACCACCCACCGGGACCTCAGCTGGACCTGGCAGGGGTCTGTCCCAGCTGTACGACGGCCTTGCTGCTGCGGGCTCCCCTGCCTTGCCTCCGTAAGACAGCCGGCAAAGAGCGGGGGGCTGGGCTGGCCTTGCCACTGCAGGGCTCCCCCAACCTGCCTCCACAGGACAGCTGGCAAACAGTGGGGGACCAGGATGGCCTTGCAACTCCTGCGGCCCAGGTCCTGCCTGGCAGGAAGGTCCCTGTGCTCGGCCATTCTGCAGGGCCAACCTCAGCTCCCCACAGCGTGGTCCTCCGAGCCATTCTTGGACCCCTGAGAAACACTTCACCAACACTGAGCACTCAGAGCCTGTCACAGGTGTCCCGTTTCTGCTTCTGCAGACACCGAGTCCTTGCAAATACAACACCTGCCTGGCTCTCAGCTGGGAGCACTGACCTAACTCCTTTCTCCAGATGCAGCAAGGAAGGCGGAGGCTAGGACTAGAGAGGCCCAGCAAAGAGACAGGGAGCTCAGCCTCCGCACGTGGTGCTCAGCACCTTCCATGCAGGACAGCCACAGCTGCAACCAGCCTCTGAGCACCAGGGATGGCACTGATCCACAGAGCGGATCTGAGAGTAAATCATGGGGCTAAGGCTGGCAGGATGCCCTCCTGCGGAGCTGCAGGCCTCGCAGACAGCCCCTCTTCTGACCTCCTGCATCATGCAGCCTGCTAGGTCTCACCCCAATACCTCCCTGCTGAACCCAGAGGTCTGAGAGGGATAAAAGCATTTCCAATCTCGGGAAATTCAACTCGAGACAAGACCTAGCAGAATCCGAGACCACAGTGCCACCAACGTCTCAGACCCTGGCAATGGCGAGGAACAGTTACACTTGGGTTACCCCGCTAGCAAGTGTTTGCTGTGGAGAGAACTGAGAAACACCAAGGTCTCTGCCAAGCCAGTTTGGGGGAAATCCCTTCCCAAGGCCATTCCAGTCATCAATATGACTGTGGAGGCGTGAGCAAGACTCAGCAGCCAGGTATTTAAGAAAGAAGGTCCTTTGTGCTGCCTCAGCGCACTGCTCCACCCCTGCCCAGTATCCCACCTCCAGCTGTGGCGCATCTCTGGTGCTCCAGGAGAAGACAAAACAGCCAGGATCCATAAAGCCAACTGAGCATCGGGAGAAAAGCTGAGGGGTTCCTGCCAGCACCAGCCACCAGCAGGGTGGGGAAACACCGTCTTCCTGAGCAGGGGCAGAGCCCAGTGAGGAAAGGAGAGATAAATGGAGCAGCCCTGCATCGCAGATGCAATCTGTTTACCTAATGGTCTGCATCCTCTGGCCATTTATTCTGGAAGCTGAAGCACTGGCCTGTTTAGAAACCGCAGTGCCTCTCTGCATCCGTAGCTATTTGCCTGCTTCTCTCACATGCTTCCTAGAGTTATGCTGCCAGCAGTAGCTACGGACCACTTCACAACCTGACGCAGCGAAGCAGCTGAAAACAGGTATGCTCTGTGGCATGCAGCTCTCAAGCTCAGGGCAGATCAGATGGGCAGGGGCCATGCTCCAGCCAGGTTTTAACACTGGACCCAAAGTGAGTTTGGCTTTATGGAGCCTGTGTCGACCTTCTTGCATACTTGGCTTTAAGTCAGTTGGGAAAACCCTCTTTTTCTGGGAGGGCAGCAAGCAGGAGCTGTATGGAGAGGCTACCAGCCCCACAGTAGCCAAAATTGGGAAATGGCTGAAGTGGGATCTTGCATGTTTCCTGAAATGTCTAGACACGTCTCTGGTGAGCGCTGCCCTGGCTGCCGGAGCGCAGAAGGTGCGATGTAGCCCTAGGAAGGCGATCTCTACTGCACTGTGTAGATGCCTTTCCAGTAATGCCCCTGGGTGGGGTACATCTGGTTTGGAAAGCAGGTCCGGCGCTGGGGAAAGGTGTTGAAAGCATTGAGCAGAGATCTTAAAAGAACAGCAATGGAAAGCTCTGCTCCCACCCACCATGCAGGCCCCTAAATATGGGGACTGACTGTTGAGAACACCAGGTGCTCAGTAGCTGCTGCCGATTTCTTGGGTACAGAGACGCAAGTCCTTTATCTACTGAACAGGTACAACACCAGCAGCAGTGAGGTTTGGCCACTGCTTCTGCCCTGGCCTGTAGATGCCATTGCTAAGGCAGCTGGATACATCCTGGCCACAGCCCTGCGAGTGGCCCAGGAGTAACGGGGACTGCTTTCCACCGCAACCATCACCTCCCTTTTAGGCATGGGGCCAAACAGACACTGAATGGGAAACACGTCCGTCCGCCAGGCTAGATGTGCAGCTCCGAAAGCCTTCACGCCTGAAGCTTCCTGTCCTCACCCCACTGAGGCTGCACGATCCTTGGGGCAGCCTTTGCAGCTTCAAGCACAAGCTCCGAACACAACAAACTGTAGCAGAAAACAGGGCTGAACTCTGTCCCGGTCGTGGAACACCCACTACCGAGCGGCACTTCACCGTGGTGACTCAACCCAAGGGAGAACTGACCCGGCCAAGTGGCACAGATGACCGGAGTCACCCGCTGGTCTGGCTCCCAGGTGAGGCGGTGGCAGCAGCTGCACCCACAGCCAGGACAGCCAGGCTGCGCTGATGAACAGCAGCACGCCCAAAGTATGCGACACTTGCGCTGACTTTTACAAGTCTCTGTGCCACCTCAGCGGTGCCCGGCACCCTGCTGAACCAGTCTGACAAGCTGCCAGGTGCTTTCAAATTGGACACGTGGAACCAGGAGAGCAAACATGGCCCCAAGAGAGCCCTGTGCTCTTTAACCTACCCTGTCTGCCTGCAGCATTCAGCTATAACCCGTATTCAACTCGCAAGCACTGGCCTGGGTTTGCTGTTTACCCATCGGGGTCTCACAGCTGTGGGCTTTATTCAGTGCATGCTCCCTGTGGCTCTGCACCCTCGAGAAGCCTGATATTTTGCAGCACTAGGAGCTTACATTGGCTCTTCTCTGCCAGGGCAATGCCGCGTCTGTCACCAGGGCCCCAAAAGATGTGAAGTCAGACCAGTCTGCTGCTGTAGGAACCTGGGGCTCTCTTCTTTCAAGTTTTCTCTACCCCAGATGGAAAATCCCTCACTAGCTCTGTTCAGCCTCCTTCTCAAGGTTTTGAAAGGTATCAATTCATCTCTCCCCCATTGCAGGGCTGCTCTCAGGCTGCAGCTATGTTGACCTCATGTCCTGACAAGGCTATGAGTGCTTGAGTCAGCTCCCTGCTAGCTTTGGTGCACTGTGAGCATTTTGGCTGGACCAGGTTCACAGGGGCTAAACCAGCTTTGTTCTCAGCCATTTCCATTAGCTCCTGGTTTAAACAGGTCATTTTAACTCAGGTGAGCTGCCAGATCCAGCCCTTGCTGATAACCGTTTATTCAGAGGTCTACGGAGACGAATCTGCTTCTTGTTCCAAACGCAGAGGATTTCTTCACTGTCCAGAGCTGCTGTATCTAACCCTTCTAACCTGTACCTTAGTACCTACAGGGGCTTTGCTTGCTTCAAGGTCTCTGATCATCCTTGAATACTTCATTTATGTAAGGTGTTTTAAATAGGATCCTCTTGTGGATAGGGCCATGGAACTGCATCTGCACCACTCCCTTCCCAAACCCAGAGTGGGACTGCATTAACCACTCTCAGTAAGGCAGCTGCTAGTCAACCAAAACCCTCTTTTTCTTTATCTTCATATGAGAACATCCATTTTTCATCTAATACCCTGGTAATCAGACTTCTCAAATGAAATCAATGGAGTTTTCCACAAAAAGAGCCATGACCAAAGGCCAGCTGCAATTGTTCGTGCATTTGGGATGTCAGTCTGGTTTCTCCCAGCAGTGGCCAGGAGATGTCACTGTTTCCTGCTAAATAAGCATTTGCTAAAATAGAAAAAAAGAAAAACGAAAAAAAAAAAAGCTTCTCAAGGCTGAGACTTGCCATTAAGAATAAAAGCTCCAAGAACACCCATCAGCATCTTTCTGTGGATCAAAAAGGCAACCACATCTGCAACATGCCGCTGGGAACAGGAAAAGCTTCCGTCTGCATCAGTAACGACTCTCCCCCAAAACTGAACAAGTGGAAGAGAGGGAGAGGGACTCCCTGCTACAGGGATCACAGTATCAAGTCAGAAAAGAGAAGAGAAAAATTGAGTAATTCATCCAGAGAGACGTAAAAAGAGAAATGTGTGCAACAGATAAAGACAGCCACCTGGGCCATCTGGGTGCTTTGGATCCTGGCTTCCTCTGAAGAGACTTACTGTGGGTGGCATTTTTTGAGAAACCACAACCAGAAAAGAAATCCACATGAAGCCTCACAGTAAAAATATTGTAACATAAAATTCAGAGGAGAACATATGTGATCTACATACTTATTTTAAAATGCAGGCAAATGAAGCCAAATAGCATTTGGCTTCTGTAACCCTGAGCTCAGAGGAGGAGAAACCTAAGTGCTTGGATGAAACATGACAGCTGCGATGGGAAGATGGGGCGTTCCTCACACCCGCGCACTCGGGGCTCCAAGGTACAGACTGAGAAATGGAAAGGAAGGAGAAGGGAGAGGTCAGCCAGGGGAGCAATCTGATCATTTCCTCACTGATGGCAAGTTTGAGTCACCCAAAATGTGATTCCCCAAGTTAAAATCCAGGTTGAACCAACTATGGCTCCCTGCTGAGCAAAATGCCACAAGTGTCACGCTCCACATTTCTCGCTCGTCCCACACACTGGTCTCTGCAGAAAGATCTTCGCTGCAAGACAGTGCGCCACAGACCGGGGTTCAGCGCATCTGCAGCATATTCTGCTAAAAAGTCTAAGAATGAATCTGGCAAGAGGCTTCCCCGGTTGTGGTAACGTAACCTTAGGAGAATTAAACACGCGACATGAGATTTCTGCTTCTGACTGCAGGAAGCAGCCTTTCCCACAACGACTCCTGCCCTGCCTTCTGAAGCCGAATGCCCTCTGTGCATATCAAAGGAGTGAGCCTGAACAATCACTATATTACAGCAGCTCCTCCTTCTACTCCATTTCCTGTTTGTTGCTGTTAAACCAGAAAATCCCTTGGCTTTTAAAGCAGAGGAGGCCACGCTGCCACAGATTTAAAATGGTCAAAATAGTGAAGCTTTACTAAGGGGAGAAATTGATACTGAAATCACATTCTCAATGTAGTCTCTTAAAATCAGTTGCAAACAGCTGCAGGTTTTTATTCGAGCACAATGAAAACAGACTTGCAGGTTAAAGCAGGATTTGATGGTCTAATTAACCACATCAAACTCTTTTTTCACAGGGGCATTTTTCTGTTTAAAATTAAAAGCCAACATCATATGGGCCTCAGATTTCAAAGGCACTGCCTGACCCATTTAACTGCATCCCTGTCACCTCACTCTGCTAACTAGTCTTGACCGAGCGGACAACTGTACTATCTGATGCTGTATCTTCAAGCGTCGCTGCTTTTGTCAGTGTTCAGCTGAAAATATCCCAGAAAAATTGCTTTTAGATCCATTCCAGTAAAAGACTGCTGTCCACTTCCCTTCTCTCTTACTCATGCTAGGCTCTCATTTTTAGGCTGTAGTTTCTACTAATATTTGACAAATAGCTCAATAGTTATGTAACCCCTGCCCTTGGGTTGCGAGGGGTTAAGCAGAGGGCTGGTTACAGTTACATGATACCAGTACAGTAAATTAAAGCACAAATTAAAACAAATTGATTTCTCCCTGCCAGTAAAGGGACAACCATGCCAGATGAGGAAGTACGCTGGTTCTACGAGCTTTCTACTTGATTAGGTAGCATAAGAGTGATGTTGCAGTTGTGACAGTCCAGAAATTATGTGAGAAGCAAAGTTTTCTTAGGGTGATCTCTTTTATTGGACCAACAAGGTAGCTGGGATAAAGCTGGACAAGGTTTTGATGTAAGACATTCTTCCTTAGGGTACTCCATGATTTATCTGTGAGGAGTTTACGTACTGGTGGTCCCCAGCCTAAAAGCGCATGGTCCCAGCACGGCTTTTTCCCTCTCAGCAAAACTGTGCCTGGTATGAAAGAGGCATGGTTTTATGTCATAAACTGGAAGTGCAACATGACCCAAGAGCTTTCTAGGGCAGGGTTTAGCTAAGGCCTGTGATTAAACAGACAGTCCTGAGGCTGTGGAAACCTGAATGCCTAACATGTCAGGTCTTACTAGAATCTCTAGGGCATTTACATTTCTGCCCAAGAGGAATAATTCAAAAAACAGCAGAGCCAGAAATGCTCCCTTCCATGCCACCCAGTCCTTCCCTTTGCCATGCTACAACATCCATGGGCAAACTTCCAAAATCAAACTTTGCAAACTGATGCACATGAGGATTGTCCCAGAAAGTTTACTTCTAAGGTGAAAACAGGCTTGAACACAAATCAGCCCAAACAGCTAATTTTGGAAAGCCACAATCCCTCTAATACCTATGGCTTAAAACGGGAGTGTCATGGTGAGCACTGGCACTAGCACTGACAACATGGGCAGCAGCGCCAAAGTGGGGCACTGGGTCAGTAGTGCAATGAGGGCCCAATTGTGTAACACTGGTAGCGTCTCAGCACAGGTGCCCAGAGGAGGCTGATATTGCTAGTAAGCACAGCCTTGAACACAACCCAAATGATGAGTGAAGGGGATATCCACGTAATCTGGGGACTGGCAGAAAGAAGCGTTTTTGGTTTCTGGCTGAGTGGTCATAGAAAGCCAACAGGATATGCGGTGAGATACCAACACAAGAGATCTCCCCAGCCTCTCCCGGAAAGAGGCAGCTTCTGTCACACCCAGGGCCCAGCCACCCCTTTTTGCCCGTGTGCGCGAGTCAGATATTTGAAGCAGCTCACTGGCTTTACCTTTCCGGTTCATCCCCATCTGGAGGCACTTGAGCAGCCGGCAGTACTGGCATCTGTTTCGCTGCTTGCGTGACATCACGCAGTTCTTGTCTCGACTGCATCTGTAAACCCGCTTGTTGCAAATGCTCCGCTTGAAAAACCCCTTGCAGCCCTCGCAGGAGATGATACCGTAGTGCAGACCTGTTGCTCTGTCTCCACAGATAAGGCAGGTTCGCTGATCAACCCGGTCATCTGGAAGAGAAACAAGGCTTCAGATGAGAAAATGGCCCATCTGCAAAAACATACGACCTGAGCCCTTCCGCACCAAGCCAGCACAGCCCTCCACCCTTGTATGCCATACCCAAACTGCCCACGCTGCACGGCAGAGCCTGGAGAAGTGCACGGCGTGCACATTCCTGATACTAGGAGGCCAATTCTTAGCCCCTGTGAGATCCCACCTGTTCTGAATAATAACTTGGCTGAAGTGTACTTGGGTAAAATTTCCCCCGCTCAGAAGTGGCCGAAGTTTACACCGAATGTTCAAGAAGACTCTAGCTCAAGTGCGCCTGCCAAGGAGGACTGGTAGGCGCATGCCAAACAGCATGAACTCCGAATAGGAACATCACCAGGGACCCTGACCATTGTCCTCTGACCCTCCTGCACTCGCAGGAAAGCACCAACGCGCACTTAAACCCACCGTCTCCAGGAAGACGCTGACATGAAGGCTTCCACTACAGGTGTAAACATCATGCTTGGATCTGAGCTGGGAGTGCCTAAGCCACCACATGTGAAAAGAGAAGCCAGCAAAACTTTCTGCTTTAAAATAAAGGGTCTACAAATAGTCAAGAAAGACTGCAGCACATCTGCATTGTCCTCATCCAGAGCTAACACAATGGCTGAGAAACGCTGCCCGCCTCCCCAAATTATATATATAGAGAAAGGAGCTGAGACGAGCAGAGGTTTACTGTCCTTTCAGCCAAAGCACACTACACCGTGAGCAACAGCTTCTGGCAGCCAGGTCTGCTGCAGCCAGCATGTCAATATTTCAGCTTCAAAGCAAGCAAGTGCTATGCAGCCCCCCCGAGAAAAATCCTGCCTCCAAGAGCAGGCTGCCAACAGAAGAAGGCCTTCACCAGTGCTGGGTCCTTCATTGGCTTCATCGGGACAAGAGAACAGACTGCAAAAGGATCCCTTGCCAAGTGTGACCCAGTCTTCCCAGGAGTGTGGTGTGGCATTCATCGTGCCAGGCTGATCAAGGCGACTGAGCCCAGGAATCCCACGATAAACCAGCAGTTAAAAGAAGGGGGATACAGAGCAAAATTTACCTTCACAGAGTAACCACACAGAAGCGTCACATTTGCTTACTAGAGATTACAATGTGGCTTGTAAAAGAAATAACTGTGTGTGTGTTTTAAACTGTAATTCACTGCAGCTCCTCAAATCATGTCACAAAAATATAGTCTTTTTATTATTCCACGTACAATGTTACAGCAGAATTTAAACACCATTATCTACACTCAAAATGATGGACTGCCAGGCTTCCCATGACCCTATTTCATGCATTTCTTTTATTTCCACTGTAGTTAATAAAGAACAGAGATGAGATCAAAGGCCTGAGTGTCATATTTTCTTACTAATGTGGTAAGAGAAAGTTGTGTTACCGCCAGGACTAGTGTTTTATTCTCAATTCTTCTCATTTCAACATTCCCTTCAGTATCTGGTGTCAATAGAAGGCAACATGTGCCACACGTTAGGAAAATACAAATACCATCTGCAGCTAGGAAGAAAGCATGAGTTTAAACAAGGTCAGTCTTGCCATTGAGAGCTAGTGGTTTTCAGAGTCCCATTTAAATTAAAGCCACAACTGGAGAGCATTAGTGCATCACTGGAAGTACTACTCATCCTATAGCTAAAACAGGACTTCAGGTTGGGGGGTGGGAAGACAAACAGCACTATGAGGGCAGCCACACAACCTATTTTGTTCAACATTTGTGTAACGGAGAGAAGGGCACATGTCTGCAGAGGGGAAAAGTAACAAAGTGCAAAACGAGTGCGAGCAGAGGTGTTACCACCGCACTGCCAGGCAGAGTGTAGCCCATGTCGGAGAGCTCGTGTCATGGGGGTGGCAGGTACCTTTGCAGGACAGACCTGCTTGGATGCTTAGGTTCCCGCTGGGCAAAAAGCAACCAACGCAAATCTGCTGGAGGTGGTAGGGAGAAGCCCACTGGAGCTTGTGCACAGAAAGCCTTTTTCCTGACTCAACTGATGTGCAGCAGAGTGAACCACAGAGAAAGCGTACCCGACAGACGCGTGGTGATCTCCCTGCTACAGAACCACAAGTATCGGCAAGGCGCGCATTTTGTTCAGGCAACTCGGGGAAACAGGCCAAGACGAGGTCTCTTGCCCATGCCAGCTCTCGAACTGTCAGCCAAGGCTTTGCGATGCAGTTGACACGCAAGCACACATGCACACGCGCACGCACAGAATGTAAATGAACATTATTATAAAAATGATAATAAGGTTAAGACACAAAGACTGGATTTTACTATTCCCTTTCCAAATCTTAATAAGAGGCTTTTGGATGAAAAAAAATGTAAATTGTACTACTCCCAGCAATAGGAACTGTCACCTTAAATTTGGTATCTTAAGACTTTAACATTCCCACCGAGACAGAATAGGGCTGATGTATAGCTCAGCAAGGATCTCAGTGGGCACATAGTAATTTTCATAGATAGAGATGTCAAATTGAAAGGAAAATAAAGTAAATGATGGCTAAAGCAGCTGACTTTGTTAACCTAGATGTATTCTCATTATCTTGCATCTCCAGCAAGACCTAAATCTTGCTTCACATCAGAAGTCAGTTGTACTTAAAAGAATCCCGTCAGCAGCACCCAAAGCTTTTTCCCGCAGAAGCTCCTGCCACACGGGCGCTTTACCTCTTCTCCTCGTTTCATCCCAGACAAGCCCCTCACTCAGTGCCTTGTTAACCACTACGGATTGTGCTCATCACAGACACAACAGCACGGAGAAGACAGACAACAACACCCCCTTTCCATCCGTCCAAAGAGGACCATGCTGGGAATGCGTCTGAACTCTTCCCTCTTTCAAATCAAAATTTAACGTACATCAACCTGGAGCCTGGGCCACTGTAAAAGATTCAGATGGAGCCCCTTTGTCTGGGTGAGAGACAGAGTCTCCTGCCACAAGCCTGGATGTCCCAGACCAAGGTCCAGCCTTGTTGCTTCTGCTGTTAGGTGCTGAAGTCAAAGACTCAGGCCACATCTACACAGGGATGCTAAGGAAGAGTCAGCCACTGCAATCGAAAGCCACTTCGCTCGTGAATAAGAACATCCACGTGCAAACTGACCACACTAGCTTGCACAACTGGCTTCACCCTGTGTGCTGATTTGGCTTAGGCTTCCTGAGCACCCTTGCACTGGCGCTGCCTGCGAGGGGACGGCTCCGTTGAACTGGGAGTGCAGGAAACGTGGCTTCCAGGCAATGTTCACGTGGACTCAGGAGCTGAGACTTGCCGTTCCTTCACATGGGAAGAAAGGCTAGTCAGAAAGGTTTCAGTGAGCACCGCTGTAACTCCAATGGTGAGCGACAGTGGTACACCCAGAAAACTGCAGCTGAATCAGGAAGTTCCTATTATGACTCATGCATCTTGAAATATTTCCCACCACAGCCACGCTGCAATCCAAAATATTGTTTAATTCCTTTAAGCAGCAGGAAAAATCTCAAGAGCTCTGGAGGAAAACTTCCTGATAATTAACTTAATCTTGTGCAGGGGTGTCTAAGCCCACCGATACCCACTGTCTGCCATCATCCAAGTCATGGCCAAGGTGCAGCCCGGCAGGACACCTTGATCTAAGGCTGACATTGGAGGCATGTATATATATATTTTAAAGGTTTTAACAGGATCCACTCACCATCTCATTGCTTCCTTCATATAGAGTCTCCCACTCCCAAATTTTCTAGGTTTCCCTTCTAGTTACTTATATACGACAATGCGAACGTTATCCTTTGGCCAAAGCAAATGAAAAACTTGAATTTAACATGGGGGGGAGGTGGAATCCATCTCGAGTTTCTTACAATGTTGGCAATGCCCTTTCCTGAACTGGAAGTCAAATCACCACACCCACCAACTAACATCATGGCAAACAAGGCTGCTTTTCAAACCATCTGCTGAACTGCCACAGAACGTCCCCAGTATGTTACCAGGAAACATTTCACCTGCAATTTCTTGAATTTAGCTCCTGTAAATCTGTTATTTCTCGCTGTCATGATTCAGCATCTGCAGTCGGCACAGAGCTCAGCAGCCGAGCTTTCAGCACGCATTAGCTCTACATTAAGTGAATGCGACCAGCTCAGAAGCTAGTTATTTATGGGTCTGATCTTTGCAAGATCCCATCCTTCTGGTTGCTTTGGTGACAGCTCACTCGCCTCTTTCCATCTCCAAATGGCTGCATGAGCAGAAATCATCACGAGCGCCGTAAGCCAGGCCTCTGCTGTGGAATATGGATCTTTTTATTCAAATTATCCAGGGTCACACAATCACAGTCACATTTTAAAGCCCAACTTAAGAGCTGCTCAATTGCTTTGCCTTCTTTGGAAGCATTACCAGTAGAATAGCTATTTCACCCCGAAGGTGTATAATGGGATTTACAGGGTACTTACATTGTACTACTCTAATTGCTAGGTGGAGCAAACCTGAAACTTGGAGCGTGACTTGGTGTGGGAAGTGTGTCCCCTGCAACAGCTGTGAAGGGGCAGCTGGACATTAGTGAGAGGACAAAACAAGTCTGGATCACTTAAAACATTTAGGCAGTGATCAGTAAAGTACAGGTGGAAGTAGTCAAGATGCCTATAAGTTAATTTTTTAGCTAAAACTTGTTGGTCAAACCAAATTTTTCAAGAAAAATCTGCTTGAGGCATGGATGGGAGTTTCTACCGAAGCACCTGGACAGTTTCTGAGAGCGATGACAGGCAGAGGCGCTGAGAAAAAGAAAGCACGTCCTCTTCTCTTTACAGCCCAGAACTAGCACCCAGGGGAACAGGCTTCTTCTGTTCCCAGCCTGGCTGCGTATTTCCTCTGTCATTCTGGCAAAGATGATTACAACACACGTGCACGAGGGGGCCGTCTTTTTCCTGGTGTCTGTGGACAAAAATGCATGACTTCGCAACCTCAGTGCTCCTTTAAGCAAGTTTTATATGCAGGTTTTCAGAAAGTATTGAGCAGTGTCCATGTATCGCTCTGTATTGAAAGAGTTTCTACGAGCCAAAGTCCCCCACATCTAACTGGAGATAGTTAGCACTGGTGATATGCTTGACATCCTTGAGCTGTTCGTTTTCCACGAGACCCTGCAGAAGTGTGAGAAAGTGTTTCACGGAGCTGCAGACTGGGGGAGGCAGAGATGGGAAAGTGCTCAGAGACCTGTTTTCAAAGAGGGAAGGCACAAAATGCAGCCCTGGGACCCCGCTAACACCCAGATGAGGACAGAACAGCTTGAGAGGCTGCTTTAAAAACCATCTCAACTCCACTCCTTCCACTGATTTTTTTTTTTTTTTTTTTTTTTTTTTTATTTGAAGTAGCTCCATTTTTATAAAGAAAACACAACTAAACCTGTCAGGAAGACAGAGCTCAGGTTGCCAGGGCATCCACTATTTCATCAAGACACAAGTAAAAATATATTGCACACCTCTAATAAACACAAGCAAGGCTTGCTCCTGGAAAAGGAGATAAATCTATACTTCCCATCGAGCGAAGCAGACAGCTTGCCACCAGAAATTTAAAGAGGAGCTGTAGGTTTTTATTTTGCAGGAAAGAGCGATGCAGACCGCATCTGCTGGAATGTGATTTGTAACAGGGCGGCTCGGGACTCTTCAATACGTTCGAACGAGGCCCGTCCAAACCGCCTAAATTAAGGCCCTGTCGCCCAGTTCGGCTTTGTTTGGCGTGCTGTCATTTATTTACCTATTTCCAGCGCTTCTTCTCTCATGCCACTACAACTCACTCATGGATGAAACTAGCTCGCTCCACCCCTTTGGTTTCCACACCACGTTTATCTGTCCCACACGTGCAGACTGCACCCCATCGTGGATCACAAGAGTTTACACAACGTGCTCCTCAGCCTTGGAGTTTGAGTCTCCCTGCTCTGCATATACAAGGCTACGGACACAGCCGCTCCTTTTAAAGGCTGCTTGCTCAATTAGCTCTTAAAAATTGTATTTTTAAGATCTGAACTCAGACAGCATCACCAAAAAGCCCATTTAGGGCACATCGTCCCCGCTCCCAGACGCGTTTTGCCCTGGAATCGGGGAAAGGACCGGCACAGGGAGCGTGGGTTTTGTTTTACTGGTTCGTAAAGGGACCGGTCAGAGTTATCTGAGAGTAGACACGGGACTAGGAGATAACATCATGCTTCAGAAGTGCTCTGCAGCCTAACTGCATGGGGCACAGCCCAGGGCTGGTGGGTACACGTGCGTCCAGCTTCCTTGTGCAGTTCTCTCCACCACTGAACACATGGGATCAAGGGAAACAGGGGTGTCCTGATGGAAAAGCAGAGAGGCCACACATGACCCTGGCAGTAAATGCAAGGACATGCCAGGGCGGTCGTGGGGATCCCAGGCCTTGGACCCATTAGAGGAGTTCATAACCCTGGCATCAGGATACATCTTTAGCACTACCTCGGCTTTCTAGACTGGAGTCAGCGTCTTAGTAAAACTTTTATGTACAAAGAAGTCAATAATAGGAGTTTATGTCAGTTTTTATGCACTTAAAATGACCCGTATGTATCACCCAGGCTGATGTGAGATTTCAGGGATGGCCAGATGACAGCAGGAAAATCTCTGTTCAGTACCTAGGGTGCACAGCGTTGGGCTTAACATGCTTATGGTGATGTCCTTTCGAGTCGCTGGAAGTAGATTATGCCAGCCTACGTAAAACCAGGGCACAGTCTCAGACCTTATCCCCACAGAAATCTTTGTTCAAGTCATGTTCAAGTATGGTTGCATGGAAGACAATAAAACCCTCAGATGGAAAGAGACCTCGAGCTCATTCGGTTAGCCCTCAAGCAAGTTTTTGATCCATGAAACGACGGGAGCTTTGTTAATACCAAAAGGCAGCCAATCTACATTATGAACAATCATCTAAAAGATGTTAGGACCAGAAGTGCAAGCAATTTTCAGCACAGTAAAAAAAACATCTAAACCCCCTTAACAGATTTGTGGGTACCTCTGTCCACAGCTCTCGCATCCATGAATGAGTGCTTTTGATTGCCTTTGAATTGCTTTTTTAAAAGTCACTGAAGCAACATGAGCAAAATCCCGCTGTTGTGAATTTTTATTGCAACTGTTACGAACTTCTCAAATCAAGAGGCAGGTGAGGGAAGCCCTGACAAACCTCCAACAGCAGCAGTGCTCAGGGGCGCAATGATCACATGAATGAGGCATTCCCAGTTTTACAAGACAGACAACTTTAGGTATGCCCTCGAAGACGGCAGCTGAAGGAACGCGGGTGCAGATCACAGGCAACGCTTCTATCTACCTGAACATCTAGCTCGAGAGGGACGCTATGAAGCTGGACTTGCATAACGTCTGCCTCGAGTTATGCAGTAAACAGGGAGGGAGATTTACATGGAGCAGAAAAGTCCCAATCGGTGGTGGGGTTTAGCTCAACTTCAGCTAGCTCCTCCCCTGCGCCTCTTCCCCCATCAGCCCCACCATAAATCCTGAGCTGATGGAGAGATCCCATGGTTACCGTGAATAGCTCTATTCTGCAGACTTTCCCTGGCGAGAACGCCCTGGCACACAGGGCTGCTGCAAGGCAGGTTGAGGACCCGAGCAATGATCCCAACAGCTCTGGGTTTATGGGCATGGTGAGCCACAAATTAACGCCGCCCTGGCAAACTCCAGTGCCAACATACGGCGCCACAGCTTGTAGCATTTTCATAAAAGAGGACAGTGCTCTCTCACTAGGCTCCCTCGCACGCAGGCTGCAAACAGATAACTGGAGATTTAAATGAGGGCTCATTTCCAGCCTCAGCTTTTTTTGTGGCTGTTGTTGTTGTTGAAAGAAAGGGGCTGTCTCCTAGCGAACCTAGGAAGCATGGATGATTAAAGCAACCAAGGATCAGGATCCTTCCCTCCCAATACCCTTGTCATGTGGAAATGGATAACAACGGGATAGTGTGAATGAGCCTGCTGCCACATAAACCCCGGCATGCACATGCCTCAGTCATCAAATACTAAACCATTGGTTACCTATCCAAATTAAAACCGGCGGGGTGCACAGGGCGTGCGCTGAGGCTCCCCCAAATCCTGCTTGCGGCAGGCACGGGCACAGAGGCAGCCCCGCAAACCAGCTGGACCATGCAGAGAGCTGAAAAGCAAATTAAATACCTCCAAAACATAGCAGTATTTTGATGGCTTAAAAAACCCTACAAGAATTCTGATTGCCCCCCAGACAATCCACTGAGACCCATGGGCTTGCTGACTCCTGACCTTTGCTATTTTTCGCCCTAATTAATGCAAGTTTCTCGTATAAATGAGCATCAGGATGACTATGGTAGAGTTAGCAATGACCTTTAAATTTGCCCATGCTTTTCAATGTATGTAAAGCAGCTCTGCATTGGGAAAGCTTCAAACTCTCCCTTAACCTTGAAATTTGGCAGAATTTCATACCATGCAAAAGGTGCACCAACTTTTTACACTGGTCCCAGCATTTTTCCTTGGCTCTGGTGCAGCGCACTCTCCCCTCCGCCCCCCGATTCTTCTGCTTTTATAAAGCCACATGCAGCATGGGGTTGATTTTTTTTTAAAGCTGAAAGCAGTTTGCTCAAACAGCTTTTACATATTTATTATGGGCTGAGGGATGGAGAGAAGTGAGCAGCAATTCTCTGTCCCATTTTCTTAACATGTCTTACACTTAACGAACTCATATATGGGATGCTCTGGCTTTGTTCTCCCGGGCTATTGTAATAGGGGCCACTAAATCAAACAGTTGCTGCTGCAACAAAAGCACTCACAAAAATCTCAACCTCATCTTGAACCCTGAAGATTTTTATGGTTACTCCCTCACTAAACCCTCCCCTTAAACCACATTAAAGGATGCATTGTTTTCAAAGGTCATGGTAGGTTTCATACCACATTTTAATACAATGTAAATTCTACAAGAATATTATCATGTCACAGGCTGATGTGAACAAGCAGAAGGAACCTCAACTTGCTTATATTTAAAAAATGCAAACTGCACAACAACACAACTCTTGTAACAGGCTCTGCCTCTAGTTACATTGCTTTAAACACGTTTTTTCCTAAGATCAGACAGGCCTCAGGGTGACTTTTAACTGAAGTTAATCCATTAGAATAGCCAACACTTAAGGCTCATGCTGCTGCATGTATATAAAACACACAAATAACTCGAATGTACGTGAACGTACGGAAATCATGAAACATGTGAATGAGATTATAAGAGAGCGATAAAACCAGTGGCTGGTGACTAGCAAAACCGATGTTTGATCTCTGGCTTTGCTGTAGCAGTGCTGCTGGCCTGCCTGCTTCAAGCCCCCTCCTACAAGTTGCACGAGGTCCACAAAGAGGATGAATGATTTGTTTTTGTTTCCCTGACTTGTCAGTGCCACGACTTTCCAGACTAATCTGGATGCTATTCCAGTGGCAGCACAATTTTCCTTTGCTGTGAAAAGGCATCCCCTGACTCTGTTATGGAGGATGCCTGCAACAGTCATCCTCCATAACAGAGTCTGCATTTCTCTGCAAATGGCTCATCTAAATCTTAAGATTAATCTCTGCTCCTTGCAAAGGAATGAAAACCTGGATCTGTACAGCTGCCTTATCCTATAGGTCACGTATAAGGCTTCACGTTATGGCAAGCACTATTTCCTGATTTTTGAGAGCAAGTTAGAGGGGAAACTTGACCCCTGGCCTTGTCCTGAAACATCCCAAAAGAGAAAGTGGTAGAATAAACCATGCTACTAAAATGGAAGGGGGAAAAATGTACAGGGCAATTGTTTCCAAACCAGCATGTTTCTATAACTCCCCAAAGATGCAATTTTCCCAACTCTGGAGGCTCGTATCCATCACTATTACAGAAATGTGATTGGCACTAATGCTGCGATTCAGGAATGTATCTAACACATTTTCTTAACCCCAGATTATTATTCTTAGGCCTATATTATGATTATTTTCTCTGTTCCTGGTTTCAACTAACAATGCCCTCAAGTCTTTGTTTAGCAATGTTTAAAATGTCAAGAGCCAATAACAGCTGTTGGAGGGAAGATCTCGCACGTGTGTTACTTAAATCCTAACAAAATCTGGCCCTTTTCTCACTGTTGATGCTGCCTCAAACACCAACCAGGCATCAAGGAAACAGTTTTCTTCTTCTTTTTCCTTGCATTATTGTTATGGGAACAGCTCCACTCAGCAGTTAAACGTCAGCATCCAGTCCCATCCCCTGTTAAATTGAACATTTCTACAGTAAGGGGAATTCCCCTCCCAGTGCCGTTGTCCTGCGTTGCTCAAACGAGCAAATGCAGCTTGAAGTTATACCCGCAAACAAATCTGCTCCAGGGGCTTTTATTGAAGTTGTAATCAATGAGCACGTGAATGTAATTTTGCTGGGGCTGTTCTTCCCCGAGATAGATGCAGTCTTCGCGTACTGAGCTCATCTTGGGAGTGTGCACAATGGGCCAAGGTCTGTCTCTCGTTCCCCGGTATTGATCTTTGCAGATTCCCAACCCCCCGTTCTGAACGATGGCTTAAGAAATAAGACTTCCTGCCTAGCGACTGACAGGGCTGAAAGACCAGATTGTGTTGCTCCATGGATCAGGCCTGCTATAGTGAAAGCCTGAATAGAATTAACCCTCTGTGAACTAAAACAAAAACATTTGTATGCCCAGCTGTGAAAAAGGTTAATTTAAATGGACAGGGCCCCTAGAGTCTCAAAAAAGGCTGCTTGCAATCTAATTTTCTTTACTGTAAAACACTGTTCTTCTGGACAAAAAAAAAAAAGAAGAGATGATTTAGTCCTCACTGTAGACTACTGAAAGAAAAAACATTAACAGAAAAATGGGAATGCACATTAATTTGCTCAGGAGAACAAAGGGGTCTGGATTATTTTTATAAAATGCAAATACGAAGCAAATTCAATATTTTTCTCTTCCACCCCCAAACAATTGCTTAATGATACCAGTTCCAAAACCAGTCTGCAAAATGCCACTTCTTGCTAGTTGGCTCTCATTAACTGCCTTAGATATTCACACAGTTGCTGAACATACACAAGTAAGGAAACTACTTGTCCTGCAGCTCCTGTTGCATTTGATCAGAGCTATCAAGATTTATCAAGTCCTACGTACCAAAATATTATTGGCAAACCACGTAAATGCTGAACTGCAATGATCCACTCACAAAACGTTTTGTTCAGAAGGCAAAAGACTGCACCGAGACAGAATACATAACTCCCAGAGACGCGTGTTGCATTTATCCTAAAGTTAAAAAATAGGTTACTATTGTACGTCAAATTAACATTAATTGTATTACAAAGCATTTTGAACAACACCCAGCTCCTAAAATTCATGCGCAATTCTACCAAAATGACACACATGTGCTTCACCATTTGACTGCAAAACTGCATTTTGCAGATGTTGCAAGAGCCACGAGATTGCTAATGACATATATTCTATGCCTATGAATCTCACCCTGCTGAGTCTTTTATCACTAGTTTACTAACTGGTCAGCTTTCTCTGTACTAAAAAAAAACATTCAACTTTTTACATGTTCTCCAAGCGGTGTTTCAATGGGATGGTATGTTAAGGACAAAAATTTGACAGACTGAGTTTCTCTACATTTACAAATTCTGAAATAAAAAAAACTGGCAAAGTTCCCTCAGGAAATATTTATCTTGGCTCTAGTGGGATAGCCAACTAATTTGCAGGAGAGGTACAGAATTAAGAAAAAGTGAAATAATTTTGGGGGGAAAAAAAGAACCCAGAGACGTTTCAGCCACAAAGCCAGGGAGGGCCCAAGCACAAACAAACAGCACCAGCGACTTTTTTTTTTAAATGCATGCTGCTCTAATGTGGATTAGGTTTTCTTTAAATAGATTAAAGATTCTTTTTTACATTAAGACAATAATCAGTGGAAGCTTTGCCCGTGTTTTCAAGCACAGAAAAAGCTGTAAAGTATCTGTGAACTAGTATTAGTCCCAGGAGAGATGGAGCTGTGTTATCAAGAGTCCACATGACCCTGATACTATCAATAATTAACAATACTAAATAAAGCTTTTCCAGATGGTCAAACGGATTAGAGACTTTAAATATAAACAAATTAAGGCACAAAACAAACAGAATACTTTTTTTTTTTTAAATAAATAATCCCATCATCTGAGCTACAATTAAATGCTTAAGGTCTGCACGTGAAACCAAAAGGCATCCAACCTACATTTTCTTGCCAAGCTTGCTTTATTTTTGAAACAAAGAAAACAGCTCTCCGGCCTTGCTGGCCGTCCCCAAACTGCACACAAAAAGCCACTGCCTTCTCCCCTGGAGGCTCCCGTTTGCTGCAACCCTCCAAAGTTTTCCTGAACGCTGAGAAAGGGCTCCCCGAGCCGGGACGCGCTGCGTTACCTTCCCATGTATCCATTTCATGCTTCTCCAAATTTGCTGGGAAGTTGCGTCGCAGCCATGAAGAAGTATGTGCGGAGCCAGTCCCCAGCCTGCCGGGAAACCTCTCGATCCTGATTGCCAATTTCTCCCTCTACGCTGGGATACAACAGTCGTCCTCGCAGGTCAGTTTACAAGCTGGTCATGTGATTAGAAAGTTCAAGCCCTAAGGTCACAACTGCATGGACTCCGTTTATTACCAAAGGTTATCTAAGTGGAACTGATAGCCTTATTTTCTTCAGTTAACAATGCTGCCTCACACGTATCACTGAAAACGAATAGGGGACCAGCTCGCACAAAACATCCCTGTGCCCTGACGTCCTGGAGATCTAACATCCGAGCTGACGATATCAAACAGCTATCAAACAGCAGCCCGCAAGCCACCGGATAATGCAGAAACATTTCTGACAGATCTCCTCTCTCTCGCCGTTATTAAACAAAGCCCGGCTGATCAAGGCCTAAAGGCCGTGCTAGGACTGCACGAAGAAACCTCCCAGAAATTGCTGTAGAGGGATTTATGATGATAGTCAGTTTTTCCAGGAGAAAAATGCAAAACGTGGTGAGCGGCCTGAATGCGATTTAATTGCGGCCTGCATCGCCTGTTAACTGTGGTCATTGCAAGCACCCCGGGACCAACGGGGTTTAAATTAACCAGGCCTCCAGACACCTATTCTGAACAAAAGATGGTGCAGAAGTCAGCAAGGAAAAGACATCAGTCAGAAACCACGGTCCACGCCAAAGCCCAGTCTTAGCACCATACGTTACCTTCCATACAGTGCGAGTCTTGCTTCATCCCCCCCAAAACCCAGCAGCTTTTAAGAAAGCATCATGCCACTGCCTTCCCGATCAGGGAGCCATGTCAACAACGCGAGGGAGAGAGCAGCCCATCGCCCTGACATCGCACTGGAGAGAGCCGGGCAGATCGGCTCTTTATGCTAAGCAGCTGTGATGTCAGAGAGAAGGGGCTTTTTAATATTCAGTTACTAAGAATGTGAAATAAAAATGCACAGAGAACGAAACGGCTCCGGCGAGCCCGAAGCACGGCGGAGGGGGCAACGAATCCAGTTCAGACCATCTTCAGAGCAGGGAGCCCCCTCCCCTCCCCTCCCCAGCACTCAGCCTTTTTTCTGGATCAGCTAAAACGTGGCACCTCCCGAAACATTCCTCACCAGCAGGACCCTCATTAACGGTGGGACAGTGATTTATCACGGGGCGCCTCTGCGATTGGACAGCAAATATTTGCTGAGCTCTGCACTGGTGACTTGCCCTGACCAATGGGGCCGGGAGCTCCCACTGCAGATCGTTTTACAAAACCGGGCTCTGCAACTCGGGCGGAAAGCAGCACACGTTAGGGCATGGGAGGGAAGGCTGCACATCCAGCTACCACAGTCTCCTGCTAAAACCACGCAAACGGGGCACCGCCGCCGACCTGCAAGCGGAGCGAGGGATGTATAAACGTGCAGAGTGGCCACGCACTGACTGGCGGAAAAACCATTTGGAGCAAGAGCAAAAGACAGGGCTCAAACACGACCCGAGCTGTTCTCTTCGCTCGGAGCTCGAAAAGTTATCAAAAACATAATACGCATTTTCACAGCTTCTTCGTAAGTGTTCACCTCATGTTATTCTTCGTAAGAGCTCTCTAGATAATTTTGTGAGCTATCACGAAACACGTTTGAGAGCGCAACCAAGAAACCTGCAGGGTTTGAAAGCTTAAAGACAGCTCTAATTTTCTTGTTTGCAACCAAATTCTGGAACGTTTAGGAAACTGTCTTTTTATGTATGAATTGCTACCAGAAACAAACAGGTACGTTAACTCTTGTCCAAATTTCTTTCCTTAATTTAGCAGAAACTATGGCACAATAATAACCTCATGCCTTTTTCTACTTGTTAGCATTATTCAAGTACGTAATACTGGTAGGGAACAGTCAACCCTTCTTTGCAAATAGGCCCTTTAGGGGGAAGAAATGCAAGATGCACTTACACCGCAGACATGCAGCCGCAGCAGGGACGGCTGTCGACCAGAGCACAGCATGCTGTACAATGCAGCAAAGGGAAAGTTTTGGCCTAGGACTTAAGGACAACCCCTCCCTCACACAAAACATGCGGAGATCTTTAGTGCCTGACCACTGCAGACAGAAAGTTAGTAGCTTACGGTCTCATCCAAAAGAGCTGCAAACAGCGAGCTTCATACAATCCCACTTACACACCCCAGACATTTAAAAAGACCCTGCCTGAATCAAGCTGCGTTTCCAGAGAATCAGATTATTCCAAATGTAGTGCCTGTCCCCCTGAGCTCGATCGGAGTGACAGGGTACAGAAACTTCCAGAAGTTTCATGAACAATGTTTCAAACGTTTCTGTGCCCTTCCTATTTGTTTCCAGGAGCAGAGGAATTGCTGGGTAAACACATGGCCTGTTCAGCGCTCCCCTGCTGAGAGGGGCCAGGACCAGATGTTTGAGAAGGTGATGCAAGAAACCCCCCGGCAGGCAGGCAGGGGCCAGCGTGCCTGAACCGAACGTCTCTTCCCCACACACACAAATGGGGTTGGGCCCTGAGGCACGAGGTTTCAAATACTCCCAAGAGTATTTAGCTGGAGTTGCTGTAACTCAGGACACTTGCATGTGTGCAGAAGGTGGCTTCTCTTTCGAGTCTTGGCCACAGCACTACTCTGAGCCCCGGTCCCACTGCACCACATGCACGTGAGCAACCCTGCATCCATTTGATGTTTTCCAGCTTGCAATGCCACAAGACAGGGAAGACGGAGACTCCGGACCTCCCTTCTCTGGATCCTCCCCCTCTTACTTGTCTCCTTTAACATGTAAAAATCCCATTCTTTTTACCTTCTTCCCAAGATTTTTTTTCCCCGGGCACCTGGTCATTTGCTGGGCCTGTCTCTGCCACTCCTAACCCTGCAATATCTTGTTTGAGGAGGGGTTACCAGTACTGCAGAAATGACCCAGATGAGGATAAACTATTGGTTTCTCTACTGGCACCATAACGTTTTCTATATTGCGCACTATTCCTCTATGCATCCTAAGAATGTGTTTACTTTTTCTACTGTAGTTACACTTTGATCTGCCCACAGTGACACTCCTCTCCTGTTAAATTTGCTGCCCAACAGCATGCTAATATAACAGCACAAGAGAAAAAAACCCCAACCACATTTAAAGAAAAGGTGTGGGCGTTGCACTGTCACACATTCTTGTTCATATTCTGTACAAAAGATCATCTTTACACAGTGCTCCTTGCTAGCGCAGAAGGACCAAACCCCCCCGTCCACTTTGCTCACTGACAAGGTATCTGAAGAGCACCCGAGACACACAAAATACACTGATTTTGTATTTGAATTAGGAAGGGATCAGTACAAACAGCACACAAGCCCTCCACAAGTGCTGCCTCAACAGGGACGTTTGCTACTGCTGGTGCCAAAGAAAGGAGCCTAAAGGTCACTGATCTCATTTCTTTGCAATTATTTCAGCACTCTGAATTACGACAGTCCTCCTCAATCTGACCATATTGATGGAATCAATCAAAACCCAGTTAATGTTTTTAACCAATACACTTAACCAAATTAAAACAGGATTTCCAAGTAAGGTGCATGACAAGTGCCATGGACAGGGCCAAATAAACCAGCTCACGTCCTTCCTGGAGCAGGCATTCCTTTTGTTTCACAAATCCCAAATTCACGTCAGCCAGAACACGCCACAGTTGCACTGCCACGCTGCTTCTGTGGTCCCGGGCAGTTTGGTCGTGCTTCTGAACATTTAAGCACAACCAAGTTTCCTTCCTCTGAAACTGCTGAACAAGTGCGGACTTGGATTTAGCACAAGACTTTGAGCACAGATCCATGTGCTTGCTTACTATCAACCTCCTAACAGCGACTGGAAGATGAACAAGAACAACAAATACAGTTCTGCAAAAAAACACCTGAAGAGAAAGGACGAACAGCGGGTGCTGGGCACAGGGAGGGCTGAGTCTGGCACAACAGCAAACTGCTCTGCCTTCTGCTTGCAGGCGTGTGCTGGAAGAAGCTCGACGTGGACACACAGTGTTTCAGGAGGAAGACACAAAAAAAAGGGTGCCATGTAACCAGCAGCAGTGGACCAGGCCATGTGATAAGTGCATCTCCAGTATTAGTGAAGCTGCTTTCGGCCCCTGTGGCAACACACTCTGTCACGTATTAAAATGGCCACTAATAACTCGAGTGCGTGAGTTCACAGCCACGACTCTGCATCCCCGTCATCCAGTTCAGAAAGCAGCCCAAACACAAGCCGCGAGTGCAAGCAGGTGACATGCTGCACTTGAGGGGAGATGCAAATAGTGGTAAAGGATAATTGCAACACAAAAGATCAAAGAGACAAGCGACCGCAGGCCTTAGAAGACACATGCCCAATGCCAACTGGGCACCGCACAGCGCTGGCACGAATCTGTCCCACAGAGGGGTGGCAGCACCATTGCTAGAATGGCTCTAGACCAGTGGTTTTCAACTTTTTTACATCTGCATAGCCCTTCGGAGATTTCAAATGGGGTGCAGACCCCTTTGAATGGGAAGTGTGTGTTATTTCATGGCACTTCTGATTGCTCGTAGTCATCTTCCGCAGGTTGAAAACCACTGCTCTAGGACAACACTGGCTGCAGCCCTAGGGAGGGAGGGAGGGCCAGCAATGGCAGGGAAATGAGGATGCACTCAGTGGGACCGGGAGGGAGGTTGCCTCTCTCCCTCTCCAATTTCTGTTTCTCTCTAGCACAGGAAGGCTGGACCAGTTAGACTAGCCTCCTGCCCCCAGGGTTAGCAGCAGTGCACAGCTCCCCTACAGCAGGCCTGAGGGCAGATCTGCCAGCACCAGACTGGTTAGCTGCTGACTGGGGGCAGAAGAGGAGCGTGGAGATCCCAGATGGTGCTACTTCTCTGCCCTGAGCTGGCTGTCCTGGAGATGCTCTGCTGACACAGTGCCATGGCTGGCAGCCTGGGACATCCTGAGTCTCCACTGCCATGACTGACCATCCCGTGCCTGCAGTGCTAACCACCCCAACTGGCCACTGCTCCTTGGCCGAGCCCCAGTGGCAGTCCCATGAGTGAACCGACACCAGGAAACAGTCGAGGAGGATTGTCTGCCTGATCTCAGCTGCCTTCTCACTGGCGTGCAAAGCTGCCGCCTAACTTGAGATGGTGTTGGCGGCAGCCTGCTTGTATCTGCCATCACAAAGATCATGATGCTTCCCGATGCGTGGTCCATGCTGCTTCGCAGTGGTTTGCAGTCAACAGTGACTCACACAAATGAGCCGAAAGGAACATATCGGAGGAGCGGTGGGACTCCGCACTCCCACTGCCTTCTGGTAGGTAGCCGACAGCACGTGGCCTGAAAAGCCCCAGCACGAACACGGCACCACAGAGCAGAGCAGCACTAGCCGCCGGGCCAAAATGCCAAGCCCTTGCTTCGAAATAAGGTGACACATGGGTGCACCGAGCTGAAGCAGAGCAGCTCAATCACAGGATAAAGACTCAACAGCAAAGTTCACCCATTCCTCGAGAGGAGCAGGATGTCCTGCATCCAGGCAGGGGCTGGACTAAACAACCCTGAGGTCCTTTCCAGCCCTAGTATGCTACATACTGCTTGCCCAACAGCCGTATGCATCATCCAATGCAAAAACCCTCCAAAAAACCCCAGTGTAAACCCTGGGAGAAGCAGAATCAGCCAGGGAAAACTTGCATATTACTCAAAAGCTTTTCCTCTGCACACGTGTGTGCACATCCTGCTTCGCTCCAACCATGTGCCTTACACTAGTAACATCAGATCCACTTTGCTGCACAACTCAAAGCCAAAATGGGCCAGGCAGCATGCAAGAAAAGCAGCTATGAGGGGAGATTTATTCTATTAACTGGGCCAAACCCCTGGAAGTCAGGTGTGGAGAATGGAAAAGGTCTGACTGGTTCTTGTGTTACCCTGCTCTTGCAGCCAGTGCCGATCTTCAGAGGAAAACACATGGCCCTTGCTATTTTAAGAGACTGCCAGAACCACAGAGTGTCACCAGCTCTAACGGCAAAAGCCGTGCGGCTTCAGATCTGGTCTAGTGACACCCCTACACCCAACCCATTTGTTGCCCTGACAGCACAGTCATAACCTGCCGGTGGAGGGAAAGCCCTGGTAGTTGTTCCGATGTCTAGGGTAGGTTGGGAAGAATTTCAGCAAGACCCCGGAGAGACGAAGCCATCTTACACCTCTTCAGGCATCCCACTCGCACGTCTCCTTCCCCTCTTTCTCTCTCATTTTTAGCAATAGGATGTACTGTGTAGAGGCAGATTGATTTTGGCAATAGTGTAACAGGCTAGCACGACTGTAGCAGGGAGGAATAGCAAATATGCCCCCCCTGCACACTATTATAAATGCCATTGAACTTCACACTGCCGCCACACTGTAAAGCCAAGATCAGCTGCACTGGGTAACAGTCAGCCTTGTGGCAATCTTGCGTGCAGCGCCTGTCATCGCACTGACAGCGCAGTCATTTGACTGCAGGTAAAAGAAAGGGCAGGAGGAAAACGCTGGCTTTGGTTGTAATGTTGCCGTGGAAGATGACAACGTGCAAGGAAGTCAGGAGACAGGACTGGACAGATCGCAGGCTCTGAAGGCAGCAGGAGGAAATTCAAGCAGGCGTGGAGCGGTGCAGAGGGATCGAGGTAGCCGGGGGAATCTGGGCCTCTCATTTCTGTGCACGTGGTGCCACCGGCTCAGAGGTGGAGAGTGTGTGTGTACATGCAAATGCCCCATTGATTCTGACACCACCAATGCTGGTCTTCTCTGCCTGCCTCCCATGTTGGGAAAAGATGCCCCTGAGTGGCTGCAAAGATAATAGGGATATGCCCATGCAGGTAAAACTGATTAACCAAGGGGAAATTACTTTTATTTAGGTTACTTCAAATTCATTTGTTCTTTCTAATTTGCTTTTTTTAAAAGCATCTCCTGTCTCTAGCACTTGCACTGGATATTATTTGTTACAGCCATGAAAATATTTTCAGATACAAATGAAATGTTCTTAAAGTTTTTCTCTCTTAGAGATTCATCATTCTTGTCTCTTTAATCAGGCACTGAGTAGAACTGACCAAATGAGTCACAAACTCAAATGCAGACAACTGCAATGCAGCCCTGCACAGCACAAATGGTCCACTGGCCTCCAATGCCCATAAGGGAAAGGGCCGACGGCCCAACCAAAGTTTTTAAGCAACCTGGTTTTTTCCCCAGCAAAAGTTCTGCGAGCCTGGCCCCAGATCAAGGCACTCCTGTCACTGCAAACAACAGCAGCCAGGCTACTAACGATATTTCAGGCTCAAACTATTTGCCCATCTGGTGTGAAAAAAGCTGATGGCAGAGGCAGGCAGAGCTGCGGAGAACATTTTCCTTCTCTCGCAGTGCAGACAGCTGATGAGAAGTGGCGTGCGGCGTGCCCAGAACCATCCATTCGTTCAGGAGGCGGAAGGGGCCAAGGACATCCCTCCATATCGCCAGTTTTATTCAAGTGCATTAACAAAAACTAACAAAACCAGGGCGTTTCTAGTGTTCAGGCAACAGAAACTTCTCAGCTCTTCAAGTGCAGCATACCATCCATCTCCACCTGGGCAGCAACGTCTAGAGCCAGCACACTTCAGACAAGTCCAGACTGAGTGCATCTTTGCACTTGCTATGAAAAGTGCATTTTGCATCCAGGCAGTACCAGCTTGCCTTGCGAGGCGCAGCGACCAGGCTGCTAATACAGTATAAGAACCTACTTTAGGAGATAGAGAGGGCTCTTGCCCTTTTCCTGGCCTTTTTAACTTTGCACAAACAGCGAAGTGCAAGCTGTAAGGCGGAACAAAACTTCAGCCTCTCTTCTCCTTCAAGACACGGTGTTCAACTGACACTGAGAAAGCCCTACTCACTAGCTAGTGTCTTTTGAGCAGAAGAGTCTGAGTTTCAGGGGCTGCTTATATGGCAGTGCAGCCTGACTTTCAGCAACACTTCTCAATTCAGAGCAAAGATTTAAAGTCAGTTTAATGAGACTCTGCGATTATAACTGTACAATAACTTTGCAATCGCGTGTTTAACAAAAGACAAACACGGGTTCATATGAGGGAGTTTAATTTACAGATGGCAGTAGGTTTGTGTTACTTTTCAGGTATTTTTAGTGCCTTCATTTCTTTAATTTTTGTGACTGGGTTCCAGAAAAATTAAGAAAAATCAACAGTTTAAAAAGAAAATGCTTAGCCAAGTGGGAGCTGGCTTTCCGCTGTTAGCTTCAAACACAGAAGCAATCAATTTGGATGATTCCAGAGTTAAAATGTTTTCAGAACATTTGTGTAGCATCTGATGTAGACATTTGCCCTCTCTGAGGTAAAGAGCGAATGGTTAGCACTACGCCTGGTGTCAAATACTCCATGCTCAAGTAACTAAGAAGTACTTTAAAAGCCTCATAAATGTTCATATGATGGTATGTTTGCTGTCTGATGCCTTTAAGATATGCCATGTGAAAGACTCAACTTACTTTTTTAATCACAAAGTCCGAGTCTCTAGTAAGCCCCAACAGTCCAAACCATGCAACTCAAGAGCCCCGGTGCTCCCCATTTTAGAACCAGCTCCACTGAATTAGTCCCTAACTCCTCCCCACCCACCACTCGTTTCATAATCCTTCAGGGCACTAATGAAGCTTTGCTCATTTTCATGACAATGTGGTACACTGCTATGCAGCCAGGGGCTGAGGCACAAACCCTTTGTGGAGTGAATGGAACCGGGGTTGTGGATTACAATACCCAGAAGGTTTGAATGTTTAAGGCAACTTCAACTGTGAATTGGATCCACACAATTCTTCTTGTATTTTTGAGAGAGAAAAGTAGGGCCAGGAAGGTGTTACCAGGAAATGCTGGATTGCTTTATCCGCAGCAAACAAATTCTATAAAAGAAACAACCACCTCTTGACTTCGCTTTTTTGTTTTTGTTTTTTTGTTACCTCTAGCATAAAGCTTGATTAGCAGCATCTCAACTTTAACACAGCAGAAAAGGCAATGGAGGAAGGATACACAGACCAGGGGGTCCCAGCACTTCCAGGAGGGGCTGAGGTCTGTGCTGCAACACATCCAAAGCAGATGTTTCTCCCAAGAGCGTAGTACGTGTGTAAAGACCTGTGTACGATGGGGGCACATTCGTAGGGGTGGTCTCACAATGAAGGACCAAGTACATCTCAGGCAATGCATGGTCCGGGAATTGTGTCCCAGGAATGAGTCTCACTTACCCAGGTACTGGGAGTGTGTGCAACACGAACAGACAGGTTGCAGACTGCTAATTGCTTCAATCACAGGTACAGTAAAAACTCAAAATCCAATCAAATGACTGCTTCTGGAACCAGAGTAATGTTACACATTCAAAGGAGTAGGGCAAAAAATACTGAGAAGAGGGGTAAATCATTAACATGCATTACAAAGAAGAAAATGTAGTACAAGATCTTTCAAGGAAGGTCACCATTCATCCCAGCCTGCAGGCCACAGACCCTAGCAATTCTAGCACGGACACAACTGCAAGGACATGCCAAACTGCTCCCTTTTGGCTCAGACATCCATAGGAGCGTGACTTGGGCCAATGAAGGGCACAATTATTTATCAAATCTAAAAGTAAATGTTAATGGTGAGCACATCACACCCCATGTCACTTCCTTTTAAAAGGGCCTCCTCGTCTAGTACTTATTTGGTATTTCCAGTAGCATTAGCATATTTAAAGCCCAATTTCTACTTGCAAAAGTGCCTTGTTATACTAGGCAGCAAGATGTATTCAGTAATCCCTCTCATTGTATCAGCTATACTACCAAAAAAAGACTCAGTTCTTGCATATTCATGCACCATCACAGTACAACACTACAGTGCTCCTTGTTATACTAGACTACTGGCAACCCTGGTCAGACTAGAGTTTATAAACTCACCGATTTATGTTTCAGCTACTCTGATCCTGGCAAATCGCATCAACAACCACTTAGGAAGTCGACACGTTCATCTGACATTGTGAAAAACAGTTTAGTTCTATTAAATGGGTACAGCGCGTCCACTGTGTTCCCTTCCCTCGTTCCTTATGTATGCTGACATTTAAAAAGACTATTGTTTTTTAGTTCAAAAAACATTTACAAAACCTGTGGAAAGATCTATAAAGAATGTTAAAGAAACATCAGTTTGGTTTTAGGAAAAAACCAGGGTAGCAGTTGATGTGATAATTACTCTGCCCTTTACTCTTCTGTGTCTTTGTTAATTCATTTGGTAAAAGCGCATGTTGGGTGAGTGAAGTTAAGGCTTTTCCTTCTTGTCTCTGGTTCGATGGGTCTCATGCAAAACAGGGCTCCATATTGCCCAGCACCCCAATTTGTTCGGGTATTGAATTGTGCAGCCCAATCAATTGAATAGATTGCAGTAAATGTGAAAGGTTTGGTGCAGCTGGGTTGACTAGGGACAACGAGGGAGGCTATCTCCATATAAAAGATGTAAGGCAGGGGGAGGGTAAGGGCTCCTTGAAGAGGTTACCTTCAGAGGAAAGGCTGGGAACAAATGGGGTTTTTGGAGGAGTATATGGTTTTACTGCCTCAGTGGGTGAGCACAAGAAAAGGGAATTGCAGGGGGAAATCCATACACTGCCACAAACAGGCAATCGAGTTTGGTTCACAGTCAGCCAGATGTTTCTAGAGACGGCCCTGATTCCTGACTTTCAATACTCTGTCTCCATATACTTTGTCGTTCAAAGAAGGGTTCAAACCCAGGAAACATGGTTTCAGGTCACCCGAAAAATATTCTGAAGCCAGATCTTAATCTCCAATAAAAACCACGCTCCTGGGGAGCTCCGAGGGCCGTCAGCTCTGCGCTCACCTTTGCGTGCAGTGCGCTACTTTCGCGGCAAAGCCAACATGCACCAAGCAGTCCCGGGTGAATCGCACCTGGGGTCCTGTGCTCTCCTTAGACATTAGTGCAATCGTTTAGCTTCCCTACTGCGGCCTGTTACCAGGCACAGAATCGCCGACTGAAGCACACCGGCTTTTGGAAGGACTGAGGCCGTCACAACTCTGTTGTAGCACGTTCCCTGCTAATGGACTCTACGAGCTCAGAGTTGCATGTAAATTAACAGAGAAACCCCACCAGCCAGAACGGAGCTGGAGGCACCTCTGGGGTGAAGCATGACAAATGTGTAATAGGGGATGTGGGGAGCCTGGGGCAGGAAGCAAAGAGCCCCCTCCGCGTTGGGAGCTGCAGGAAGAAACCTGTGAGTTTCCATGTTGAAATGGCAAAACCGAAGAGCAGGAAGCAGCACTCTTGGGTCTCTTGCGTAACTAACTTCTTTAAGTGCAACCATATTGATTACACTTGGCTGGCTGCTCTCGCTGGTATTTTTACTGCTGGCCTGTCTATTATCGTGAACGTAGCCCTTGAGGATTTCTCCCACACAGCCAGCTGTGTAAGTAAAAAGCCAGGACTGGTGCCTCCAGTGGAGGAGCAGTCAAAACACTTTTGAGTACAGCCCCTTTCCTTCAGCCTTCAGTTGCAATCCAAAACCACAGAAAACAAAGGTTAGTGCATGCATGGAGAGAAAGAAAGCAGCTAGAAAAGGCAAAGCCAAGAGCTGTACCAAACAGGCAGGCATACGCACTCGCCTGGCTGCTTCAGCTGATAAAAGGTCCGGGGAGGGCTCCCCAGTGAAGTGATACTGCCTGCGAAAGGTAGCCTACACATGTCCGTGCAGGAGGGGGAACAAACAGCAATTCGAACCATCTGGCACAATTACAAGGAAATCCCCTCCGGCTATGGGACAGTTTGCATCCCAACAGATGCTTCTGTAAAATCCCAAAACATAAGTCTTGCTGACTGCGGCGGTCCAGAGTCAGGACAGCGTTACCTGGAAGTCTTTTTTCCAGTTGTGCTGTGCAGGGATCTGCACACGCTGCTCGGAGGAGCGAAGCCTGGTGGAGGGAGCTCTGGTTTCATCTGTCTCTATAGGCCGATCCGAGGGGGATGCCAAGTGCCTACACGCATGCCGCCAGCTGCACATGCCGGCTCCCAGGATGCACCATTCGCCACAGGAAGGGGGCCAGCGCGGGAGCAAAATTGAAACCAGATTTCGGACATTAAGCGACAGCTGGAGTAACCTGCCCCGTGCTCGCTCAGAGGGCAGACACGGGATGACACTGCTAGTCTCCAGGCCGCAGGAATGCATATTGTTTGTGGGACCAGCACACTCAGCTGCAAGGCAGCGTTCGAGAGAGGGAGCGCGCCTGTCTGGCCTTTCACACATGTCCACGCTACCCAGAAACGGGCCAGCCAGCTCGGCTTCGCTGCCACTGAGGAAGGAGGGCACGCAACAGGGAGAGCTGCGCGTCTGACGAGAAGCAGGAACGTGTTACTGGGAAGGCAGGGGCAGGAACACGGGGCTTCGTGGAGAGAAAGTCGAGCCCCTGGGCTACAGGGCAGTGCAAGGGAAAACTGCAGTTTGGCACAAGGCTGAAGCCTTGTGCTTGCACACAGCTTGGCCTGCAAGACACGTTGCCGGTAGAAGCAGCGAGCACCGGGGGCTTGAGAACAAGGAGTTCCCGAATCTGCCACTCACCGCGCAGCTTTGACATAGTAACCGCTTCCTTACGCGTAAACCTCCTCGTCTCTCAGGCACAGACTGGGAGTTTGGCACCGTTTTTTGGTTCGCTCTGCACACGTCATCAGGACATGGAGCAGACCATACTCTTCTGGAGCAGAGGTGTATTTAGGTTAATCTTTCTCGTCTGACAGACGGCAGTGCTGGCAAATAAAACACTAGCGCACCAGGTCTGGAAGTCCCCCTCCCTGCCCACAATATGGGGGGATGCACACAGGGCCGCAGCACGTTCAGGACCTGTGAGCCGAGATCCTGTCGCATGGATGAGATATAAATATGATTTCCTTAGATTGAGATACTTGCTGCAAATGTGAAGCCGGTTAAAATATCAAGCAACTCACGAGATTTTAGGCTGAATGCTCCACTTTAGAGAAGAGTTAAGATGAGTCTACAGATAATCCCAGGTTTTCAAACACAGACCATGGGACCATACTACCCTGCACATGTCTTTGCAGAGAACAAGTTTTCCTACATGCAACGACGTACCGCAGTAACTGGCATTTGCGGAGGGTATCCTCGTGCAGAGTTAATGCTTAAGACACCGATTCAATTAACTGAACGACAGGTCCCAACGTAACCTATTAGAAAATACTTAAAATCTTAACATTTACCCTTCTGTCCTTTCCCTCCAAATGCAGGCAGCAGAGGTGATTAAAACCCCAGCTCCTTTGCTGGGCAGCAGCTCACCAACTAACCCAGAGCAGTGGGCATCTAAGTACACTGTGCAGAGATACCCCGGGTGATCTCTGTGCATACCAGCAGCGGTACAGCCGCATTATTGCATCACGGTACCCAAGGCAATCCACTTTGCTGCAAAGTGATGCTGTCAGTCCCAGCTCTACCATGCACAGTGCCAGCGTGAGCTATCTGCACAGCACTGTCTTGCACCATGTGATACAATGAGGGTGTCCAAACGTGGGTGCAAAGTAACAGAGCATCCTCCCTACCCACAGGTGAGCTGGTGACTGCACCCTCCCTGAGGGGAGACAGGAGAGGGGAGCACACCTGGATGTTTCTACATTTCAATCCCCAGCCTCCTCGCAAGAACAGAACAGAAGGATGGTCTGATAGATGGTGCGAGACCCGAGGGGAGACTCGTGTGGGCAGAACTGAGCAGTCCCTGCTTTACAATACATGAAGCCATCTCCAGGCAGAGAGAAATCTCTGCAGTGTATTAGAGAGGAGGAGGAAGAAATGCAATAAAACTTGTACGTTTTAAAATTTATATTTAATTAAAAAAATGAGATAACCCAAGGGCTTCCCCAACCTCAGCCTGGCCTCCCCTTGACGCACGTCCAAAACAAACAAAATGAATCTGCTAGCCAGAAAACACTGCAGGCAACGAACAAATGCACATGGTAAAAAAAGTTAGGTATTTCTCTCACTGGGCCCCTCTCAGATATATAAGCAAGCAACACTGAAGAATGCAGGACCCTAACGGGGAATTTTGTGGGCACCCAGGATTTAAATGCATTCTGAGTCTGGTGCATACAATGTCCTCTACTTCCTCTCAGAACATCTTGAACCACATAAGTGCTAAACTTGGTGAAATAATTAGGTTTCACTACAGCTTGTCTGGTCCAGAATCTGCACATTTGAGGATGAAGTACTGAACAGTAGAGGGCACCATCCTACAGACTGACGGGGAACATCGTTAACAAACCACACACAGGATGAACGAATGCAAGACAATAAGTTTGCTACCCTCTGGGACCGCAGCGATGCCTAATGCAGCAAGCACAACACTGAAGGCAGGCGTCGAGTCTGCAGCGTGGGGGGGGTTGGCCAGAGTTAGCTTAGAGGTGATCAGAAGGATGAAACCTCTGACTCAGAAGCAGAGTTAACCCCCGCATCAGGGCATTAATGATAGTTTGTCTTTGTCCAGCATCACTGGAGGAGGACAGCACAGACCTCAGCAGCCTGGGAAACAGTCACCTTCATTACTCACTCCATACAGACGGAGAAAAACTCAAAGGTGAGTGACTTGTCCAAGTGCAATGAGGCTGTGGCACACCACAAATAGGAACCAGATCTCCCGACTCCCAGGCCTCTGCTCTAATGACAGGCCAGTGAAAGCTCCATAACACGCAAAGTTTCCACGTAAGCAGATGGCTTGTTTTTTGACATCCTAGTTACAGCCGTTGGTCTGCTACCTCTAGAGCCACGGTCCTGGCAACAGCAGCAAAACTTGGGCAGCACGCTGCAAGCCTGGAGTGGATGGGCTTTTAAATGCAAGTAAGCAGCATGAAAGAGTATACTGAGACCTAAAATAAACTCCTAGAAGCAGCATGGGAGGAAAAATAGTAGCCCTTACTACACTGCCGTATTTGCGAACAATTATATATACCAAGAGTGCTCTGCTATGAAGCGTCACTGGTGCTTAAACAGTTTACCTTCTAGGCTACTGACAACAAGAACTAGTTTCAAATCCTCATGAATTCCGTCTTTTAAAAGTTACGTATTCCAGCAAACTTAATTTCTCTCTCTACAACTCACATTATCCCACGATTTGCTTCTGTAATATATATATTTATGTGTATGTGCGTGTGTGCATACATACCCCCCACACACACACCCCGTAAGTTTATTAGGGATAATTACTAGCGTCAAGCTTCGCCACACTTCATGCTGAGCTAGATTACAGCATCCTCCTGGACTTGTTGGCAGTATCAACCAGAGGTTCAGAAATACAGTCTCCTGCCACAATCTGCATTACCCAAAGTTTATCAGCTTATCCTGGCACCAACTTTGGACTGGGTAACACCTCACGTAACTGCAACTCTGGATCTCAACTTCTCACTAAAAAATAAACCACCAAAAGGAAAAAAGAAAGTAATCTGGACTTGTGAATATCTAATGAGAAATCCATGACCCAGATAAGAAAACATGACTTGATAGCAGGACAAGTTGCAAGGTAAAGATAGCTCGCAAGGTGAATTCTGTGTGGGCCATGCAATACCAGTCACGCGGGGTTATTCCGTTGAATCAAGCATGACTTTAAGGACCAGAAAAGAAAACTGAGGAGAGGCAACATAGGTGGCTCCAGAAACTGCTATGCTGATATGCATGAGCAAAGAATTGGTGTGAATGAACAGCAAGCGGAGACCACTCAATGGGTGAATTAACGATACGAAAAGGAGCATTTTGGACAGTACGGGATTTGGAGCATTTTGGACAAGAGCTTCCTCTTTGAAGGAAATGGTTTCTCCTGAAGCAGAATGGGTGCTGACTTCTTAGGTTCAAAGGCTAACCAAGTCTGTTAGGCAAGCTTTCAAACCAGGTGTAAGAAAGGAAGAAAAGCTTCTGCTTAACTCAAGCTAGTCTGGCAGGTACTTCAGATGCATACAGTAAGACAGAAGGCAGCACTCCTTCTGAAACAAGGAAAGACCATCAAGAAGAGGACAGAATTAAACACACTTGAATGTCTGTATGCAATGCTAAGAGAAAGAAAGATGAGGCAGAAGAACCTGAAGTGTTACTAAGTGGTGCAGGGGACAAGCAGAGCCCGACAGAAAGAGACTCTTATTGCAGAAGTCAGAATGGATGGGTACAACACATGCAGGAGAGGAAGAAAACAAGGCAAGAGAGTAATTTATGTCTAAACTATTTGTCCTACCATGGAAAAACAACGTGGATCTGAGTTCTTAATCCAAGGACACGTGTGTTGAGGTGCGTCCTTCTGCGCTGTTCTATTGCTTGTTTTGCAGTTGGGGAAAGACAAAATGCAAGAACACACAGGCAACAAGCAAGTTGATGCTGAACTCCTGTGGGAGTGAACAACAGCTACATCCCCTGCCACGGGATGGTGAGAAATACCCTGAACCTCCTCACATGCTGGCCAACCCACAAGGCCTTCTCCACTCTCCCCTCCCCTGTCCCTCTCCCCAGGCACCACATTCAAGGAGAGCCTTAATTACAAAAATAGCTGGCACGCTATATACAAATACAGCAAAATCAAATATCCAAAGCAGCTCCTACATTACGAAGAAGGTAGTTTGATGCTCTGTATCAAACTACTGAAACCTGTACAGCAGCCTATTGATGCACTGGATTTACTGACAGATCTTCAGTAATCCACGGAGCTGGAAACTCGCCTCGTCGTTTTGGGATGGATTTTCCCAGGAGGAAGAGTCTCTTCCCTTGGGTTTTGCTCTCAAAGGGCATAATACAGCTCAATATTTCCACCAACAGTTTGTAGGACGGGGACTTTGTCTATAACCACTTCGGAAGTATAAAATACAGAAAAGATAGGCTTTGAGTTCTAGTCATAGCATCTGCACCATATTTTACATATTTTTGGGGAGAAAGGACAACAAAGGTACTCAAGCAATATGGAGGTGCTCTCGTTTTTCATAAGAAGGGGGTCGCAAAGGAAAGAAGACCATTCTTCATGTGCTGGCACCGATGGAGATTTTCCACTGTTCCCCTGCTAGCGGCTCTACCTTCAGCCAAAAATAACATCAGGGAAAGGACAGAGAGCAATCTAGTGGCGGGAGGGAAGAACAGTGGCAGGACGCTGGGCTTCATTCTCAGTTCTGGCACTGACGGCTTGGTTTGAACACTGGCAATTTATCACCTCGCCATCCCTCAGTTTATCCTTCCATAAACTGTGAAAAACTTTACTTCACAGGGTGCTGTCAAGCCTAACTGAAGCTGTAAAATCCTGGGACCCACGGAAAATGGTCTGTGAGAAATGCAGAGCATACTTAATACTGGGGGAATGGTGACAAAACAGCAGGAAAAGGCAGGGATCCAACAAGGAATAAACTGTCTATTGTGGTAAATGACTCCATCAACAGACATACTGAAACAGGTTAGGTTAGACAGGTGCCAGGAGAGTAAAGCTGGCATGGAGAGAATATGGTACAAGAAAGCAGAACCTGAACTCACTCTGATCATGATCTTTCAAAATCTCTTACTCTTTGGCCAGCAAGGTGCCGGGCATCCAGTTTTATAGCTGTAGACTGGGTTCCCTGCGAGAGGTGCCCCCATCATGTCCAACCTCTACAACAGGCCAGGGGAGGACACACACCCCTCCGTAACACCACGCACATTGTTCTTCACAGGAAGTCATTAATCTCTTCCTGCCGTACACCACACTCCTGTCTGTCAACATTTATGTGATGTCTGAGTGGACGGCAACACCGGGGTGGTGGAGAAACACAAATGAAGATCAAATAGATGGGATAAAGATCCTGTTTTTAAATGCAAATCTTCAGAACAGGCGAATGAGGAATCAGATGATGAAGAAAGTGTTGCTGATAAATCCTAGGGTGTTTCATGATGCATCTATAGATGCCACGGGACAGGAGCAAAACTTCTGGCTGTGGAGTGAGAGTGTGTCAAGGCCACTGGAAGGCACTTTTGCACCTTCACTCACATTTTTGCGAGTTATAATGCACAGACTTTGGATACAGCAAGAGTCTAGGCCTAAAACAACAATGCTTCTGCCCTCCTTCTGTCAAATTAGATGTTAGTCACTCCCTCTGCCAAACAGAGCCACATCTCAGGTTTCCCAAAGCTGCCACAGTGGCAGCAGCATCCATTCCTGGTCAAAGCACGCGATGCCCCTAATTAAGATGCACATCAGTGCAACAAAGAGTTAATTCTCCCCAAACCACTTCAGCAAAACGCACTTCTCTCCATCTCCTCTTGTGGAACTGTCCTGGATAAACCGTTCACATCCGTGTTAATAATACATGGCAAGATGGCCACCAAAACAGAACACTGCCTTTTGATGAAAAAGCCCCAGATCATAAATATACATGCTTGAAGACAATTAGCTTCCCAAGGAAAGTATACTCAACATTTCTTTCAAGAGTAATCAAATTATGTTAAATCAAACCTCATAATTTAAATCATGCCATTGGTCAGCTCCTGTTTGTTTTCTCTGCACCCTCATTTTTGCTCTAGATCTGTCACATTACATTAACACCTTTCCTACTCACTGCCTACAAAAATAACAGCCTTCGACGTGCCTGCACAATCCATTTGTCCTGCTCTAATTACTTTTTGACATAGCCTCTTTTGCTGTTATCTTGCCTCTTCTGACCTCTGTATATATTAAAGCCATTTAAAGCAATCTTTAAATCCTGTCCTGATATGGATGTTGTGTACAATGCCATTGATGCAGAAGGCATTACTGTTTGGTAGATCAAACATTTATGCTATGTTAATGGGATATTATATTTGGGGAGAAAACTGTATATTCATCGTGATTACAAGTCACTGTCTTTAAACAGAATTTTCTCAAGACTAAACGGAGGTTCACAGTTACGTTCCCAATGGTAAACCTATTCTCCACAGCTCTGGGCAGCTCTGCTTGAAATTCCCCCATTAATCTTACTAGTGCTGTACTTGTTGGCTTTCAGTGATACCACCACTATGGGGAACAAGAATTGGAAAATTAGGTAAATATAGCTAGGAAAAATAAGACTAGAAATGAAATGTGCTAGCACTGAATTGGGTTTGGAGGTTGCCTCTTGGGTTTGTTTTAATTTAGGTTAACTATTTCATGGTGCAAAGCAGCCCGCAACCCCATGTGTGCGCAACACCAAGCCAAAAAGGAGGTTACATCCAAAGACTTCGTTGTCCTCATACAGAATCCTCCTGCTTTGGTCAGTTTGACACTGGACCCAAGTATGTTACAACACCATTGAGCTTTTCATGTTCTCTGGATACACACACGCTTGCAGGGACAGGACTAATCCCACTCCACGGCTTCCCACTGCTGCAAGGACCCACGAATCAACACCTGAAGGAAACAGCAGAATGGGTGGTAATGAAACAAGAATTGTTTGGTATTAGGTCAATTAAATCCAATGTTAACTGCATCAAGGCATGCCAAGCAGACTGGCTGAATCATGGAGAAGAATTAGCCCGGAAAGTGTGACAGCAGGTCATTTAAAACATAATCACTGATAGATGTACCTTATGGGTGTCCGGCTTCTATTTTGGCATTTGTAAGTGGTTTAAATGCTTCTCTAGCAGGATCACAAACCAGGTGCAAAGAGAGGGTTTAACTGACTGCAACATCTTTGTAAATAAAAAGTGAGCTCAACTGACGTAGAAAGAAACCAATACAGCCATTTTCTACACCCTGAAGCAAAGGCCTGGTCCTCACTATTTTAGGGACTGTACTGACAACAGTGGGTAGGCATGACTGCAACAAATATGGGTCCAGATTAGTAAGTGATCTAATGCAATCATGTTAAACTTGTTCTGTTTCATTTTTTTTCTTTACCATGGCAGGGCCAATATGCCCAAAGCCAAGCTGCTGTGACTAGGTCCCAGCACTGTGTAAGATGGGAAGTACTCTACAAATGCTTGCTTTATCAGGATATTAGGGAGAGGTTAGATGCTGATGGAAATCATGCAGATCAGTTTGGTCAAAAAAAATTTAGTACCAAAAAAAAAAAAAAAAAGGTAACAGAGTTACTGCACCCTTCTTGCCCGACCGGGAGGCCAATCTGTTCCTATTGTTCTTCTCCTCACCTCTTTCAGTCCAGATCTTTCAATGTTGCATACTTTTTAGGTAAACCAGATGATAAAGAGAGACGTTGCACAGAAGTTCTGCAGGACTGAAGACCTCTAATGGAGCACAGTGAAGGGCAGTGAAATTTCCCCCACATGCTAACCCCGGTAAATACTCTTTAGCCTGCGTTAAAAAAAAAGGCCGGGGGGAGGGGGGGACTCACAACCTTTTTATTGAGAACAGCCCAAGCTTTAAGTTTGGCAGATGGGCTCCTCTGAAAATATTTCTAAATTTGGCAGCGTTATGAGCATGTGAAAAAACCTGAGGCCAGACAAGCTTAGCTGCAACTCAGTTGCTAGCTAGATCCTCTGCAGTCGGCCTGACTAAAGATTTCCCAGCCCAGGGCTCCTGGGGCCCAGTATGACTTCCCTTGCCCATGCGACTCTTGCCTGCTGGGGTGCAGGCATACGAATGGGAAGACTGTCCCTCCTGGGTTGCCAGTGCTCCCCAGCTGTGCCCAGAAAAGCCTTAGCCCTAAAGCAGACAACGTGAGCTGGACCCAGAAGATGGGTTTGAGAGAGTAGGTTAAAACAAGGTATAGGTGAGAGATTGGGACCTGTTTAGGAAGAAAACGTGACTGAGATAACCCAAGGACATGAGGGAACAGCAACTTGGACTGTCTGGGCAAGGAGCCAATGGGGAAGAATTTGACAAGACCCAAAGGAAGGAGACTACGCGGGGGAACCAGGCAGTAGATGGATAAGGGCTGGGCTAGCAGGGCCAGGAGCAGAGATGTGATCATTAGGCACTGGATTCCCCTCCGGGCCCAAACAATAACCCATGGAGTCTCATCTCAGCACTCCTTTGCTCTCAGCAAATAATTCTAACCCACTCCAAGCTGGTATCATCCCCTCTCATGTTGTGACCGCTATCAGCATCGGCATCCGTACTGGCTCAGGTGAAGTGGTCTGTACGCTGCACCTACAAGCTTCTGACTTTGCAGATGACCCGCGTGGGCGTCAGCATCAGTCCACAGGGGGGATATTTTTTTGTTTGCTTTTTTGAGCAAACTGTACCATTTTACATCCAGTCCCCTTGTGCACGAGACTTACAACACAGTCTTTAATGACATGAGCGCGCACCATTTTTCGCAGGTCGCTCACATTCACAGCACAGAATGGCCTACGCTCACTTAATGAGGCACTTCTCAAGATTTTTCTCACATTACAAGAAAAGAGAAGAACAGAAGCATCAATTAACCCTGCACACCCTGGCCTATTTTGGAGAGGACAATTACATATTATGCGCACAGTGGCTTTTAGAGCAAGAGGTACAATCCCTGGGGCACACTACTTGGTCTGGCTCTATATTTTACTTGTCCTGTCAAAGACAATACTGTAAGATCAAGGGGGAGAAAACTAAAGTCAATGAGAAGGCACAAGGAGTCACCTGAACTGTAACACAGTTGTGTTGTACTCCTTTATAGCACCGCAGGAAATTTTCTCTTTCAATTCTTCCAGTTTATTCTCTCTCATGACGATCTTAACGAGCAACTGAGACAATGAACATTGTGGAAATGGCTGTCCCCAACTTCTGAGCCTCTATGTATTTCATCATCTACAGAGATTCCCTCTCCCTTCCCCAATCCAGCTGCTTTGCTCATTTACACCCCAGGGTAAAGTCAGTCTCGCTACGACATTTGAAGACAGAACGAACTGGTGGCAGGCAGGCAGCAGGAGGACCGTGACTATCCTGGAACGGGTCTACCTTTAGCATGCACTTTCAAGAGCTCTTGAAATCCCTGCATGTAGCTGAACGGCTTAAAAATGCAGCTGACTTGACAGCAAGACACTGGAGTCGAGTAGCAATCCAGCTGGGGTTTTCTGTGCTAGGTCTTCATGCAATGCTGAGGGTGGGGGAAGGAGGAGTTACCCCAGGCAATCAGTAACTGCACACAGCGATTCAGAAATCCATCCTTTCCTGAAATTGTTCTGTGGCCTGTGAAACGATTTACTGCTCACAAGGCACACAAACACGAGTCTGTAGGAAACCTTTACATTAGAGTTCCTGGCATGACCATCAGCCAGCCAGGAACTTACTAGTCAGTACCCAGCCGCTGCAAAACCTGAACAGCTCATTAATAACCAGAAGTAGCCAGGACCCCAGCCTCACAGAGTACTGCTTGCACATACTGTCTCTCTAGAAAGGATGCAATTAGGAGAACTGACCCATTTATAGCCGGGGTTTTTTAAACAAGGAAAAGCAAGCTGATTTGGTTAATTACACTCAGGTGGAAAAGTCAGGTAAGCACAAAATCAGGCACATCCAGACCATTTCATATCCGTGGAAGAGCTTTCATCAACTCCAGTCCAAAACTCAGTGATGCTCATAAATAAAACCAAAGCAGAAAGTAGCTCAGGACTCTAATCGGTGCTTTTCTAGCCGAAAATCCTCCAAAGCATCATTTGCATCCTGTCTTCCTGACACCCTTCCCCCACTCCCTGCTGTTCCCACTAGACACGGGGCTCTTCCCTTCCTGCTCAGCACTAGAAAGCTGCTGTGACTCACCCCCAGAGGTGGCTGTAATGATTATTATTAAACCGTGTGTATTTCAGTAGTGCCCAGAAGCCATAATCAGGAGGCTCTCAGGCTAGAAGCAGCACGGATCCATAGTGATAGACAATCAGTACCCCAAAGAGTTACCATTTAAGACTGAAAGTGGTATACAAAGTGTGGGGGAGAAGAATACGGTCAAGTATAGACAATTTGTGCATATACATCATTATTAAATGATATAGAGCCAATTACCCTCCAAGCTCTGCTCAGCCTGGCCATCAGCAGTTGGTTTAGTTCGTTAGGCATGAGAGCAGAGCAAGGCTTAAGGGTGAGGTTGGTGCACTTCAATCTGAGCCAGCTGCATTGCTCCCCAAGTCTGACAGCCCACCAAAGATAACGCACGCTGGGGGCAAGGGCCCTCTGCCCGGCTTACGGTGCTGGGCTCCACAGACCAACACAAGAATCCTGCAATGGGCGTTTCTGCAAAAGAGGCAATGGTGCCCAAATACAGATCTGCTGAGGCTGCTGGGAGAACTGGTGACCACTTCAAAAGGGTGCAGGCCCCCCAATAAATTACCCTCTCAAGAGCAGGCTCCAGACCATGCAAGGCTTTAAAAAAATGAACTGGCATGGTTTGTATGGGTATGTGAACAGGAAGACAGTGCAAACACCGTGCAAAGTAAATTTGGGAGAGAGCCAGGAACCTGCTGATTTTCTCAGGTGAACTCCCCGCTCCTCCTCAGCAACCGGGACCTCCATCCCAGGGTCGCAGACAAGGCTATTCTTCATCTTCCACTCCCTCCTCTCAGGCCAGAGCTCTGCTGACCACTGATTCTGGCCACCTACTAACACTAGCAATACCAAGCGACAACCACACCAGGGCTGATGGTAGTTCGCATGACGTGCAGCTTGCTGGCAAACTCCACTCACTTGCTCACTCTGGAAGCGATCCGAAATCAGAGCAACAGAAAAGCACATTCAGTTCCAATAATTATGGTGGAAAATGGAAGTTTGGCATTGGGTACAAGACATTAGTTAAACATTGTACGACAGGCAAGGATTTGTGTGGCGATATCTTGTATTAGACTACCAGAAACCTGTGCTGTGCATTATCCCTGGACCCTCACAGCTACAACATCACTCCAGCCCTACTTAAACATTGTACCTAACGTGAATTCGGTGGCATTGACAGGGGGCAAGAACACTTTATGATGATTAATAAAAGCACAGTCTTAAGCATTTGAACTCTAGGAATTTGCAAGCTTTACCCACTAGGCATTATAGCACAAAACCTTGCGCTGACATCCCCAGGAACCGAGAGCAATTGGTTTTGGCCAGCATGGGGCTCCCCTAATACTTCGTTAGTGCACCTGAAGCCATTAAGTGGAACCCAACAGTGCTGTGCAGAAAGATCTGTGACACTCCTGCCCCAAGCAGTTCACAAAGTTTATGAAATCAGACATCCGGTATAAGGAAGGAATCCATGCAAAATGTGTGTGCAGAGTGTCATACAACTTAGACAAGCTTTTTCATAAAACGGCTATAAAGGAATTAGTCCGCTTAAGATATGCACTTCCTCGCATATATTGCACTAATGACCCTAGCACATGAGACGTGGATAAAAAGAATAATGCATCTATACTTGATTTCATAGACATTAGGGCTGGAAGGGACCTTGAAGATCGTCAAGTCCAGCCCCCTTCCCCAAGGGCAGGAAGTCAGCTGGGGTCAAAGGATCCCAGCAAAGTAAACATCCAAGCATTTCTTGAATAAGTCCAGAGTAGGTGCCTCTGGAGGGAGTCTATTCCAAGCCCTGGGGGCTCGGATAGTGAAGAAGTTTTTTCTTATGTCCAGCCTGAAACGGTCTTGGAGGAGTTTATGACCGCTGATCCTCATTATACCTCGGGGCGCTCTGGTGAATGGTGATAGTGCAGAAATAGTGCTGTGGGACCGCTGTTAAGTTCATTCACAGAATCACAGACAACGAGGGTTGAAGGGACCTCAAGAGGTCACATCCAGTCCAACCCCTGCTCAAAGCAGGATCAGCCCCAACTGGACCATCCCAGTCGAGGCTTTGCTAGCTGGGTCTTAAAAACCTCCAAGGTTGGAGAGTCCACAACCTCTCTGGGTAACCTGTTCCAGTGCTTTACCACCCTCCTAGTGAAAATTTTTTTCGTATTCCTGCAGCAAGAAACCACTGCCTTTGCTTTCTTTTATCGTGACCTTGATTCAATTGCACAAGCTGCTCCTTTTACAGCCTCTGGCTAAGAATATATGAAGCATCGATGTAACATCACACAAATACTTGAGCAAAGGAAGTAGCCCTGCCTTTGAAGTAGGAGTGACTCTAATCCAGCAGGTCTTCACAACTAACCAGCACAATCCTTCCACATCTGCTTTGATAAAAATTTTGGCTGGTGTCAGCTCCAGGTCTCCCCCGACCCTCCAGCTATCCCAGTTCTACCATCACCACCTCCTTGGCTGACAGTCCAGTTCTGAGACACAACCACACACAAAGCCCAGTGCCAGCACTGACACCTGAAATCATATTGTGACCGAGTCAAACTGCCCGACCTACAACTGAGGAAATCCACAGAAGAAAAGAATTCAGATGTTCACACCTCTTGAAGCAGCTCTTTTTTAACATTCACATATTTCCTTAAAAGCATTTTGTTTAGCCTCATTAACTGAAAAACTACTAAGCAATGTATATTTAAGTTGTGTGCATATTTCCTAAACTTTTACCCTTGCTTTCCCTGCTTCTAGATTGGGAAAGGGTGTCTGAGCTCCACAGTGACACTGAAAATGAGGAGAGCTCAGCTGATATCATTAGCATGCCAGTTCTATAATTTAACTCATTTAGCTGTGAAGGTTTGTGTGGGCTATTTCTTTAGCAAGTGGAAGTCAAAACCTAGCAAAATGCAGCTAGTTTCATAACACTTCACAATGATATCATGTCTTCCACCTACAGATCTCAACGTCTCATAAAACCTATGTTAAGTCAATACAGGAGGAGCCTGTGGTCACTTCTGCTGCCACAGACAAGCGGCCTCTGTCTGCGGGTGGAAGAAGGCAGTAGCAGCTCTGGACGCAGCGGTACCACTCAGCAGGTAGGGACACAAACTGGAAAAAGAACCCCCTGATAACTGGGAAGCCAGATATGATTCAGACAAGGGTCATTACTTACAAATGGGAATTTTAGCCAGGACACCAAGCTTGGTGCGCCCGTTCTTACAGAACCTCTTCAGAAATGCTCATCACCACAAAGGGCCAGAACCCTTGCAACTTTCAGGCCAAGGATGGCAGCCACGGTCGGGTCACCGGGGCAAACCTGGATTTGTGCCCGGGCTCCTGGAACTGCACCCCAGCATGGCCTTCTGGCTCGTTCCAGTCCAGACTCCTGGGTTGACCAGGCCTCTTGCTGGGTGACTGGGCTCCCCTGTGTCCCAGGTGACAGGAGCCGGCAGTCGGGTCCACTTGGAGGGGTCGCTGGGCAGCGATCCCAGCGCCCTGCCTACCTGCCGCGACCATGCACAAGGGCATGGGTCTCCATGGTTCCAGCCTCTGAAAACCAGACTGGGACACTGATGCTGCCCCAGAATGTTCCTCCCCTCCAAATACTGACCCACCCTGGGCCTATTTTATGGTGAAATCAGAGCAGAAAGATGGCCAAAGAACCAGTGCTGCATGCCCCAAGTCAGCAAATCTTGGTCTTTGAAGACGAGGATCCTGCCATAGGTTCTTACCCAGGCAGAAAGGAAGCAAAGAAGAGCGATGAAGTTTTCTCCAGTGGCTAGGAAGGAGAGGTGAGTGCTAGCCCACTAATCCTTAGGGGGTACTGGAAGCGACCCCAGTTAGTACAGTGCCTATGGCCCAGAGAGAACTGCCACCGCCACATGCTGTGACTTTTCTGTTACAAAAGACCACAGGTGCTTCCCTTGATATCTGGTAATGAACAGGACTTTCACCAATCACCAACTGATGAATCTGCAGCGCAGTGTGGTACTCTTCATAGTAACCCCACTTTCCCTAGAAAAAACAGAATCTCCAATACATGCATTATGATGAAAACGCTTTGGAAGCAATTACAGTCTTCACACACGTTTGGAGGCCCTGAAGTCTAGTGCTTTTGTGACAGTCGTTTCTTCTCAGCCGATAAATTCAAGATTTTACAGGATCCAAATTCCTGATCTAGTATGCTGACTCTTACAAATATAAGATGGTAGCAAACAACCCACCTTCCTTAAGTTAGGTGCTGGCTTTTAAGTAGCCCAACTGATAATGTATACTAATTTATTTTTATGCTTTAAATTTAGATTTAGGAAATTTATCTGCATCATGAACTGTATCACAGAGCAATGGACAAGTGCCGTTCATTAAACTAACTGCCCACCCAACATCATACAATAAAGTTACCACCCAGCAACAATCATTAATAGCCTGTAGCTTACTGTGCTATATCCCATAAAAGACCATCCTGTAGCCCTTTAATTTACTCTTTAAGCACTCTATATGTAGATCCAGCAGGCAAGAATTTGTTTCTAAAGGATCTGGCACAGCCTTGATATTTAACACAAGTTTCTATCTGCAATATATATATACACATGCATGCTTTAGGAGAGACAAATTGCAAGTGTTGTCAGCTGCCCAAGCTGTCATTCAGCATTTCAGACTACACTCCTCATCCTGAAGTACTGGGTCGCCATTCTGTACTCTGAGACGGAAGTTAGCTTGTCACAACAGAAAGCAAACAATTTTTATAGGTCTCAGGTCTGCTCCATCTCAAAGCAACCAAGTTCAAGAAAGATAACAATAAAAGTTTTATGACACAGTAAGCTACTTAAGGGCTTTCTGCTGTGATATGTACCACCATAACCCTCCTCAAAGCTTTAACATACTCAAAGCCCACGCCATCAAGAAACCTGGAAAACCAACGTCCTGACCTGAAAGCAAATGAGTAAATACAGTACAGATGGTGGACAAGGGGTAATTTGCAGATGCCAATAAAGCAGGAGCGCTTCAACACCAGACCAACTGTGGCTGCAGTTCCTTCAGGTTTTACATAATGCCTCCACAGCGGCTTGGCTTAAATTGAACCCCCCTCCAGAGCAAAAGTAGCAAAATTAAGGCTTTTTACCTTTGCACAAGAATCCCATCCATAACTGGCAGCAGTAAATCATTTGGATGGGTACCAAGATGGCAAAGTCATTTTTAATGAACATGACGGACTCTCTGGTATTTTTACTGCAATACATCCTTGACAATTGCTGAATCTTCTTGCTTTCCAGATGAAAACCTACTGCTTGTCGTGACCTCTTTGCTCAGCAAGTCAAGGGGACCTAAAGGCATTTCCAGAACCTCCTTGCTGCACCAGTCAAACACACAGGCAGACAAACACTTGTGGATTTTTTTTTAAGATTATTTATTTATATTCCGGTTGTACTGAATGCCCCAAACCCAGGTTGCGGCTCCATTTTGCTATCCCGTGTCCAAAGGCATTCCTATCCCCAAGGGTGCACCGTTAACTCACTGGGCAAAGGGAAAGGAAACAGAGGCACAGAGATGGATCCCAAGCCCCGGGTTGTGCTAGGGCAAGTCACAGGGCTGGAAGTGAGCCCCTGTGCCCCAGATGGCTCCTGCCACTGGCTACTCAATACTCTGCGGGCTCACTGGAGCAGTCCACATTTTCCCATGCCATGTACTTTTATGTTCTGTTTTACTACCGTTGGTATCACCAAATCGGGAGAAATGCCAGGGTCTGCATCAAACAGACCTATGGCAAACAAATCAGACAGTCACTCCATGCATATATGGACCCTCTTACTCCTACCCTCATCGCTCCTACTTCCTCTGAGCAAGGTTGCAGCCAGAAGCAAATTTGATCTGGCATCGCAGCTGTGAGAAAACGTTCGTAAAAAGATACAGAGCTTTAGCCTAAAAAATGGTCATGTATCCTTGAGGGTTACAGCTGTTTAGAGAGAGCACCAGCTCTCTGTAGATTAAAAAAGTGACTGCAGAGACAAGGAAAGACTTTAACAGTGAGGCCCTGCCATCCACAGACTTCCTCCCACCTCTCCAAGCGCAGCCTTGGGACATATCTCATCGCAATGGCGAAGGGCTGGCTCCGAGCTCTCTGGGGATCACGCCTGGTCAGCTCCAGTCATTTGTGCTGCTGAAGTGCTTGGGCTCCCTCGTTAAACAAAAGGGGCAAAGGGGAAGATAGCTCTCCCACACTTGGTGCAATCACCCAGCCACAGGACTGCACCTTTACACCTGCATTGGAGTGGCAAATCTTGCCACAATAAAACGTTTAGGCTAAAATAAAGGACATGTAGTTAGGCACAGGGCAGCTTTATCATGGATAACTTCACAGTGCCAACACTGAGCATTTACTTATTTTTAAATGAATGAGTATAGGTACATCTCGAACAAGAGGAGGAAAGTCAAGTGCACAAAAAGCACAAGCCCGAATGAGAACGAGAACTAGAAACTGAGACTTTTCATTCCCCCAAGTAAACTACATTACTGCACTTCCTTCGGTTCACGCTGCCAGATCAATAGGCCCATTAAAAATTAATCAAACCCATTAAAGGGGACACACTGGTACGACTCTGACTGCATTCCTTCTTGTTGCACTAGATACATGAAAATGGCAGCTTGTTTGCTTGGAATAAACCTCTCTGCCCATTTTGCTGTGGAGGCAGAGTGGCCTCGTGGCATCGGAGGCTCAGCTGCACCGCACGGCTGTTTGCGCTCTGTCTGCTTCAGCAGTGCAGATACACAGACGTACCCATCCATGGGCAACCTTCAGCACTGCCAGCTGAAATTCAGTCCGCTTTGCTGGATCCAGGGTGATTTCCATAAGCATTCCCACAATGCAGTGCACTGCGGTTTAGCCCGAGGGATCCTTCAGGATGAGAGAGATTATAGAAAATGTAAGATCATCTTAAAGGAAAAAGGTAAGGAGCAGATTTGAAATTAAAATGATCATCTCTACAAGTCCTCTCTGAGATTTCCAAGTTACATTTTTTGAATGTTGATTACATGCATTTCTAGGTTTATTCCTAAGCTTGCTAACCTGACACAAGGCTGAGAATCTAAAAAAAAAAAATTTTAAAGCGTGGGGGAAAGAGAAATTGGCCCAAATCTTGTTGTCTTGACTACTATATTTAAAATATACAGATTATTTAAAAATTGCAATTTTCCCCTTGTCACATCACAATTATTTCCTAAATCCATGCAGCTCCTCCAAGTAGCAGTTGTGTGATATGGCATCCAGCAAGCTCCCCCGCTGGCCTTCGGACACGTCCCCTGCCCTTCACTCCCCTGGTCGGCTGTCACCTCAAGCGACTCCGCATCGCGATGGAGGCAACAATTGGAGCGAACACCCAAACCAAGCCATGCGTACATGGCTAGGACTGGGTTGAAGCAAAAAGCAGATTTTGATCTAGTACTGTAGAGACACATGTTGTGCAAAGAACCGCGGGGCAGCAAGCAAAGCACCCAGCTCGAGGCAGACACTAACCTGTGCCTAAACTGCCACTGCAGATATAAATCTTGCCCATTTAGAAATAACAGAATTGGATGCATTGCAATCGGATAGGAAAGCCGTTCATGACACTTATCACTTACTTCCTTACTACTACGCTTTAATGTATGCCAGCCTGTACAATACAGCTCAGAGTACGCTGGATAACCCACTAACTAAATTGCCATGAACTTTTTCTTGCATATATTATTCGAAAGGCCAATGAGGAGCTGCTTTGCACAATGGCAATGCTGTGGAGTATACAGTGACAGTCTAACATGGTGTCCCGCTGAGATCCAAGAATAGCAATGCCTTAAAAGGCAGGGATGTTGAGATCACAAGAAAGAGAGAATGAGGGCACAGCTGTGGAGTTCTGTAGGCTAAAACATAGACTCAATATGTCACAGAACATTAAATCAGAAAGCTGCATGTAATTTCTGGTCTCATTTATAACTACACTACACAGAGTACAGAATTTATATGTAGGCCATGCCTTCCAGTTGCTTTGTTCATACAACCCCCCCCCACACACACACACACTACAAAAACCAAAATCTGTTTTTAATACGAGACCACAAGATGGGGAATTTTTACTTGCAAACAGCACAAAAACATCTTCCCTCCAAATCACATGCAGTGGGCTGTGGCGATTCAAACGCTGATGAAACAAGTTTACATCAGTTTTCAAATCCAGCTTTGAGAACAACTGGAAAAGCTGCAGAGTAAATGATAAAATAATGTATAGTTCATTCCCTGTTTCTGTGCACTGTACACAACCCAAAGTGGGTAAATGAACACAGGGTAGGAAGCCAAACCCAAGCAGATGAAAGGACCTGAATACCTGTCATCCTCTAGACCTCAAATGAACAACACACCCCTTTCTTCTAAACACTATGCGGGAAAGAGCCAAACTGAAAGCAAACCTTCCAGCTCTTTTCTAATGCAATAAATAATAGTCTCACTTCTCTTTAGGCCAAAGGGGCTTGCCTGACTTTCAACTGAGGCACTAAATAATCCGATTCGCTCTGGAGAAAAGACATGGCGAAGGAGCCGTGCACACCTCACAGAGCTGGGTCTCCCCAGCCCAGATTTGTGAGGAAAACAAGTGATGGTGCCGGAGCCTCCCGCATGTTCTAAGCAGATACTTCCCTGGATAACTAGGTATAAATTAGGACACCCTTCCTGTACATTTGAGGAGTCAGCAATTCATTTTTCTTCTAAGAGCAGTCAGTGCCTTCTGTAAGAAACCTCCTAGCCTCTCAATTCAATTTGCGTGGTGGAGATGATCTGAAGTGTGTCTGCACAGGAAAGGAACTCTGTTTTATACCGGGGGCTGCAACCTCCAGTCTGAACGTGGGGATGGGTGTCTTTCATCTTCTTGTTGAGATAAAAGCCTCATGTTACAAAATTATGGGACTTGGCAAAAGGCTAAAAATAGGGACACCTCAAATGGCACGATTGTCAGAGATCGGCGTCATTGGGCCACCCTGAGCAAACCAGCTTCTCGAGCCTGACTCTGAAGGGATGGGAACCAGACAAGTGGTAACCCGGTGAGGGACTCTGGTCCCCTGGCCAGGCTGATCAGAGTCACCTGACAAACGGCTAAAGGTTATAAAGACACCGATCTCTCACCAGTTGTCCCTGAGAGAGGGAGGACATCTCAGGACACAGCCTATTTCTACTAGATGTACAGGGCAGACACACACACCATGTTCTGGACAGGGTGATCCTGGACCCCTCCGAGGATGCTGAGCCGTGCTCCACAATGCTAAAGAGCAGCAAGGAAATGGAAGCAGGAAAACCCTGCAGGCATTCAGTATTTCATCTGGAGCTGTACATATCCTGTGCTATCTCCAGTACACAGTGAGAAGCTTTGGGAACCCTTGATGAAGTCCGTGTCTGTTTGCTTGCACGGTGCTGGAAGCTGCACTGGGTGAGGACAAGAGAATGGAAAATCCTGGATATGCCCTTGTCTCCCTCCCCCTGAACATCTCCTACCTGCCACTGCGTGAGACAGGACACTGGGCTCAATGGACCTCCCAGACCCAATAAATGACAGGTCTTATGTACCCTCATGTGGCCCCGAAGAGGTCAATCATAAACCCAGAGTGTCCACAAGCCTGAGAAAGGCTGTGCTTCTCTTACTGGGCACCTGGAGGGGCAGCTCAGATCCTGAAAACCAAGGGCAGTGGGGCCACAATCCCCCATCCCTGTACGCGTAAAGGCCAGGGAGCCTGCATATGGGAACCCGAGCATAGCATTAAAGGACCCACACGTAGCAGCAGAGAGAGCATCCAGCTCAGGCAGCTCTGCCCACGTGGCAGCGGTGCTGCATGCCCTTGAACGGTTGGGCGTTTCAGAGCAGCCCCCTTTGGGGAAAGAAGGAAAGCGCTGCGGTGACAGCCACTGTCTGGAGACCGCGAACCACCAGCCACAATGGCAGGGGAGAGAAGCCTAGACCACTTGGCCAGTGCTGATGCCAAAGAAATGGCCCCTATAGCAAGTACATCATCCTAGCTTCTTACTGCACCTAAAACCACAGAAAAAAAAGCCAAATCTGAAGTCAGGAAAGCACTGGATTTTCTAAATTTAACTAGAATTACCATGTTGCATCGTTTGAGGCTCCATGCACAAGATTTGCTTCAACAAGATGCAAAAAGCAACCCCTTCAGTTAGGATGTAAAACGGGATCGCTGCTTCTCTTGGAATTATATTTAAGAAGCAGGCTTATCGCAGCCATGCTTTTGCCATCTTCCACAGCTAGGTTCTTGTGAACTTCTCTTCTCCTCACATTTTCAGCGGTGTTTTCCCTTTAAGTTAAATTTGCCGTGTCTTAGCTGCTCAGGAAGCGGCGCTTAGTTCTGTGACCCACTTTCCTGCTGTATTTCTGCATAGCGACAGAGGTCCTAGCAAGACAAGTATAACTTCACAGCAGATCGGGTTTTCCATTTCCCGCAGCTTCAGCAGAGAGTAGGTGCATTACGTAGCAATATGCACCCAATAGCCGACGCTGCAAGATGCTCCAATTCCATGGATACGAGGAATCGCAAGGCTTTTTTCGACTGTCATTTGCGGTGTAGTCTCCCAATTCAGTCAGAGTGCCTTGAAAGCTACTAAATGATGCATGCTACAGTTCTTTAGTAACTGCTTGAGAGAAACCCGGCTCTTTAGTTCTGGTTAATGCTCATTTAAAGGACTTAGCTGTCCCCTCTCCATCTACCCTGCACACGGGTAATACAGACTCAACACCGTACCTAGGCACCAGACAGAGGAGTCATAGATGCACCAAAGGAATCATTATTTATGGGCATCTTTCTCAATCAGATCTGAAATGATCAGAGTTTCATGAGGAAGGAGCTGTGCCCTCCCATCTCAACACCAGCACTCTTAATTTACTAGCTGCTATTAATTCAGCTCCTGTAGAGGGACAGCACGACTTGTATATGGGCTTTTACGTGGTTCTGATATTGCCTAGAACAGCAGTTTTAGGGTGAAACTTCTGCATTTCCTCTTTCCCAAAATGTTGTGTTGAAATTATAACAAAAGCTGAAAATCTCTTCACTGGGAAATTTCACAAACAGAGGATTATGGCTTCAGCTGAAGAATAAGCGGCGGGAGCAGATGGAACTCTTCAGAAACAATGATTCCATTTTCATGCAAATTTCCCTTAGTAGTAAAAAAAAAAAAAAAAAGAAGAAAAAAGCACTCCAATAATCGGGAGAATTGTCTCTAAATGGAAGGTTTTAGCATGTTTTCTCCAAGCAGTGGGACGGCAGCTCTTTAAAATAAACATACTACAGGCTCTGCAATTACAAGCACTAAAATAGCCGGGAGGAAAAAAAAACAACAACACATGTATAAACTGCAGAAGTGTGTCTGCTCCCCATCGGGTCTATAGCAAGGGGCCGACAGAAGAGACAGAAAGTAGCGTTCACCAAATGAAACTTTAATTCTGGTGATTTTCGTTATGTGCATTGCGAAAGTATGTGCTGCAGCGCTCATTTTTTATGTCCTTTAAGATGGCGCACTTCCTTCTTGAGGCACCATGACAAAGATAGATGCTTTATCTGCTTGATGGTCACAGAAGGTGACAACTGCTGAGACAACGACAGCAAAATGGAACTGGCAGAGTGCTAAACTGCAGCTTTTTTTTCTTTGGGACATAAATGTTCTCTGCATTACAGGAACATGGACAGGCGTCCCATATTTCGACTGGAACTTGGGCCAGTTCTGCTGCTAATAAGAAAGGCAGTCTAGCCTAGGAGAATGAGCCCATGGGTTAGAGCAAGAGGTCCCACAGTCCTATTTTAGCTCTTCCACCGACTTGCTCCCTGGCCTTGGGTAACTCACTTTCCCTCGTCTCAGGCTCCCCTTCTGTGCAATGGATCACCACACCTCACCCACCCTGCTCATCAGGAATATTGTGAGGATTAACAATCTGGACCCTGCACTGAATGTGAAGTACTACATAAAAATGTGAAATTTCTTATACATGGAGAGAGCGGGAACAGAAAGAAGGGTAGCCTAATTCCATTTTAAGGGCTGCAGACAGGGTTCAGAGAAGACTCTAAAACATATACAGAAAAAGAAGCAAGCACCTTCCATTAACGCAGGCTATTCAATAACTAACCGTATTAACTATACACCTGCTAGATACAGAACTAGCATTAACTTTGATGTCGAAGATGAGATATCATTAACTATACAGATAACGTCAAAAATTTTGGACTCAACTACTCCCCAATAAAAAATTAACTCCAAACATTCGTGGTTCCACTCCCACAGTCAGACAACATGGCACGAATGTTGCTCGGGAGAGGTTCACAGCAGGGTGACCCGTGAGTTATTCCCCGCGTCGTTCCTGAACTGTTCTCAGAGCTCTGCAGTGGTGCCGTCTCCATCAGTTCCCATCAAAGTTTCTTAGTGGCCAATTCCTCTTCGTTGCAAAGGTTTGAGTCATCTGTTTGAGGTCCAAGTAACGCGCTATTTCTGATTCCAGGTTTGAGAGGGCCCACATTGGTAGCAGTGGAATACCTCCAAGCCACTGTGCCCCTGAGAAACACGCAATGACTTCAGTCAGACAGGAGAGAGCTCAAGTTTAACCCCTTTGCATCACACACACTGGGCCCACTGACTTCAGCACGTCACTGCCCAAATCATTTAACTTCTGTAGCTATTTCCTCACACCTCCCACTATCAAATGGGACTTAATGCCTTTGTTAGCGTGCTGGGGGGCTTTACCTAATTCTTGCATGGCATTTGAAATAGAGAACCAGTACATAGGTACACAGCAGCTACCTGAAGCATGGACAATTCAGCTGCTGAAGAAAAGGCTGAAAGAGGCGGAGAAAAGCTGTGTATTTGGGGAAGATGCTTAAGAAAGGTAGGTAAGCTTGTGGTGGAGCATGCCCTCCCGTGTGCCTCCATTTTCTTTCCAGCAGAACAGCACAGCCAGACAAACATCTTTATCAGCGGTTAATATTAAATAGCAGCTAACCCTGGTTTCGGCCTACAACTACTTGTTATTTTCTTTTACTTGTTGTTTGTCTTGTAGTTAGGGCCCCAGTGCGATAGGCACTGTACACACAACCTCAGAGATAGCTCCATCTAAAGCAGCCATGCCCGAGGAGGGGTGGGCAACTGGAGTTTTCTTCCTTTCCAAGAGCATCTTGGGGTTTCAGCTACAGCTGGATAATCCTCAAGGATGGTCAGTACTTCCAGACATCACAGTAAGGCTCTATCTAAAGATGGCTCTGGGCAGTCACCACTGTCAGTACTAGGTAGGATGCTGTCGGAAACGGGAGGTCTCTTTCTGTTCCCCCACACGCTGGATACTGCACCATGCCCCGGGCATGCTTCACTCATTCACAAGAAACACCGGGATACCTGAAAAATCCGTCGACCGTTTCTGCTGAATAACCTGAGGGTAGCAGCAGTCTGTCACCACATTGGCAAATGTTTTTCTGACCAACTCTTAAAGACTCGCAGTGATGGAGTTTCCACACCCGCCCTGGGTAATCTGGTCCAGTGCTCAGCCAACCTCATTAGTTAGGAAGCTCCCCCTAAATCTCCCTATTGCAATTTTAGCCTAATACATTGTCCTGCCCCACTGGACATATGGTAACCCCTTATAAAACCCCTTTTTGTTTTTCAAGACTTATCAAATCCTCTTGTGTCTCTTCTCTTCTCCAGACGAAATAATTTCAGTTACAACCTTTCCTCGTTTGTCCTGTTTTCTAGACATCTAACTATTTTTGTTGCCCTCCTGCAAACTTGCTCTAATTTGTCCACATCTTTCTTCAAGTGCAACACCCTAACACACTGCACTTGTGCTGCATAGTGCTGAAGTAGGATCTCGCCAGTGCTGAACAGTGAAGAAAAATCAGTTCCCTGTGCCTTGGATACACACTTCTATTTATATGCTGTGTTGCAACAACTTTACCTTGTTGATTCACATTCAACATGTGATTCATTAGAAATTCTTCATCCTCTTCTCTAATGCTGCAGCCTGGCCAGGCACCCCCATTTCATACTGGACTGTTCCTTTGGAAGTATTGTACTCTGGGCTTGTCCTCATTGAATTTCATCCTATTTCTTTCAGCCTATTTTTCTTATGCATTAAGGTCATTGTGAAGCACAAAGGAAGAAGGTTGGGTTTTTTTGCTGGACTCTGACTCCATTACTTTACTGCTGCGTGGGCTAAAATTTGCTTTTGCAAAGAGCCCCAAGAACTTTGGAAATTACAGCATCCTCTTTAGATGATTATTTTAATGGACTAAAAACCTGTTCAAGGCAGGAAGTAATTGGGTGCATCTACACATGCGATGCACTAAACTCCGGAGCAGTTCAAGCCACAGTAAACTGCTCCCACGCAGCATCTAAACGTGTGCCCCGGACAACAGTGACAACTCAAACTGGGATGGAGCAGAGCCGGGCTGACAAGAGGCACCGGGCAGGGGGGCTCCAGGTGACAGCATCAGGCAGCGGAGGGGCTGGCTGATGCACAAAGGTGCCGGCCCTGCAGAGCCGTGTGGCTGGGTAGCAGGTAGGAGTTTGGCCCTGACCCAGTCACTATCTACACATGTGTTTCGGTGCAGTAAATGACTCTGCTGTAAGATAGCACTGTCCCCAACAATGCTATCATATGGCAGAATTAATTACTTTACTGTGCCCTAACATGTAGATACTCCCGCTGATAACTAATATGGGCCTTCTTATCCATAAATCAGAGAGATGCCAAAATGCAGCAGCTACAGCTCAGCCTAGTCAGCGCTGTATACCTGCAGAACTTACACGACAGACCAAACAGCATCTTTTTCCTCAGTTCAAAAGTCCCAGCAAAATTTGCCTTTTTCTGCGCAAAACACAAGAATAAAGTACTAGCACAGGCAGCACGGGGGGGATTTTGCATTAAGATATCTCATTATTTGGAAATCCATGTAGTGGATCTCTCAAGCTAAGCATGGGATTTTGTCAAAGCCACTGGTGGCCCGGAGCTTCTGCAGACCGTGCCGGCAGAGCGCCAGCTTGCCTGCAGACAGCCTCACACTTTAATTTTTCTGTTAAAAACCAAGGATTGTTCCGGCTCTGTCCCGAGGGCAGGACGGCAGCAAGCCTCTGCTGCACAGCAGACGTCTGAGCCGGTTCTGGGCTCCAAACACGCCCCTCCCAACATGTACCAACATCGTGGCATTGCCTAGATTGACTTAAAGAGATTTTCCAGCAGTTGAACACATGGAAGATCGCATGTTAATGGAAGACAGGGTCAGGGCTTTTCCTCAAAAGAGATAAGGAGGCACGTTAACAGTGTGCTTATGAACAACCCCTTCTACCCCCCAAGCCGCTGTTTCCCTTACCATCATGGGGGGAGCTGCCAACTGCTATCATAATTCACATGCAACCTGAACCCAAGAAACTCTGAAGCCCCTTTGGGAGACATGCCTAGCACGCTGGGAAACAGTGCTCCAGGGGCAGAAGAATTCTACGTGTAATCAGCAAACAGAGCTGACCTCGAGGACTTCCCCACCCGCTAAAATGGATTCCTCCATGCTTTAAAACCTACTCCGACCGATGCCCAAGAGATGCAGGTTGTGATGGAACAAAGGAGAGGAGCGTGGAAGGGAAAGAGATGTAATGTACCTAGTGTTCATCGCATCCGCTTAACAAAACACTCAGGGACTTCATTTCAATTTCCAAATCATTGACGAGATGCCCCAGATGCAGCGCAGTGCAGCAGCCCACCCTCAAGGGCTGAGAAAGCCTGTAGAGCTGTGGCAGCATGCACAGCTAGAAGAGACTGTTGCTGCTTATTTGGTAAAAAAGGTGAAAAGGGGGAGTAGCAATTAATGGACACCCCTTCCTCCCCACCCTACAGGCAAGAGCAAAAGAGTAAGCTCTGAAGCTTTTCCAACCTATAAGTAAGCTTCCAGTCTTTTTTGCATTAAAACTTAGCAAGCTGGTTGTCATCCAACAGTTGTCTGCATTAGAAATGTGCACACTGCCCAGCCTTGGTAGAAAAGGAGCTCACCCACAAACTGAACACAACGCAACACATCAAGGACAACTCGGGTCCACTGTTAGAGACTGAAGACATGTTCACACCACAGACGATGGTTGATAAGTGTAGCGCACTCTTGTATGCATAGCTGAAAATTTAATTTAACAGCTTAATGCAATGCCAGTCCCTAGTCGTATTGCTTACACTGTAACAAAACATCTATTACCTGTGTATTGGCTAAGAGTGGAAACTGGTTAAATTAGTGGTTCTCAGCCAGCCTCACACAGGAGGGCACGCTCCACCACATGGCCCAATCACTGCAGCCCACGTGACATCCTGTTAAATGGACACAGAGGAAGTTGCATAGGTGCAGCCCACATAACACATGGAAAGCTGCAAATGTGGCCTGCTACAGCAAACAGGTTGAGAACCACTGGCTTAAATGCAGAGCATCTTGGATCTCCACTGTCCTCTTTTTAACATAACTGTACTGTTTAACTGCACAATCATCATCCATGAAGGGAAAAAAATCACTGTCAAAGAGCTGCTATTAGAAACCTTGAAAATGATGCAAGTAGTCAGATGCAAGAATGACTATTAGAAACCTTATAAATGGCAGGAGCGAGTCAGATTGAGTTTCATTAAATTTGGATAAGTGCATTACTATTTTGGTCCTGAGGCTGTGGACTTGGGAGTAAACAATCTAATAAGAAATGGCATAACGTTTTTCATTACATTTTAGCTGGAGCACAGATTAGGGACAAAGATTCAAGTCTGCTCTTAGTTCTCCATCTGGTCCCAAGAAATACGCTTCCAACCTGGTCCCTCCAGTTTACCAGTCTCCCTCTGTGTGATGCTGTACATTTTAAGTTATGGTCATCAAGTGCTTCGAAATTCACAGGTTAACAGAGCTGTGTACGTACAGATTACTTTATGCTGCCTGTAACCAGCATGACGAGGCATGCAGCTTTCCTAGAAACTACATGCACGAGAGGAGAAGCTGTGGCTTAAGCAGCAGGAACAAGACTAGCAAGGAGTTGAGTATTAAACAAAAGTATACATATATAAAAAGCCAGCGCACATTTTTCATGAGGCCCTGTTGCCTTTAGATGGGGGCAGAGAGTGTCTGTGCAGCACTGGGAGTGCTTCTGTTGCATAGCAGGAACTGGAGAATAGAGAGCCAGTCCCATCCATCCATCACTTCTGAAAAGCTCAGTCTATTCTGCTGTTTGTTATACGGGGTCCAGATGACACAAGCTGTTTGGTGGCTTGGCTCCTTCACCAAGCATTGTACAGGGAGGTGGGGAGTGATGCAGGTAGCTGAAGGAACCAGAGCAAAAACCTGTAAAAGACTCAATATAGGTGCCTCAAAAACCCGTCAAGGTGGTTTGATACAGCCACCTCTGAAACAAAACCATGCTCTTGCCACTGGCATGGCTGATGTCATCAGTGAAGTCTTAAAACCCCTCCAACAAAAAGCACTCGTAGTGAAAATGGCTGGTAGCTGGCAGAGGCAGGAGACAAGGTTAAACATGTCTGGTCCCTGTTATCCTCCACTTGGTACTATGTAAACAGCTGCTTCCTTTTATCAGAGCAGCAGACTGCATTACTCAATTGCTTGGGGGGGGGGGGTGACTTCCCCGACTTGCATATCTCTGTGTGGCATCTGTACCTAAGAGAGCCTGACCTAATTGGAAGAAAGGAGTATGTCTGGCGAGAGTGGGATGTTTACATGTCCCATATCCCACTCATCGTCAACACTTGGCTCCCCATGACAGACGCGCTCTCTCGGAGGAGAGCAAGAAAAATGTGGGGAGCTGGGAACAGGTAGGGGGAAGAGAGGGAGAGCAGGAGAGAGAGTTAAGAAAAGGAAGGGAACCATTCACGCAAGAGTCCTGTTCCCAAGTTTTCCATTCCCAGAGAATAAAACAAATCAGGGTGCAAAATCCTCCGATGCAACGACACTCTGCAGAGAGCACAAACCGAAGTGGCCCGTTACCCTCGCCCAGCGCACGCTCACGTTAGATACACAGACAGCCTGGGAAAAACGGAGGGGCCAGCAGCTTTGCATTTGGCTGCTCTGAAGGGACGTCAAGTGGGACCCGCTGTGCCGGGTATTGATCCATCCATTTGGGTGGCCCTGCTTGAAAGTGTCTTTAACGGCACTTTGCATGTCTCCAGCCAGAAACGTGCCCGCCCTTCTCGTTCGTGATGGGGAGAATGGAAACTTGACTTAATATTACATCGCCTTTAGGAAAGGTTTTAGCAAAACAATAGGGTGGGATTATCCAAATGCTCTACTACAAGAAACAATCCCGGCAATTTTTCAGCAGTCTGCAGTATAATTTATTTATAAGTGTTGGAACCCTATTATGACACATTACTGCCTTTAAGTATGAATATGAAGTCGACTCACATTAAATAAATGAAAGCTACTTTCATGCACTGAACAAAAAATGTCACAACTGACAGTGCCGTATAATGACCTAGTTTCCCAGTGGCCCAGAAAGACTAGAAATAAATCCCGAGGTCCACTAGTTCAGACAAGCTGATGAGAGCAGACCCTGACTGTCTTGCATGATTAAAGGCTATGTCACAGCTCATTGGGGACTAAGCTTTCCTAGTACCCTCGTGGCAGTGCTCTACGTGACTGGATGCCAGAATAAGGGGGACAACCCCACAAAAGGGAAATGAAACAGTTTCCAGGACTTCAGGAAAATGCTGAACCATAAATGTATTTGCTTACAAACAACGAGCAGATTCATCTGCGCTGCATTTTTGATGCACGTTAAAACGCCACAATATGTTTTCTTATGCCAGCCTGGGAAAACTTATTTTCCAAGGATGTCATTCACAACCTAACAGTCTGAAAATATAAAATAAACTCCTGAAGTAATTACTGCTTGAGCAATTGGGTTTGGTACGTGAGCATCCATGATGAGCGTCAGCAAGGAAAACAGTTCTTTATTCTTTCAAGAATATTAGTTCGGTGTCACTGCAAGGGAGGGGGAGACAGGTGCTTGGTCTCAGACAGGAGAAGCAATACCAAATAAAACAGACAACTTTAAAGCATTTCACTAGAAGTGAAGGCAACTAGACACCCAAACAGCCAGTCCTGAATTACAGCCTTTGAATGGTATGGGGCTTCACATTTCAATGATCAGGGTATGGCCCAATCAGAAGACAAACCCCTGCACTGCCAGGGATCAGCAAATAGGCTGTGTCCCAGCCCTGCACATGACTAAATTTGCTTCTGTCCATCATCTGGGTCATATATAGTTCAATTCAAGTGAAGCAGACAGGGCTGCAAGGAAATCTGGAGTGGTTCAATACCTCGTCTAGCCTGCTTTCAAGCCTGTGATATTCGGTGACAAACTCATGGCTGCATTTGTGCAAAGGCACCGAATGCCGTGCTGGCTGGGAGTGCTATTTCTACACTAAAAATTGCCTTCTGAGCTGCAAGGAAGTTGCTCTCCTGCCTACACAGGCTACAACTTTTTTTGGACAGAGACCCAACTGCAAAAAAAGTCTGTAATGCAACAAACAGTTCAGGACGACTCCATCGCCTTAACTAGGTAAGAATTTTAATTCTTGTTTAAAATATTCTTTAGGAGTATACCTGTTAGAAATGTTGCTAACTACTCTGGAATAGCTTGTCGACTGAAATACTGTCAGTGAATTTTTTTCCGGTCTCATTTCTGCACGTGTTCCTTTGTTCTCCGAACAGAAGCTTTTTATATACATCTCATAATATAACACAGCTGGAGATAGTTACAAAACCAGCTAGTGCATGCTGAATACAAAAAGGCTTTCCTGACACTTTGTCGGCTTTAAGAAAATTAGCAAGGGGCAACATTTCAAAAAAAAAAAAACAAAGTTAAAAGAATCGTGCAAAGTTTAAAGTTTTTATTCCGTTTAAATCAGGAGTTTTATGTAACCAAACACTTCTGTAGCCTGGAGGGCTAGTGGAGGCAAATATAGACAGAGAGGAACTGAGCCAGACATGGACAAAGGCATGAGCCAAAACCAGACAGTCCAGGTCGCTCAATAGGCCAGCAGTGGCCGAGACAGGTCAGCCAGCTGCTGTGCAGAAAAAAATGGATGTGCGAGGTGCTCATGCGTGCAATCGTGACTTGCTTCTGAACATGCCAGCCATTTTCCCCAGCTGTGCTTTGTGTAATCTGAAGGAATGCAGCACGGAAAAAGCAACCGTCCGCCGCAGCAAAATGAATTTGAAATAACTGCAATTAGAAAAACGGGGGGAAAGGGTGTGGAGAATTTTAGTGAGCTGGAATGTGTTGAGTGACAGGAAGTGCCCCGAGCCTTCCCCCCCTTTCCAGTCGCGCCTGCTTTTGTCTAACTCTCGTAATCCACACGCTACTGCTTACAAAGCTGTCTGAGTTTAAGACAAAAAGAAACATAAAAGAGCTCTCTTCCACGCTACCTGTGACATAACAGGAACACGCACAGCGCGGTTAGTCTAACGGCTGCTAAGCCCTCCACACTTTTCTTCAGCTTGGAGAAAACGTGGCGATCGATAACGCCTTAGCAACAGTTGTTGTAATTTATATTTCTGGAATATTTTTCAGAACAGATGGTAAAACGTGAGAGGGGAACCTGCTTTTCAAGGTTTCAGTCGCTACTTGGCTTTGCTTATGTTGCTATTCTTCGTTTCTTTGCAGAGAGGGTTTGGTTTTGGTGGAGCTGCTCAACAGCTTACTTTTATTTCAAGTTACTTTTTAATAAATTATGGGTTTGTCAAGATTGTTGTAAATACTGGCAGATAAACGTGGCAAGTGAAGCTGTACCTGCAATTTTCACTAGATCGAGGAAATATTTTCTGGAAATGATCTTCTCTAGCTTAAGGACCTTTATTTTGTGCACTTGTTGGGCAAAGTATCCGCAATTGTTAACTATTGATGCTTATCGGTGGGAATTTTCTGATGCAACTAATCCATTAAGATAGCTTTGTAAACGTTAACTTGTACTGAGAAAAAGTTTGAGCTTGCAAACTTTTCATAGCAATGTTTTAGATTCAAAGCAGATTTTTCGGTTGGTTTTAACTAGTCTTCTTTAAACAAGTTTAGAAAGTGCGCCTGGTTACAACTTCATCTCCCTCCTCCACCCAGACATGTAATTCATATGTTTAAAAGGTCAGGAGGAGCACTTAAAGCATACTTTGAAACATTTCCACCTTCCACATCTAAAGATTTTAACTGTGAACCTGTGAGACTTAGTTGAGCTTTCATAGCCTGGTTTGTAGCCTTCACGCCAAGCAGAGGTTATTCACAAGGCTGTTCGAGAAAGTCCATTCATATATCTGACTACCTGGATTTGAATAGAAACCAGACAGCAATTCTTTAGTTCCAGCCACTATTCGACCCACTGGACAATAGAGATTTGTTAGCACACAGGCACAAGCTATGGGACACAAAGCTTAAAGCAGCACAGAGATAGGGGGCTTCAGTGAACAGGAAATTACAGCTTTTGATGCACTATTGGCAGGTCTGCTGTTACAAAAAAGCAACATAACTATGCCATGTTTAAGAGCTCCTACTGCCATTTTTAACCACCGAGAGTGTCATAAAAGCTTTATTGTCACAGTACATAAAATCATGACGTCCATATGGTTACTGCCCAGCTATGGACTCTCCCCCGTGGACTGGAGTGGAGAGCGACTGGAGAAGCAAGATAGGGCTGAAGATTTTAATTAACTTCGAAATGAGGTAGCGATTTTAAAAGAGACAGAAAGCTAAAATATGCTTATAAAAGGCCATGCATTTCCTACTGGACTAGCTGGTACCTACTGCCAACAGTTTTTTTTGTTAGCAGCGACCTGATTTCAAAGAGATCTGACCAGACAGTTAATATCATTTCCTAATAAAATTACGGCATAATTGATTACATTGATATCCTACGTAATAATTATTTAGAGGATCAAAGCTGGTGTCTTTCAGTGCACTAATTACCAAAATAATTGAGGCAAATGCAAAACTATTAGACTTGACAAATACTCTGCCACTTCCCCACGCACCCTCCCTCCTCCCACACTCCCACCCCCTTGCCCCCAAACCCTGCAGAAGTTAGACCCAAAAGCTCCTTGGAGAACAGGCAAGCAACCCCTGGTATATGCCGATAAGCAGCAAATAGAAAGATCAGACGGCCAAACAGCAGGATTTATTATATTAAAAACCTGAGCCCTGACTCTTCGTGCCACATCAGCCAAATGCCAGCAGCAGTTTCAGTCTTTGCCACGACAGCAGGAAGGCAGGTTGGAGGGTCTAGACTGCAACCAAAAAACATGCGCGACTTGCTGCCCCAGCCACACCTAGCCACGGTTTTCTTAAGTCACAACAATTATCCCAGCCACCGAACATTAGATGGACTTCACAGGCAACCGAACGTGGTTTAAAGTGCCATACAGGTACAGTGCAAAGAAGGGAACGTAACCACCAAAATCTCTCTCCACACATAAAGTACGGAAAGCTGTTAGCATATCTCCTGGTCAGGAGCACAGCTATTTAAAAATCAAGAATGATAGTACTCTGTGATAGCGAAGGGGTTGCTGTAGTTACAAACTGCATCAGAGATATCAAGTATTATATACTGAACATAAAAACAAAATTGTGCCTCATAAAAAAAACTGCCTTCTTAAGCACAAATGCAATCCTTTGCAATCGCAGAACAAGAGAGAACACAGACTGCAGCAGGGAGAAGTTTCTGAAGGGAGCAGACAAGGCTTGTTTTTCAAAAGAAAACACCCTCTGGACATGTCTTCTAGATGTCCGTGTGGGCCTTCCTGGCACCTGCGTGCCAAGTGGACTGGTCACGCTGCCAGTGCCCCCCTGGCAGGACATGGACAAACAGAAGGTATGACAAAAATGCCACACAAAACCTTTGACTACAAAGGCAAATTCCCACCTCAGTAGGCTGAGCGCAAAACATGCATCGTGCAAAAGAATCCAGCTGCTGTTTCAAAACATCCTAAGCGCAGACACGCAAACAGAAATAATACTTCTTGCAGGATTACGTTTGCATGAAAAGCAGAGAATTAAAGGAAATTATATTAATCATGCGGTATAATGGGTTGTGCCTGTTACCTACTAGGGAATCGTGTTAGATGGCAGGCTGTTTGGATATTTGTGTGCGGGCGCACGCTGAAGTTGGTACAGTTTTTTTTTTTTTTAAGAGCACAAAGCGGGTATAAAACCCTGTCAGCTTCGGGCACTACGTTATAGACTTAATTTTCAACCAACGCAAAGAACAATTTGGGGTTTCTACCAAGAACAGTCAGAATTAACGCCACCAGACTCTTGGACTTGGAGCAGACTACCTATAAAACCAACCTTAAAATTGAAATTTAACAAAAGGACATGCTGGAAGGTTACTTTCTGCCTTTGCCATTAATTCAGATGTAACTAATTTGGAAGATGAGTTAAGCAAACCACGTAGAAAGCAGACTCCCAAAGGCTGGCGACAGGGAGTTTCTGCCTTACAGAATAAAAAACAAGCAAGGAAAGTCCAGGCAGAAGTTTCCCTTCTGCTGCTACATCTGTGTACTTACCCTAGAGCTGAAAATAATCCCACGCACAAGTAGGGAAAGGATACCTACCTACGGCTGTTAGGTAAAAAATTTATACAGAAAATGTAGAAGACAGAGCTGAACCAAATTTCTTCAGTCAAATAATGGCTGTTCCAGAGGAAGGACATCCCTAGCCAGAAAGAAACTGTTAGCAGTTAATAGGCTTTGAAAAAGCAGGAGCTGTGTAATATCATAGAGTGGCACAATCTGTCTCCTCAGGAATATGGAATATTGTGCGACAGGGATTTGTTTGCTAAGACAAATGCATAAAATAGTTCCAAAGTTCAGTAACATATCTTTCAGCTAAAAAAACCAAAAAACCCAGATGTTACTTAAGAATGTTGTGCACATTCCCAGCAACCATCAGCAATAATAATTACAAAAACACATTTAGAGTACCGGATAAAATTACTCAAGAGTTTCAAACACTAAGAACACAGTATTCAAACTCCAAATTGGCTAATTGGCTAGTGTTCTCTTAAGAGGAAGCTGTTCTCTTCTGTGAAAAAATACTGACGTATGCATTTGATAGAAAAATTATAATTTAAGAAAAAAAAAAAAAAATCAGGTTGGATAGCCTTACACTCTAACTTGAAATAGCCTTTTAGTATCCGCAACTGTCCTGGACCTCAAACAATTTCCATCCCATTTTTGTTCAATAATCATTAGGAATGACTTTCAAAAAGAAAAAAAAAAAAAAAAAGAATTGCGGCATCTTAGCATTAGAAGAAAAGTGCAGTGACCCTTTCCTCAATAAAACATTTAACTGTACCATCCTTCTGTACCACAATGAATGTTGTTTGGAGATTGCTTTAAGAACAGAGAATACAGTTAATTGCAAAATCTCCACTGGGTGGGCACGGAAGATGACCTGCCATTAAGAAAATGGGGTGTCTTTTAGTTGTGTATGATTTGGTTTTGCAACATCACATTACCCAGATCTGTGGTTAACCACCATTTCATACAGAAACTCCAGACTGTCTTTGAGAAGAGATGCCAAATTATGATTAAGGCTAACAGAATGTTCAGTAGGTGGTGTGATTGAAAAGTGGGCAGGGAGCTGCATGCAATGCATTCACATTAACATTATTCGCTATTACAGCCTCCTTATGACAGGCTCCTGTCTGCCATGACCGAGTGACTAGCTTTTAATGAAACGGTAGCATCCCCTATGCTCTTGGATGGGAACTCTTGTGTTAACAGCGGTGATCAAAAACGATGAAGTCAGTTATTGCAAAGTACACGTTTCCTGGCACACGAAGGCAGTCACCAAGGTGTCCCAATACATTAGCTGAACAATTTTGGGGTTGCCAGCATCAGCCATCCCCTCTGCACACCCGCCACACCTTGATATGATGATGTGGAATCAAACCTAAATTTGAAAAGCATTCTGTACAGGTGTCCAGCCACATTGTTTTAGTGCTTAATTTTGTTTGGTTTCCCTAATAAGCGATACAACATGAAGTAAATATCTATTTTTAAAAATGCCAAACGTTCCTTGCTTTCAGTACATTCTTCACTACCTAAATTCAGATTTCCCTGATAAGAGGGTTTATCCCATTTGTCCACAAAGGTATTTAGCCCCACACAGCCCCATAACTGCAGAGCTCCTCTATTACTACTCAAATCTGCAATTATTGCTCAGATGACTACTGTACTTTAACAACTGGAAATGAACAAGTGTCTTGTTTTGCAGAATCACTCAGTCTGATCATCCAGACAGAAGTGAAAGGGTGTCAATCTCAGCAGAAAAAATGCTGCTTTTTCAGGGAACCTGTTTGGAGTCTATCAATAACTCATGATGCCATTAACATTTGTGTATGCATAATAATGAATACTTCTAAAAGGAGGATAATTTTCTCATCGTTATTAAACCCGGATTTTCAGATTCACGTGTCTCAGAAGGGAGACTGAAATTCACATCTTTAATAGGGCAACATGTCTGTACATGAGATTCATCCGAGAGAAATCTAGATTCTTTTTAGAAAATCTGACGTGCTCGAGTCTGCCATAGATTCTGTTTTTTGGTAAAGATTCAAATATCATGTGGCTTTAGCTTTCTTTCTGTTCACTGAATATCAAGGTCAATTAGGAATGATGTCTGGCTAGAACTCTCAGAGCAGATTAGACAGTTGCTTCAAAAATTAGGACCATGTATAGGTCATCTGTTACTGTGACCTAGATTTCTGTAGAATCTGTTCAATTTGTTTTATTGAAAACGTGCTACTCATTCAGTCCCATGTCTCTTAGCAAACCTTGCCTTTCTATTAAGAGAAAATGACTGGTTAAAGACATTGCTTGCTTCTCTTAACCAACATATACATACAAGCAAATCCATTCTCATCATTTTTTTTTTATTTTAAAATAACTTTAGGTTTCAAAGGCTTATGCACTATAATCTAAAACATTTGGTCCATATGCCAAAAGCTAAGCTATTATTTATTTCCGTGTGCTTAACTGCAGCTTTATTTGCCTTGTTTAATACATTTCTTCTGGTGAAACCAATGGATTGATGCGTAATACTTGCAACTGCACTTAAAAACAAAATGGTACTGTGAAACTGGAGCGAGTAGTCTGGCTTCAAGCCTTGGAACAGCATCATATTGTGGTACCTCCAGATAGACTGGCAGACATGCTGAAGGCATCACTTGATCAGTAAACAGTACAGATCAGCAGATGATCCTGACTGTGCCACTGCATCCCTTTTTATTACATTTTATTTATTAAAATGTTTTGAGGTTCAAGATATTTGCTTTGTGAATTGTAACTGTAAAAAGCATGTTCATCTGTGTTTAACCGAGCTGCCACTTTGGAACCACCTATGTGCAAATCTCTATCTGAAAAAAAAGAAAAAAGAAAGATGAAGAAGGCTGCTCTTCCCTTCCCCCTTTCATTTTAATTAGAAAACAAGTACTGAAATTTCACACAGGCCCACGTACGCTAACATCCTGCCTGAGCAAAAAGCATCTGCGAAGGGCAGAAAAGATTTAGCCTGAAATGTATATATAAATGCTTTCTAAGGAAGCCAATTTTCCCCCCCCTAATAAGAGACTGATCTGATTTAGATTAGTAACTGCACAGGAAAGATGAGGTGGCGGTGGCATCCAGAATTAGAAAGAGCAGAAATGTGCCAATTTTTACTTTTTTTAAAAAAAAGTACACTCTAAGATCTAAGTTGTTATTCTCTCTGGAAATCACTACTGTGCTATTATCACAGGGCTACAAAACATCTAGAATAGTTTTGGTCTTACGTACTGACCACACACCAGGATACAAAAGTGGGTGAAAGCAAGAGAATAAAACTGCCGCATAAATAAGCACTCAGCTGTGACATAAAAGCATGCCAAAAGACTACAATTCCCATGCTAGCATCTCCCATATGTTACTGCTTCAAAATGAAGGCTGCTAAGGAAACTCAGCTTAGCAAATCACTCCCAACCTTTCAAAATCCTAAAATTATGTGACTTGTACGGTATTTTCATATACAAAACTTTCTGTGCTGTTATTAGCCCATCAGGACCCTTTTATTTCATAACTGCAAGGAGTGTAAAATGGGAAATCAAGAGTATTTGGACAAAAAATACCCAAGGTGATCTTCTGTACACATCCTCCCCCATGCCCTTTCTTTGACACACTGGTCAACGTGCACGCAGATTCAGTAACAATTCAGAAGAGAATAGAGCCCTGCTTGTATGGGCTTCATACAAGCATAGTACAGCCACTATTTACACAAGCACACATTTTCAAGTGGAAATCAAATATTTACCAGAGGAACATCTCTTGCTTCCCACAAAATAATTATGGGCAATCACACTGCCACCAGCTGTAATCTGTACCATTTGATTTGCTCAAATCCCCTGTATGCGCTATCATGAGGTGTCTGGACTAAAAATTTGCTTTACAAAAAATATAAAAGCACAGGAGCATTCGCAAAAATACTGCTGTCGTGCAGCTGAGTAGCACATGCATCATGTGGAAGAAAAAGTACCACGGAAATGCACCATGTGTTTCCAATTGAGTATACTTCATCAGGAATGCCATCATTTTGGTTAGGCAATAGCTGCCTAAAGTTGTCTTTGGATGTCTCTATTCAGACAGTAACACAGATGAGACCGCACTGCGCAGAAGGGCTAGGTCTGCTACTGCAGCCCCAGTAGTGCAGCAGTACCCCCCGGTTTCTCCTTTTCCCCCATGTGCTTGGAATGAGAGACGACTCGGAGTGCATACACGAAAGGTGGAAAGGTATTTCTGACAGAAATTCCCAAAAATTACAAGTTTTTATACAGTAAGACTAAGTCTATTCACTGCTTACCAAAAAAAAGAACTGTTAAAAAGATATTGTCCTGAAATCTAAATCTTTTAAGACAACCTGGAAGACTCACTATGCAAATACAAGGTTTTTTAGAAGTATTCTTAGGTGATTTTTCTTCTCTGCCTCTCTTTCTGGTCCAGCCAGCAGTCCTACTCAGCTGTGTAGCTGGCTGCTCAAGTCTTCCTTTTCCACTTGCTCTAAGCACCAGTGTTTTCTGTTCTTGCTCTCAACTTGTTCGGGTCTTTCCTACTTACATTCTCAACTTTAGTCTTCCTCTTCCTTTTCATCTCCATCATTCTTCTCAATATTTCCTTCTCAACTGCACAGGACATACTGCAGCCTCCTCAGTCTGGCCTCCTGCCTCTCTCACCAGCATCCTCCACACCCAGCTAGGGTTTTCCTTCTGTAATTACATGCAATTTACTGATAGCAGGAAAGCCAGATAGCTCTGACTCCTAAGTTTTTGAATCTTCCGAAAAGTCACAGCCAAAGCTTTCCCTTGGTGCTGCTGAGAAACTTTGATAAAGGTAGGGGCAGGTGAACAAATTATAGAGTTAAAGAGGGGTGGAGGTAGGGAAAAATGACTTAGCGGAGATCACCTAATTTGTGATAGAAGTTTCTCATGTTCTCCTGTCCCGCAGTAAGTAGAAGCTACACTGTAGTAATTTAGTACTTTAGCGACACGGGGTAAATTGCCCCAGGCCAGTTTCAATCTACCATAGGACAGAGTGGACACATGAACCACTTGCCACAAAGCAGCTGAGATGCCATGAACCAGCTGAGGTGGGGTAAGACACCCCCACTTGTGAGGCTTGGTATAATTTGTCCTCTCCAAACAGTGATTCTCACTTGCTTAACTTCCTTCTAGGTACAGGTGGCTTAATTAAATGGGTCCACGGTTATTAAACCGCTGGCCCTGCCAACCACTCTGGTGGCATAAAGCCAACAGATGTGGTCATAGGAGAAGAATTCAACATAAAGGTGTCACCCTGCAAAGCAGAGCGCTGCAAAGTCAGGCACTCTATCAACTCCTTTGTAGACTGTCGCGTGGTAGAAATGCTGGGGAGGTGGCCAGGTCTGCACGATCTATGTACTCCTGGCAGTGGGCACTACCCTCCTGGGGCTGCCGCTATAAATGATGCTCAAAGCAATTCTGCTTCAGCTCGTACGTGCGCTGGGACAGAGCAGATCTTAGAGTTGAAAACAGGGAAAGCACAAGGATGGCTACAAAGCAAACGCTGCTTTTTCTGTGCAGCTGAAGGAATGAAGGGGACAGTGACTCATCCAGGCAGGAACTGGTGGTGATGACTATGTACTGTTTAATGGAAAGACCCTCCTAACTAAACTGTTTACCTCCTAAATCAAACATTAATTCCACCTAATGCTTAGTAAGAAGACAGCTGTATCTTAGAAGTAAAACAGTTCACTTGACCAATGATTTGCTAGCAACCAAGTGTCAAACCAAGTGTCAAACCTCAGGGCATGAAAATAATATAGACTTTCAAAGACAGAAAAAGTTACAGGTGGCATCATGAAAATACAGTAGAAACGTGATTTTTTGTGTGTGTCACTTTTACATAGGAACATAGCAAATCGAATCAAAAGCAACTTGTGTTCCTTTCCATAAAAGATACAAATCTGTACGAGTCACTCCCAATGATGCATCCAGTAGCTGCTCCCAATGGAGCAGTTAGCAGCTCTCGCTGACGGCATATCCGAAGAGGCTGTGCCCCTGTGGTGGGTGGTCTGCTCTTCCTTCTCAGCATAACACTCTCCCTGCCTCAGAGCTGCTTATGAAAATCTCAATGTTTGCCATCTTTCAAACTTAATAGCACACCAGATTTCTTATACGCCTTGGTCTTTCACTTTTTTTTTTTTTTAAATTACATACAGGACAAGAACAGTTAGTTTTTCTCTTTTCAATACTTCACGCACCTCTATTTCAGAATCCATGTAAATTCTGCTCTATGGGGACGTGCATTGTAATGAATGAGGATCCTCTAAAAATTAAACATATTACAGTTTCAGTTCACTGCATGTGGATGACTCCTGTAGGACTCCAACATTATCATCCAATTAAGTAAGTGTGCAGTGCAAGAATATCCAGAGTTAGCTTGGCATTTTCTTGGCCACTTGAAAATGCAGCATACCCTACTGATGTGAAATTCATTGACAATGGAGAAAAGTTTATAAAATTCTTTAACAGCTATTTTTAATGGCAGGAGAGGAAAAGGTCTATACAGCAGAACTCCTTAAGTGTAGTGGAAGAGCTGTACAGTTAATCTTATCCATGCAAACACTGTTAGTCACAAGGCCTCTGGCACCCAGCATCTGGGGAGCAATTCAAAACTCTTAACTAAGATTCTGTTTCTTGATGAAAAACCATTAACCATGTGCAGTACATGCCTTGCGGGTATGAATACTACACCCATAATAGACTATCAAGTTTCTTTTCAACCTAGTTGCTAAGTGAAGCAGCGGAGTAAATCAGCACTATGGGAGGAGGTTAGAGCCTGCATCCAGAAATACTCCACCCACAGACCTCACATGAAACTACAGCTTGGAAGCAATTACTGAAATGTTTCTCAAGTACAGAAGACTATTAAACTAGGAGAGCTTCCGCCACATTCACATCTCATCCTTGGGGGGAAAAAAATGCGATGGTTGAATATCGTATTCAACCAGCATTCCTCGCGCATCTGTTGGCACTGAACTTGAAGCAATCAAAACTGAAGAGCAGTCTTGTGTGCATGGCTCATTTTTACTTCCACACAGAGTGACCCTTACTCTGTGTTACAACTTGTGAAGAAGACTGGATAACCCGCTTCCACTCCAGCAGGATGAGGTTATTTTCACCTTTTCTAAAGGAGACCACTTGAGACGATGAAGCGAACAACACCAATACCTCTCCCCACAAGGTAAGTCTGCCTTACATGTTGCTAAACTGCAAAGTCCTGGCAGCATCTGCCCCCAAAAAAGAGGGTCTCACTTGCTTCTTTCTGCTTGCTAAACTGCAGTTTGACTCCTTTTTTGAATGACTTAAGGTTATGGTAGGCCAGATCTTTACTGCTTTTTTAAAAAGCCTGAAATGGCAGCTGGCAATATAAAGCTTTGCTGCCTGCATACCCAGATCCTTCTGTGCAGTCTCCTCTTCTGCATTTAGCCGCGTTTCTGGTCAGGGTAACAGGTTCTGGAATCTGGACAGCTATTAAACCAATCACAAGAAATCCAAAATTTTCCTTGGGGGCCAACCAAATCTCATGAATGACAGGGCCGCCCTCAATGCTATCAAGGCTAAATCTTTAACTTGATCTCTCACTGTATGGTTTAGGTCACCAGGTAGCCAGGCACAAGCTGTTTTGACCAGCTGGGATTTTTGATCCTTCCAGTCAATGAATGCAAAGTCGGGCAATGCATCAACATTGCTGCACAAAGACCTTGCCTACGCATCACTCGTAACTGAGGTTTTCAGATGTGACAGGCTTTCCTGAGAAGTCTCCGCTTCCATGTGTGAATGTTTGCCATTTCCATGTTGTTAGCCTTGGTCACCCACCCAAGGAGCCAATGCTGTGGCTGTGCCACAATGATTAAACTAACCACATTACCACCTGGCAAGACAGCTTGTAACCAGAACACCACCACATCCTTTGCGAGATGTCTGCACTTTCTACAATAACAAGCATACAACTTGATCAGAGTAGTCCTTCACAGTCAAGTCCTACTTGGCATTTAGATAATTGCTTTGCAAAGTATTTTTCTAAACACGAGGGATGCACAAGCAGTTTCTAGACATGTTTACAAAGAACTGGAAGTTAAAAAAAATGCAACCAACTTTCGAAAAGTACCACCTGAGCATACCTATTTAGGAAAAAACTATAGCAAACAGGCTTTGTAATGCGCCCTGAAGCTCCGCAGTGGGAAAGAAATGAATTCCAGAGGCCGGCATCTTTCTATTAAAACTGTTTTCAAGTCTTGGTAATAACAGCAAGGTGGTGCAGCCAATCCAGATGTGGGAATGGACATGAACAGAAGTTCTTCACTTCCTGCTAGGGAGACAGCTGCGTCCAAATCTGATCATTATTATTTGGAAAGTAAGCAGCCAGTCCTGCCCAGGGAGAAAGTTACTGTTCCCAAATAAAGAGCTCCTGGGTTACCAGGCTGCTCACCACAGAATGAGATCTGCCAATGAACTTCAAAACACTGACAGAAGAAAATAATTTACAATTTGGCTTTCACACCCTGGTGGAAGCAGGCAGGCAAGAGACTGATCACCTCCCTCTTCTATAAACGGGGAAACGAGCAGAAAGAAAGGACTTCTCTAAAGCCCAAAGCAAGTTTGCACTGAAGGCAGGAGTAAAAACAACAAATCCAGCTTGCCCAACTGCACTGAGCCCTACACATGGGGCTACATTCCCAGGAATACTTCCTTGATTCACTCATGATGAAATTCAGATTTTTATCATGTTTATCGTTTAATCAAAGACGAAGGAGAAATCAATGCTCCAATTATTAACTCAATACCATTAGTGTTCTTGACACCCCAAAGAACACCACCTCACAGTCAAGAGACTAGTTTCAGGAGTAGTTAACATACTGGACTGCATTATGTTCCAGCTCATGAAGCACTACATCATTGCATATTTCAAAGTCTAAAGATTTCTTAGCAAGTGTTCAATATTTAGGGATCCCTTCAATTTTTATTTGTAGACACTTGGGGGGGGGGGGGGTGAAACTGAGCCATGAGCCAGCACATCCCCATTTCTCTTTGTTATTTTGCCCCAACATGATAGCGTGTCAAGGTGAATGCACCCTCTGCACGAATGATACTCGTTACTCTTGCAGCAAAGATCTGAATAGGAATAGTGTTCGTCCTTTTGCCATTCTGTAGAAAGCAAATGGTTTTGGGGTGTAGAGTCTGATAAATTAGACCCTGGGGACCAATAAGGGGAAGAAGACCCTGTACCCTGCCAAGACGCTCTCTTCTTTAATGAAGCAACTTTTCTAAAGATGGTTTGTCAACCTATTTTGTTCAGTTGCCATGACATCCTATAAACAGAAGATTTCGGTGTTACAAAAGGGTCCAGGATCTAGTGGGTCTTCTACAAATTATACTGTTTATCTGAGACAGAGGGTGGCTTTCATGATCATGTCCGTGCCATCTTATCTCAAAAGGCACAAGGGAGATCAGACATGCCTCCAAGTAAATCGATGGCAGCACTTACTTTTTATTGCCAGCAAGGCTTATCAAACATGGTCTTCAGCAGACCCTCATTTATCAAGGGCCTGCTGCTTTTGGATGCCTTCATGTCTGTTATAGAAATGAAAGCATGTTTTGGTCAAAGATGATGAATTATTTCAGCCATAAAATAATGGGAAAAGCAGGTGTTCAATAAAAGCCACTTGCTTCCAAGGGGCATCTGGATCTATATTCTTGACTCAGGTGTCAAACTACAGGACCCTGTGAATGAGATCATCCCTGGCTTGCTTTTTCTCAGTGAGAAAAAAAGAAATGCTTAATTTCAGCTTCCTCCTAACCACATTCCAAAGAACCACACAAACTTCTATCAACGGAGAGTTTCCACCAGCAGAAATACCATTCGTTCAATAGGGACGGTCCGTCACACGTTGGGTTGTAGAAGTGATAGCTTTGAATCAAGAGCAATATAGCTTACACTCCATGCCAGGGAAGAAAACCCCTTCCTCTGTCTACGTCTGCACAAGGTAAGTCATTCCCTGGCTTTAATTTAAATGAAATAAAGTTGCTCTTAAAATAAACTGCTCGATTTCCCCAACCCACCCAGATAAGAACATGCAACTGTAGTATGGTACTTAAGGAAGAAAAAATATTAAACTGCGTGCTCTGGCAGACAGATGGTGTTGAAATTAAACACTGGAACCTTGGCAGCTGCACTATGCACTCCTCGAAATTCTCACATCATTACTCTGGTGGGAACCCTGTAAAGAGTTGGCACGTGGCCTGTAAGAGTTGGTTAGGGATTTTCTTGCTTTTTAAGGTGACCTAAAAGCAGTCTGTCCCCATCCCTATCCTTCCCGACTTCTAAGCGGGGGAATAAGGACTGCTGCTCCAGTTTTGCAAAAGGCATGGTATTACCATTGCTTAAGGACCTAGGACATCCGGAGGTGAAAAGGCCTATTCTATTTGCTTCCAAGCGTTTCTTGAAAAAATTGTTAAAATGCATCTTTTAAAATACTAAACTGATGTACAAAAACTATTTAATACATGAGCTTGAGCACAGTTAACAGTCTCATGAGGGAACACTAATTATTTGATCCTTGATATGATGTAAATAGTATTTCAAATGCATTATCACTATGGAAAGCAAAAAAAGCTGGTATATGCTAAACATACAAACAGATTTAGTTTTGGATTAGGTCATCTCTCCAAATTCAGATAAATTTTGTACTTACCTCATGATACTAAAAGACCTTTACACAAAGTTCATAAGTGATGCAACTAAAACATTTTACTTATCAAGACCCAAGTTCAAAAACTTGTTTCTCCTGCAAAACTGTACATCACTAACACCAAAGCAGTACTGCTATGCTCGTTGTAGCACTTTATTTATTTTCTTAATGACCTTGCTAGCATTTAATCTTTTACTCTCATCAACTAAAACAGAAGGACTAACCTTAACTGTTTGGTTTCAGAGTAAGTTTACCTGTAATCTTGAAGTCTTCACATCTGTTCCATTCATCACTTCACATCTTCAGAGGGCAGTTCTTTTTCAGTTGCAAAGCTTTGCCAGTTGAAAGATTAATCACCTTTTCTCTTGCATGAAATAATGAATCCGCTTCAAACATGAGCATTTTTGCCAGATTCTTCTGAATGAGGTTCTTGATATTTAAATACATAGATAAGGGCCCATTACGACCACCTAGTCTGACCTTGGCAACGGGCTTTCCTGAATTAATTCTTGTTTGAACTACAGCGCGTTTCCTAGAAAACATCTGATTTTGATTTAAAGATTTCCAGTGATAGAGAATTCATCACACCCTTTGGTAATTACACTAACAATTTAATTACCCTCACTGTTAAAATTTGTATGTTAGATGCAGACTGCATCTAGCTTAATCTTTAAGCCATTGGTCCTCATTATATTTCTCTCTACTAACCTTTATCAAAGTTATTTTCTCCAGGCAGGTAACTCTAAAATGAGATCAAGTCATCTCTTAGCCTTCTCTCTGATCAGCTAAAGACGTTGAGCTCCCAGACTCTCTTGCTATATGGCAGGGTTTTCAGTCTTAATCAGTCTCCTTGGGTCCTCTCATTCCAATTTTTGAAGCTCCCTCTTAGAATTGTTGGGCTCAAACAGGAGGCAGTATTCCAGTGTCAGTCATGCTAATGTGAAACAACCCCTTTTCTCCTACTCAGGAGTCCTCTGTTTACACATCCAAGGATGCATTTGCTTCACTGGCCATGTTTAGTTGACCACCCACCAAGACCCCCACATCTTTATCAGAAGCAGTACTTGCTAGTATAGAAAGTCCCCAACTTGTAGATGTATCTGCATTCTTCGTTTCTGGATAAGCAACTTCATTTTGGCTATACTGAAGCATATATTGTTCACTTGCGTTTGGCTCAAACAATTCAGACTGCTTTTAGTGACCTATTCTCTTCATGCTTGCCTTTCCCAGTCCGTCTCATCTGCAAATTCTAAATTCCAATTTTCAGTTTCCTTACCTATTACAGTACTGACAAAATGTTTTATAACAGGGGTAAGGATAGATCCCTGCCCATTAGAAATAGTCTTTTTATGCTTTCCTCATCAGTTGACATTTTCATACTTACTATGTAGTCCAGTTTTTAATCCCTTTAATGCGTGCCATGTTGCATTTGTATTATTTCAGTTTCTTGAAATGTCATGCAGTATAAAATCAAATACCTAACAGAAGTCTACGTATACAACACAAATCTATTGCCTTTATCACCCCCATGAAGGGGTTGAAAGGCAACTCTGTGTCTACACATTAGCTGTCCAGAAATCCCATACTTCAATGCTACTGCCACTTACCTGGAGATGTCAAGAAGAAAAAAAATTCCACCCTATGAATGCATTTATTGGCTTCAAGTTGTTTGGCATTTGTTTTTAAATGGCCAGGGTTTTGGTCAGCTAGAAGTAGGAGCTCAGCAGCAGTGGGCTGGTCCTCCTAATGGTACTGAAAAATCTCTCAGGTAGGTCTAGCTCATGTGCAGAAGGTAAAACTAGGGTCAGGAATCTTTACCCAGGTCAAGAAGATAAGGTACCGTTGCTTTCCTTGGAGCACAGGACCCGAGCCTCTCCTACAATCATCTAAACATAATTTTAATTTAAGCCGTTTCCTCCCACGGCAGTGGCTGTGCCTATGGCACCCTGTAGGCTTCTTGCCAGGGGGTAGCGTGGTGTGCAAGGAGAATCCAAGTCAACATGCTTGTGAATCCTTCTGGACAAACAGGTACCCACACCGCAGAAGACTGAATGGGCACAGCTCCATGCACCTGCAAATTGGTTACTTGTTCCCCTACAAAGAACTTCACTTGACAATAACTGTTCTCTGTAAACAGATCTCTATTAGCATTAATTACACTGAACTCCTTACATTATTTCCTGAGCTCATCAGCCATTCCTGTATTTTGCTTTGGATCAGGGTCAGGCTAAAAGGCCAATAATCACCCAGGATATCATCTTGTTTAGACCTTTAAGCACAACATGTGTTTTCTTTCTTCCAGCTCTGAGCCTCCCCCCATATTCCAAGACTCATTCAAACCAATGCTCAAGTGAACTCCTCTCCAGCTCTTTAAAAAGGTTTCCATTGCAAATTAGGCAGGCCTGCTGAATTGTAAATGTCTACCTTTAGTCACTAATATTTAGCATGTAGGGCTGGAATGGAAATGCAGTGTCACGTGACAGGAATGCCATCCCTGGGTTTTCCTCCAATTACAGAAAATCTGTTTATGGATGTGTTATATATATGCATAAGCACAATGCCTACGATAAGCTTATTTTACGCATTTACCACTGCCAGATACAGATGTATAAACTGGTACAAGCAACGCTCTGTAGGACAGAGTCTCAAACATGGTAAACATGGCATTGCCATAAGGCTCTCAAGAGGCGAGCAGACAACTAGCCCTTCTGAGCCAAATGTACTTTATTTCCACATGTTTGGATTACACAGCACTCAAACCGTAGAACAGCAGCAGTTACAGGCTGTCTGCACAAAAAAAGGGAGAAGGGAAATGGGAATTCATTTGTCTTGAATTCAAGGGATAATGCACAACTGCTTCTTGAATTAGGCGAAAGGCTTGTCAATTTGAATATATTTCCAGCCCGCATACACTCATTTGAGAGAAACGCAACTGATCATTCATGCCCTTGTTAGTATGTTCATTTCTACCGCCTGTCAGTTCCTGAATAATTTCAAAATCCCTTCATTTAATCTCCACTCCTGTCACATTACTTGCTTCTGGCTTACAGCCACTAATGGCACATTCAATGAGACTGATGCTAGTTGCGTTTATCCTCCCCAACCACTGCGAAGACAGACAGTCTGACAAGTCTCATTATTCTGCCAGAGGTTAGCCATGACATCCTTGTCCAACCCACCCTTTTCAGCCTTACTCCATGCCACCCTTCCATCTCATCCCCCAAATAAAACATAGTCCCACTCTTAAAGGGCGATCACTTTTTCCATAAGGTTGCACAGCTGAGCAAAGCTATTGGTACGTGTCGTAATTTCATGATCAAAATGAACTGCATGTCTAAGGTGGACGCAACATGTACTTTCATGAGATTAGTCAGTCAGAGAAGATGTGAAACACCAGATAGAAATTAATCTTTATTTTGGTATGCAAGAAGGAACATCTCCATTCCCCTCCCCCCCTCATCTCCAAAACTGGAGGATGACAATGGAGTTAAACCACAGAACTGGGACATCAGAAGAGCCAATGTTTTATTCTGGTGGTGATTCACAGCATGATTTTGTGGCAACCAGTGGCTACCACTGCTCTGTTCATCTGCTTGTTTTTAAATACAAACTGGGGGACCAAGTTTAAAAAAAAACCAACAAAAAAACAGGTGTTGAGCTTGGCCTGTAACAGGAACAATTAATCTTTTTATTGCATTATGTGAGACACCAGCAGGAGAGAAATAAAGCAAAGTAATGTAAGTAATTAAAAGGGCAGGAGGGAGAAGGGGGAGCAATGATTGCATCCACCTATTCATGTTCATCCAAACTTGACACTCATTCCGGAGGAATCCATTGCTGCTGAGCCCAAATCTTTGAGAGATTCAGAGCCCTAGTCCTTGGCCATCTTGTAATAAGATCCAATACAAAATCTTCTCCTAGAATGAACCTTTACTCAATGCACATGACAGACAATTGTGAAGAAGTTTAATAAGCGCTTGGGCACTTTTGCAACTATGCTAAGACAGAGAGACCTCCCTCAAGGACTGCATGTTATCACACACTTTCAAGACAAACATATTCAGCAGGCTCCAGCACCATCTGTCTGCACAAAGCACCCTGCTGAATAGAAATGTGCTTTATCTAGTCACCAAAATGTGCATAGGTAGCTCCATAATCAAAAATAAATACATGCTTCGGTTTTGGGCCAGCGCAACTGAGACAGAAAGGCGGTGAAGATGGAGAGAAGGAGAAAGGAAATGAAAAGGTGTAGATCCTTCTGAAACAGTCAGAGATGGATGAGGCACCAGTGGAGGACAAGGACAGTTGGATTCAAGTGCTGAGAGGCATGGAACATTTAAAATAACTGTAACTTCCCTAAGGTGATTTGGCACTCCATAAAGAAAATTAAGCTTTATCGTACCCTTGCGAGTAACAACAGTTTCAAGTCCAAGTTGGGTTTATCAGATTAGAAGACATTCTCTCCATCTGTGTTATGCTATTCACCTCCATGATATGCAGAAGTCTCCCGCATTAGTTCTGCACTGTAAGGAGCATTTACAAATCCAAGTATTACTGACGTCTTGTATACAGCTGAGCAATGGAGCATGACTGATGCGTATTCTTGAGCTTTAAGAAACATCTGGTTATTTTTGAGGGATCAAACCCCACAAAAGTTTTCATCTTCAGATTGAGAATGAACATAAAAGAACTTCTGTCCAAAGGCGCATTTTTTCATTCAGGACTTGAAAATAAAGGACTTACAATGCAAGTCCTGAACCATAACTGCATCAAACTTCTACAGCATACCCTGGCCAGCACAAATCACAGCAGAGCGAAGCGCAAACATGCCAACCTTAAAGTACAATGCAATTAAGTTTAACTAAACTAATGGGGGGGGGGGGGGGGGATCTACAACGGCAGAATCCACAACTTGCCTGAAGTCATCAAGTTTTATTTAAGAAATAATAGCTTGCGAGTACAAAGAAAGTTTAAAAGCCTCATTTATCCAGTTATGGGCCATAAAGATAATATACAAATATGTTAGAAAATACTCCAAGCAGTACTTTACAAGCGACAGATTAAGTCAAAAAACATTTTTTCCATTTAAGAGTGCAGATTAAAACAAACCTGTACAGATCCCACAGAGCCATTTGCTTCATGATACAAACTGAACAGTTTTTTCACATGGGCTTATAATTGAACTTCAAAGACGATGCTTGATTTCCTGAAACTATGGTGCAGGAAGCGGGGGCAGCATGCTGCAACGGTGATGATCATTTCAAGTGTGACACCTTTCCAACATGATAATGATAGTTTCAAACATGACACTTTTCAGAGTACTTATACACTGAACTCAGTGCTTTCTCCAAAACATTGTTATTTCTCAGAAATCTTAAATAACAAAGTGACACATTTGAAGATTTTTGTAATTTTTAATATAAGTGAACTACAATCTATAACTCTCTTTAAAAAATACCGGTCAAGACACAGGAGAACTACGTTTTTTCCCCACATGCAAATAAACTTTTCCCTTGACTCCTACCCTTTTCTTCTTTAGTGCCTGGTTCCTTTTTTGGAAAGATGGCTTCCCTTTCTCTGTTTGGTATATAAATGTGGCCCTAAAACAGCATTTTGTTTAAGTCAGTTAGCTGGTATTGGTAGCCTCTGTGCTGGGCATATCGCCAGACCAGCACTTTGCTTTGCCAGACATGCAAGAAACCCAGCAGCCAAAACAGTCCATCCATTCAAGTTCTGTGAAAGATCTTCACTTGCAAGGACATTTTGGAAGCAACAGTTAATAACACAGAGCATCAAAGTCAGTTGAGGTCTGCTGTCTATGAAGACAGGCAGCTCTTTACAATTTAAGCTTCTGCCATTAGCAAGATGAGTTTGGTACCGTACATTTTATGCAGGTAAGGCCACAGGAGTACAATTTGCACAGATTAGCCTACTGACAGAAGTAAAAGATTAATTTTCAAAGCTGGGAATAACAAGCTTCTATTATGACAGCTTTCAGAAATGCAGGTTTTAATCATTTTCTTGCTGATGGAAGCTGTTAGATGAGAAGGAAAGTTTACTGTTGATTCAACCACACATCTGTGGGCTAGAAAGCAGTTTATCCAGAAGAGCACTGATACCATCAAATACTCCATGCTTAGAAAGCTAGGAATTAACCAGATAAAGGCTTTGGGTTTTTCATTTTACTTGTCACAATAAAAAATGGTACAGAACAATTCCAGCCGCTGTTATACGTAGCTGCAGCATTTTTTCAGGGTGTTATACATAAAGCCATTGTAGTTTTCCTTAGAGAAAGAGTAGGATAACCTGGCACATCAGTTGATTTTGCTGAATCTACTTGGTTACACTGTGCTGCACCTTCATCAGGATTCCTCCTCTGGTGTAACTAAGTCGGTCCTGTTGTAAAGGACAGTCCAAAGGCGACTGAAAGCATTAGTGCGAGTTGTTCTGACATAATAAATAAGTGGCATACCAAGAGAAGTACCCAAAGGTCTTACCACTTTATATTCCCATCCCTGAGTGCAGAGTTCACATTCTCTGCCTTGAATAACTAGCCAATGTTTCCCAGGTGTCCATGTGTATTTTGGGAAGAGAGCGCAAATTCTAAATAACCCCATTTTTTGCAGGTTGTTGCACAGGAAAAGACAGCAACTGCAAAAATCCCCTCCGTCTCAGGTAAGGCAGAGAATGTGCTGCTGTTGGGCTGGAGAAGTCTCGATCCTTTGTTAACTTTCAGTGATCCATACCATCACCAAACCTGACTTTCATAAAACAAAGTTCAGAATAAGAACAATTTGTATTTATCAAATGCAGGCAGTCAGGCCTTGGAGAAACGTGCTCCATTTATTAAGTATCCATCTATTGAGCTGGTACATTGTCAGAAATAATTGGTTTTAATGCCTCTAAATAGGTATTGGGTGCTGGCTACAGCCAAGGGTGGGAACTTAGACTGGGGTGTGCCAGTGCTTCTGCTGGGACCTGACCCCCGCTCGGGATCAGACCAATGGCCATACTTGGGGTCAGGAAGGATTTTTACTTCATGGTCAGACCGGTACAGAGCATGGGAGGAGGTGGGCTGCCTTCCTTTGTAGTGGGGGGCATGGCCCTCTACCTGGGATCTCTTGAGCTTAGACTGACATTGCACAGAAGAAGGACATTCGCTTCCATGGTTCCCCTGCTTTACTCATGGCAGGTTCAGCTGTTAGATCTGTGTTGCATCAGGGCTGGCAGTAGTTTTATGTATAGTTTAGATTATGGATTTGTCTGGGCTGGTTCAGACAGGGCTGACCCTGCCTCAGGCAGGGGGCTGGACTAGATGGCCTCTGGAGGTCCCTTCCAGCCCTGCTCCTCTATGACTCTTTGATAAGGAAGCTAGCAAATGACTGTGCATCCTCAGCGTCCGTATCAGACAAAGTTTCCAAGCCTTTGAGGATGCCACACTAGTCTTCAGCATCATGAGATAGCCTGGACAACCATCACTTGTGCTGAGTCAAAGACAGCCAGACATGATGCTGGCCACCCCTCTCCCATGATAACGCTGGCTACAAAAAGTGGTCTTTTCCACAACAGCCTGAGAAGCCATTCTTCCTTCCATTCCCTGGTGGCTAATACAATGAAGGCCAAAGACCTTCTCTTCAAGTCACTCAAACTTCTCTTTACTACACCTAATGAGATCAATTAAGGCAGCACAGATCATTCTGTACCACGAAGCCCACTAAAAGGGGCTCCCCAACGGCTTGCTGCCTGTTCATGTATAGGAAATTGTATTCTGCTGAAGATGCTTTTCTTAAGTAAAGAGGAGCAAAAAAAAAACTAGAAAAGATGAGGCAGAACAGAGACAAAGGGAATACAAGAGATGACAGACATGACATCCTGTGAAGAGACATGGAGTTAAGGCCATACATGAAGCTGGAAGCCACTGCCAATATAGAGAAAGAAATGGGAAGTTGGGGAACCACCAAAATAAAAAGAAAAAAACAGCCTCATGTAGAGGTTGACAAGATGCTTGTGTCAGTACCATCCAAGACCCCTGCAGACAAAGCACAGCAGCTTAGCACTCTTCCCCTCACCAAGAGTATGCATTATAGGACATGGGTTGTTTCTGTTTTCATCAAAAACATACAAAATTCAGGGGGAGATGGGAAAGATGGATTATACATTTTGCTCTGAATATTAAAATCCACAACCAAAGACGATTATATCCCCTGCTACCACAAGCCTTATCCTCATTGCTGACAGTTCCATTGCTTCAAGAAATTGAGTTTTTGTGAAGGTTTCAACCTCAAAGACCGCATGCCATAATTCGGGCCCACTTCATGGTAGATTTTGGATTTTGCACCATGGAACCCAAGAATCATAAAGAAGTGAAGGAGCAATGCATAGGTTTCAATATGAACAACAGCAACCAAATTTAGGCCAGACTCTACAGTGGGGAAAAATGGGGAAATGAGATAGCAGCTGAAAGCGGGTGATGGTCGATATGAATAGCTCACATACAAGGAGAATAACATGACCTTAAAATAGTCGTCTCGGCAAGAAACCTAGTTTAACCAAATAATCACCAGTTGCACAGCAAGGCTGAACGGCCTGGTTTAGACTCTGGCACATACAAAAGCAGGGTAAGTTCACCATAGACATGGTTCTGCACTGGCTTTGCCACTTGAAATTTCTTTTGGTAATTACTGTTAACCCAAAATAACTTTACTTTGCTCTTTTCCCCAGGTCCCATTCTGGAGGATGGTGACAAAACTGCTCTGAAAAGGTGAGAACTGGTACCGTTCTTTTAATGATTTTCAGAATGTTTTGGCCCCGCAGGTGAAGTTTAGTATTACTGGAGTCCACAAAATGCTACAACTTAGTAATTATTGGCTGAAAACAAGCTCCTCTTAAGATTTTTGAAGGGCAGGCCTTACTTAATCACCATGTGTATAAGAAAATGGATGGGTTTCAAGTATCTTATGTTCTTATTATACAAGTCTAGCCTTTGGGCTGACACATATACAGACAAGATATTCCGTCTGAACCTTAATCAAGCAGTCACTGGTTTCCCAACACTTCCCTTTCACTAAGAGCAAATGCACTGCAATTTAAAATAATAATATATTTCTGCTTGATAACACTTTCCTTACATGTGCTTTACAACCAAAGCCCAGCAAGTCCAGGTAAATCAAGCATTCACTCTAACCTACAGCGCAGCTGCAAGCAGCTTGAATAAATCACTTCCAGTTGGTCTGCATAGTTCAAAATATAGACTGATTGGGCAGACAAATGAGCGTAGCAATTTCAAGATAATTTTTCAAGATAATTTAAATCCTTCTGTAGTTAAAAGCTGAATAAAGTTATGCAAGAGTTACTTTAACAGTGGACCTTGTAGGAAAAATATTTGCGGTTTCACTTTAAAATGTACAGGACAGCAAACTCCACTTTCCTCTGAAAGTTTTATATCTGCTATTAGCACACAAGCCCAAGGTCTCTTATTTCAGGTTATTCTGAGTGTGGCTTCCAAAAGGACTACATCATTTATTTAATCTACTCCAGCTAAGCTCCCTGGTCAAGCAGGAGTTCAATGAGAACAGAAGTTAGTTCAACCCTAAACATTTGGCAAAATCCCCCTTCCTCCTCATGAAGTCTGGCTGGTTTCATGGCTTCAAGGCCATAACATTTCCACTCCATCGAGCCTACCTTTCTCGTGTAAACTCAGAAAAGACTCACCTGAACACTTCTCCCTGGCCTGGAAAAAAGGGTACTTGCCAGTAGCAAAAGGAGAAGAGCAAAACTGAAAATGCAGCAGGCAACAGATGGACTATGCACACACAGGGAGGGACAGGACAGAGTATGTTTGTGGTGCTCTCTCACCTGTGCAAGTGTCTTTGGAACAAGCAAGTGGGAAGTGCAATAGTTTGAAAGGAATTTAAAAAAAGAACAAGGTGTCAGTGGAGCTCATAGAATAAGTGTTCTCTTGCTTAGAATTAAGCCCCTGTGCAGGTAACGTGGTAAGGCCCCTGCGCCATGCTGTTCTGTAGCAGCTCCTACAGACAAGCTGCAGTTGCTACAGATGTGGTCTGAAGTGATTGCAATTCAGCCCTCCATAGTTACTGAAAATCTAGCGCATTTAAAAAGGACAGGACAAAGGAAATTCTTCAGCGATCCCAAGATGTCATGTGCATGACAGAGAACCAGAAAAATGGCATGTTTTTGTTTTCCTCACAGCATAGTTTACTGGTTTTAACTTTGAAAAACAAAGTACAATTAAAATACTTCAGGGTAAATATTTACAGTATTCTAAATTGGAGAGAAAAAGCATTTTTTTCTGTATAGTTACAAATCAGGAACAAAGCTGCAAGCAATAGTCTAGGGCAATTTCATATAAACAACTGCATCTCAACACGCCTGCAATTTGTTAGCCCTCACAGTTCCATTGCATAATTAAAATACTTGCAATTTAAGGCCCTGCAACAAAGAATGTGCAGCCCTCAGCAGGGTTTCCACTGCTGGCCTATGGAAAACAGATGCATGGAAAGTATGTACAGTGCACGTATGCAGCCGGCTACAGATAGCTTCAGTGAACATTCAACGCTGTCGGTGAGTTTGAGCATTAGAAAAAAAAACCATCGACCGTTGACTGTACCTTGAGGTTTATCACAGGCATGCCTGGATACAGTTGGAGCTACAAGAAATGGACTGACCTGCCTCCTGTCGCCTCCACCCGTCTAGCCCCAAACCATCTTGGTGCATAAGAATGGACTATCTTGTATTTTCAAGATTAAGGTGTGGTGTGGTGCACTTTTAAAACAGAAGATTCTTTTGAAATTCTAAGCAGAATTTCACCCAAACAAGGTCTCTGTACGTAATGAAAGGTTTTCCATGAATGATGCAGAAACAGCAATGCATCCCCGCAAGTGAAAGAAGTTTGGAAACTCATTTGAGAACAGCAGGTGTCCACAGAAGAGGGATGTAGAGCAGCTCAGGATGGAAACCTATTTTCCATTTGGGCTGGCAACTCGAGCTTTGCTGGAGGAGTCTTGGAATGTCATCCCGTTTGCTCTCATGAACCGACATGACTACTTCCTCCCTCCCTTCAATTTCCACCAACTGCTCAGCAGGAGAAGCAACCCAGAGGACTTGATCCCGTATCGTGAAACCCAGCTGTTCCTCCGTCTCACACTGTCATGTTACAACCGGGTGAGAAAAAAATTTCAGCCCCTTTCAAAGGACAGCTAACTGACTGCAAAGTTGTCTCAGGAAGCAAATCCAGACACAGCACCCCCCACCTATGTCTTCTGGAATAAGAGATGGAGCAATGCACATGCAACATGCTTTAGAATAGGTGTACATGAATTCGGTGGGTCAGCTACTTTTTTTTTTGCAAGAATTATGGAACCCAAAGAAATTAATTAGGCTAAAAATAAATTTAATTAGGGTAAAAATTCAAAGGGCCTCATACTGTAGATTGGGACCTACAAATGAAGATCCAGGGAAAAAAAAGCAGTTGTACATCGTTTTAAAAACAGCAACAAGGTTAGGAGTTATGGAACAAAGAGGATATCTATTGTACAGTCTATTGTAAAGTCACGCCAGCAAAAAAATGACTGGTTTTGGCGGATTTGATGGTTTCACTCAGGCAATCAGCATAGCCTGTACCAACACAAAGCACTCTTGTGCCACGGTAAGAGAGAGTATGCTGGTAGAGCTACAACTATGCCAGCAAACCTCTCCTAAATTGGGCTGAAAAGAAATGTTAATTGGTCGGAATCCTTCTTTCTGAAAAAGTAAACTGAGAAGCTGTAAGCAGTAGTTGATACTTTCAATATTAAAAAAAATAAAAGTAAGAATGATGACTCAAGACACCTTAGCGGTCAAAAAACAACTATTCGATAATTGGTTAAGCAACTTGAAGGAGCACAAAGCTATGGTTAAAGTCAATGTGATTTCTGTATACTGAAAATGTAACAGGTGAAGAAGGCAAGAGGAGTACAGATACCACCAACTCTAAAATGTAATTTTTGTGCTCCTGCAGTGCTTTGAAATATTCCATTTAAAAGTAAAATGGAATGTCTCATATTCAAGTCTTTGGAAAAATGCAGGGGAAATGTAAGACAGTCTAGTCTAGGCAGTGCAGGTTGAATCCTGAAACTAAGGATCCGTGACAAAACTGTTCTTTCATTAGCCACACTAGAGTCAGTCATTTCTCCATCTTAAACAGTCCCTATTGCTAAGTTGTCTGCGTTCCTATAATTTCCTCAATGAAAGTATACATTGCAGTCCTCACCAACATAATGAATAGCCATGGGAGCTGTCATCACATCCTGCATTCTTAAGTCATAAAAATACTGCAACCCTTTCATTGTGCAAAAGTGACTGGGCTGAATCTGAAGAAATATGGCTGCACAGGCCGTGCATCTAATGGCTGCAATCAACATTCATTGCTGTCGGTGGGTTTTAGTTTGTACCAACTCACTGATCAATGAATGCAAACTGCGGACCAGATAGCTAAGAGCACATGCTCACGTGGAGAAACGCTGCCCGTGGTTCTGCTCAATCAACACATTTTTAAACTTCCCCTCGGAGAATAGCATAGGACTAGGGCAGAACTCTTGGTTCTGGCAACAAGTAATTTAAACTTCTCTCATTCACTGTCTACCAAGTTATTTATTATCTAGCCAACAGGAAGACTTGTCAGGCTTCATGTTTTTGCATGAAAAAATGTCTTTGTTACCCCTACAGCTGGGCACAGGTATGTTTTGTAAAAATGGAACCATCTGGTTTAAAATCCCGTTGGTCACGTTGCAAGCTTTGTTTCTCAGATTCCTACAGCAAGCACCATCTTGAGCTCCAACCAGAGAACTAGGATCTGCTTTCAGATGCATCCAGCTTTTTATAGTATCTTTTCCTCCCTTTGTAGTTCCAGCACCACAGTGTAGACTTAGGAGCTCAAGGGAAATGACAATAGCATTAAGCAATGGCTTCTCCACATCCATAAGACCCAATAGCACTGCTGATAAATGCTCAATGAGCAAAAGCAGGTAGGTGGTCTCCACCACTGGACATTTGTCGATCACGACCTACTGGAACTGAAAGCCTGATGCAATAAAACCTACAGTCATTTTATGAACTGAAACTGTTCCCTCCTAAAAAATCAAAAGGTGAGGCTGGCCAGTCTCCTGTTTGAAAAAACACCAGAATAGGTTTGAGTGGGGAATGTTTTCCCGTGGAGCGTGTGTTACCCAGGTATTTATCCTATCAAAATCCATTGTCAATGCTCCAAGCACCTTCTAAGTTTACAAAATATGACAATGAAATGCAAGAGATGGGAACAACTCCTTCACTGGCCAAGGGGACGGATGAGATTATGACCCAACAGGTCTCTTCTGACTCTGATTTCAAAGGCCCTACATAAACTAGAAGACATCTTACAGTAAACTATCTTTCATGCTTTTAAAGAGAAAAGTTAGCTCTCCTAAGGAGAGTTCAGGGTTGATTACTGCCTACAACAAAGTACAATGCTTTAAAGGTGTTGGACTGTTGACACCAATATTAAAAAAAAAAAAGTGGCTAAAATGTTTTTAATTACTTGCTCCTTGCTTCAACATGCCTTAAGTGATTTAGCTCCAGTTGTTCCTCCCAAGCTACAAGATGAGAGTTAATATGAAATTTCTAAATGTACTCTTATCATATGAATCTCAAATGGACCCACAGAATTGGACTGGGACTTCAAAGAGGCATAAAGGTAGCTAGATGCCTGCTTCAACTCATTTCTATGAGCCCGAAATTAAATTCTCTTAGGCATCTTTAACAATCTCAGCACTAATCATCAATAACCAAAAAAGTGAAGAGAAGCACAAGTAACCCTGAGGTGCTGGAAATTCAACCTGTATGAAAACTGCCTCCTCTAGCAGGAAGGCTGGAACTATCACCATCGCGTTCTCCTTGGTTTTCTCCCAGGGACAAGGAGTCTTCTGGGAACATGGGTGAGGCCTGCAGCTGCTTTCCACACAGCAGCTTTCATACAAGTTAGACAAAAAACCAACTTACACAAACACTTCTGACTGCAGAGCAAATGCAAACTTCACCCCAGGTACAAAACTCCACACATTAGTGGCCATATAAAAAACTATGGGGAAATATGAGAGTCCACATGTACTGTGACCTTGCATCTGCACGCATTCCTAATTAAAAAGAGGATGAATATTCAAGTGAATTAACACAAGTTTTCCTGTTCTTCACAGAAAAGCAGCTCTACAGAGTCATCGCAATGGGATGTCAACGATCACTGCATGTCACCAAGGCAGGAAACAAGATTTTAAGACATTTTGTAAAATTTGTAAAACAGTTTTTCACATTTTCATTTTTTTAAAGATCCTTTGAAAAACAAACATGCACATGTTCAATGGAAAAATGGCTTCTACCTCTCAATAACTAAGCTCATGGCAGTCTGTTTACACAGAGCATTTCAAGCTAGAGCTACAGATTTTCTGAATCAAGCTGTAGCAAGACCTGGATACCTGGTTACAGGGGTGGGCTAGCAAAAACAGGATGTGTTTCAATACTGACAAGTGCAAGGTGCTGCATGTAGGCAGTAGTAACCAGCAGCACATTTATAAGATGGGAAACTCCCTTCTTGAGAGCACAGAGGCAGAAAGGGATCTTGGAGTCATTACTGACTCCAAGATGAACATGTGCTGACAATGCGAGGTCACAGTTAGCAGGGCTAACAGGACCTTGTTGTG
>NW_017728925.1:18568774-18597511 GCF_001723895.1 Crocodylus porosus
CATAACAAGGAATAACGGCCACAAGTTGTTGGCGAGGAGGTTTAGATTAGACATCCGTAAGAACTACTTCACGGTCAGGGCGGCTAGGATCTGGGACCAACTTCCAAGGGAAGTGGTGCTGGCTCCTACCCTGGGGGTCTTTAAGAAGAGGCTTGATCCCTACCTGGCTGGAGTCATCCGAGCCCAGTTTTTCTCCCGCCCAGGCAGGGGGTCGGACTTGAAGATCTACAAGGTCCCTTCCAACCCCACTTCTATGAATCTATGTACAATGTGTTGATTCTTAGAGCAGAAGTCTGCCAAGCGCACATGGGTGGGTGGAGTATTTGTGCTAGTTGATTCGTCTGATATGTTTTAAGTGTATTTTAAGGGTGTTGTGAGTTTAGCAACATAGGTTGGAAAGAAAGAAGTATAGCCAAAATCTTTTTTCACTGAATTTATTTTGAGAATAAGGGTAGTATTAACTCCTAATACAACTCTGCCACCAGAAGAAGGCCTTAGATGTTTCCCCCTGTAAACAAGTAACCCCTGTGGTAAGAATAGAGCATCCATCTTGGATTTGTGGGGGGGGAATCAGCTCCTCAGGTCTACAACTCTGAGGGTACCCTGACCTTATAGGGCTTTCTGCCATGCCCCAAGAGTGATTCTGAACAAAAAATGTCAGCAGTTGCAATGTGCTCACAACAAGCAGAATCACAGACGAGTTGAATTAATTATCTCGCTCTTGAGAGGAATCCTCAGCATGCACAGGAGCTGCTCAAGGGGAGAGAAGGGATGTCTTTATATGGACCATGTTCCCTGCATTCAGTGGGCAAGCTGGGCATTGTTACATAACCTGCAGGATTTCAGATGAGGAAGCAGGCACATGCTTTCAGGAAAGCAGAGGAAATGGTCCAAAAGGTTACTTGCTGCCCACCTGACCCCACATCTGAACTACTCCTCCCCTCCTCTCTGCAACTGGCTGTTTGGAAAATAAGAAAATGGTGGGGGGCATGTGGGATCTGGTTGGCTCAGCAGGTGTGCTAGGGCCAACCCACTGTATAAGCCAGCCTCAGGCAGCGTTTTTTTATTATTATTATTATTATTATTCCTTTTCTGCGTATTTGTCTCTTCCTCTGGTCTTATGAGGCATTGCTAGTGGAGAAGCATGCCCAGACATGCCGTGCTGGACACTGCTATAGCCGCTCACATCAGTATGTGAAGTGCAGGAAGTCTCTTCCTGTCACTTGCTGTGCAGCACGCCGGGGTACCCATCACTGCACAAACACTCAGCATCCACTAACCTGGCTATTAAAAGGCAGCCAGGGGGAGACATGCCCAGATTCTTTACCAGCTGTTTTGCTTTGGCAGAAAGTCTGGTTAAACTTTCTCCTACCTACTAGAGGGAGATGGACTGCCTAGGCCCTCACAGGTGTGCCTGCTGCCCCGTCCGCCTCAACTGACAGGTGTGGTTGTGCCTTGAAGGACCCGCAAGCTCCAAAATGGATCTGCAGCTTTTTCCTGCAAGTAACTGCAATTTACATTCATACAACATAGGTTTAAGCACATGATTTATATGCAGGGCTGTACTGGAAGTGTGTCAGTCAAAAGCTTCACCATCCAGTCAGTGAACGGTGCCCATAATAATGAGAGCTGCTTGTTCAAATAGCTATTTATAAGATCCAGAATGACCGGGATGGCCTGGAGCTCGTCCTGGGTTTACTTTTCCATAACTGTGTATCAGTTTTACAGATTATCTGTTTGCATAGATTAGGAGGTGAAATCAGTCATTTTGTAACATGCTAAAGGCCAGTAAACTTGTCTTATCTGCAATCTGTAAAACTGCCTAAACCTGAAGTCCTGCAACATTATAAAATCATTTATCTAAGCACGACCAGACTTTCACAACTCCTTCCCCACCCCGTAAAAGAATCCCGACCATGCTGTCCTTTCAGATCCTGAGCACCAATCTAAACACATTCTGACACCAAGCTCTCCTTATAAACTGGAAAAATGCACCTTTTTTTCCCTGAGGTTTTTTTTGTTTTTTGGGGTTTTTTTGTTTTTTTGGGGGGGTTGTTTTAAACTTGAAGGTCTTTGAAAAGCAGCTGTTTCTCAGCCAGCAAAACAGAAGGCACTGCTCTTTTTAAGGCACACTGCAAGCTTTCTTTGGGCTGGATTTTTTCCAAAACCAAAACACTTCCCAAGGGAGCAAAAACCAGAAAATTGCTGGGTTACTTGGACAAATTCTTCTTTTCTTTCTCTCTCTCTCTCTCTCTCAAAAACAAAACAAAAACACTTGTAAAGGTATCTGGACTGTGAGAGTCTTGCAAAAATCAAGCCTAACGTGCTTAGTTCTACATACATGAATAAACCCATTGAACTCAATGGACCTGCTCACTTACAAAAAGCCAAGCAGACTGGCTCCTTGCAGGGCTGGGACTTTGAACACTCCTCTTTTCCCAAACTTTTGACACTGAAGGGCATAGTTCAATTATTGAAGGCTTCTTCCAATAGACGCCAATGTTAACATTAGGGATCAGCCTGCACTTCCACTGAAACACCTCATTTTCAGGGATTTATTCCCTGATACACAATGTTCAATGTAGCTTTACTAAAAGCAGCAGGCATATTTACATGTTTAAACAAGTGACAAACACAAAAGACAGAAGAATTCTGGTTTGGGTGCAACTGTTACTGCTCTTCAACATAAGGCGCAGCTTTTAATTTTAATATTATGGAAGACTGTCATCCAAAGCACGATTGACCACTTTAGACTTTTCAGGAATACTTTTAAATGATGATGGTGTGCAAAGGAAATAAAAATGGCGCACGCACGCACAAGGCACCTACACACTCTTACGTAGAAAATGGATCTTAAAAAAAATAGGGTTGGAAAGGACATCAGGAGGTCATCTAGTGAATCCCCAGGGAATAAATAAGATCACTCAGTGGGCAGTAACAGATCTGCTCCATCTCAAGCAGAGTACAGAAAACATGTGGTCCCCATACAAACCAGGAGTATAACTTTATTACACGGGTAGACAGAACGCTCAATTTTCAAACTTGTTTGAGCTTTAAAGTGGGTTGAACAAATTTTCGCCATTTGTGCCGGTGAACTGGTTAAGTATCGTTTTGTTGTAGCCCTCCAAACTTACTATGCATTTTTCTGATGTTTGGTTTTCACCAAACGATTTTTTTTCTATGTTCTTCTACTCCTAGGTCAGAAAATACTTGGAGTTTGATTGTATGGGATAAAGCAACAGCAAAATAAGCTCCTTGGGCAATGAAGTAAGGCAGAAGTGACAAATTTGGAAGGCAAGGTGGATAATCAGTTGACAAGGAGCTCTCAAAGACGTGCTGGGCAAAAGGTGCTAATGTGATTCTTGGCTGTAGAAAAAGGGGACTATTGAGTAGGAGAGCTATTATCTCTGTAGTTGGCACTAGTGTGAACATTCCTCCACATGATGTGCAATACTGCTGTCCATGCTTCAAGGAAGATGCTGAAAATTAAGAAGATGCTAAGAAAACCCACAAGGAATGATTAAAAGACCAGAAAACACACTATTTAGTAAAGGACTGAAGGAGCTAAATCTGTTTAGTTTATCAAAGGTTGAGCACTGATCGATGTAAGTACCTAGCAAGGAACTAGCAAACATTATCTGAAGAAAGCACTGCAATCTAGCGGACAAAAAGTTAACTAGAACCACTGGCCGGAAGTTGAAGCTGGACAAATGTAGACTACAAATAAAACGCAAGCTTTTAAATGAAGTAGGTATCAACCACTGGAACAGTTTACCAATAGTTATGGTAGATCCTGGATTACTGGGAATTTTAAAATCCAGATAGGCTGTTTTCCTAAAAAATCAAGTATAACTATTGAATTTGCAGCAATAATTTATACAAGGAAGTCCAGAGGCCTGTGTTAAATGGGACGTCAGAGTAGATGATTATAAAACCAGGAGTAACCTTTGTAATCTACAAACCTACAAAGTGGGGACAAGCTTAATGACATAACAGACAGATGCTAAGAGTGATTTAAGGAAAAAAGCAAGCCAGGGTTCAATTCAAGTTATACAGCCTTACTTTGAGTATTCAGCAAATGTATTCACATAATAGGAGGTAATTTTGCCTTAAGACCCCCTAAACAAGGGGAAGTAATGTTGAGTTAAAACAATAATTAAATGGTAAATTATTTTGCACAATTTAACATAAATGTACGCATTTTCAAAAGTGTATGAAGTTTGTGTGCACATGAAGTTGCCACCGCTGTTCATGGAAAAATTGATCATCTGCAACTGAATCAATCAACTAATAAAAAGCTGGCTTCCTGACACCAGTCTAGCTAGATCAAGCTACTGCTCATCATAAATATCATTTTAACAAATAATCATGCATACACACGTAAGAGGAAGGTCCAAGGGGCTTATTAAATCCCAAACCGCCAAGAAGGCAAAGGCTTGCCACAAAACAATCCTAGTACATGCAGGTTCTCCCAAGCTGTGTTGATCTTTGGTAAGAAGCCAGCACAGTCCATCAACACGATGAAAAGGGTATGGAGACATCCTGGGCTTGGGATCTCCGTGTTGCAAAGACCATTATCTTCTGAAAAGCTCTGGTTAGCTGTTTACCTCTTCTGGGAGATTCCAACTAACGGAAAACACTACCTTGGGAACAAGAAATCTGCACTCTAGATGCAGATGTTCAGAATTTGGGCCGTTGGGCTCCCATTGTCAGATAAGGACTTGTTGCCACCTAGTGGATTATCACTGACAAAGGCACGTTTGGGCATCAGATGCACTAATTACCACTAGATGGAGTCTTTAAAAAACAAACCACTGCTTCTTGTGCAGGGAGAAGGATTTTGAGAGTCCCAAAGCCAAGGTTTCAAGCAGCCTAAGTGAGTTATGCACAGATAATTACATTAATTGAACAGGATTTGGGAACCCAACTCCCTCCGGCCTGGCAGAGTAGGAGAACAAAGTCCTATGCAGACTAGGGGGCGTTTCCTGACGATACTAGCACTGATAAGCCACTAAAAATATCTTGAGAGTATGGGAAATTATGCTGGTAAAGAAATAATGCTGTTCTTTATTTCACCATCTACTCCAGGGGTGGCCAAACTGCGGCCCGCACGCCATAAGTGACACAAAGGCAGCCTGCGTGTGGCATGCAACGGACCAGGGAGGGGGGACAGCACAGTAGCAGATAGTGCAGGGAGCAGAAAGCAGAGCAGCAGATTGGACAAGGAGCACAGGAACTGAGTAGAAAGCAGAACCCAGAGGATAGGAATCGCAGTGGCACTCAGTGGGGATGCATGACTAAGTTTTGGCATCTCTGCCAAAAAAGTTGGGCCCCACTAATCTACTTTATAACCTTTGCTAGAGGAGAAGGGAGGGGAGGAATCAAGGACACAACTGATACAGCTACACCTGTAAAGGGTCTCAGCACAGGCTAGGCCTATGGTATTTTTGTGGGAAAGGTAACAAGGGGCAACATCCTTAATGGTCTTCTTCAGTAAAGATTTAACTGCATTGCTTTTCAGAGCTCCTACACTGAAGTAGTATCATTCATTTGGCAATCTCAGATCAAAAACCAAAGTTGTCAGCAATAAAGAAATTCCACCTGGCTGTGTGGGACAAGAGAAAGGAGGTACTTACTGCCCATGGAGTTCACGGGAAGAACAGGAGAAGAGGAACTCATCTGCTCCACATCTGTAGCTAATGAGAAAGACAGACTTTAAGAATATTCATTTCTGCCATGTAAATTATATATTTACACTCTGAACAAGTTGAGTTTACATTTAAACCATCTTTTCCCTCATCTTTAAAGTTTTGCCTTATTTGAGAAAAACAATATGCCAGCATTGGGTTGTTCCTTCCCCCACCCCCTACAATTCTGACAGAGCTACTGAAACATGACACACGAGTATACCTTACCATAATGTGTATAAAGACAAGTATGTAAAATACACTTGAAGTTCATCAACTTAAATGTTGGACCTTTCCAGACTTCAAAGTGTTCTTTATACAGTCTGAATATTCTGTTGGCAGATTTTGGTACAACATTTATTATTTTCTTATTTTTAAGAAAAAATAAAATATGAAGGACCTTTACTTGCCTCCTCTTCTAAAGGTAGCTGCTTGCAACAAGCAGTTATATTCCATATGTACAGCACAGAGAACACTCCTGAAAGACCATTGTCAGTCACAAGCTTTCAAAGTGTCACAAACTGTAAATGGATTGAATCATGCAGTAGTAATAATTTAACCTGTGTGCTGTTGTTTCAGTGTGTGTGGTAGTAGGATTTTTTGGTTCAGTGGGTGGATGGCTGAGGGTTCCTCTCCTACCTCCTCTCCCCATCTGAGCCTTTGGAAAGGAGCTGCTAATTCCTAAGCAAAGGCTGAGCCTTTCAGGTTCAAAACTGAATCTGAAAATGCACATACTGAAAAGGCAGCTGGAAGACAGTCTCCATGCCATCCCCAGTTGCGGATAAGCAGATGTCACTGTGGTGCTCAGTTACGCTTGTTAAGTTATCAGGTTTTATCCTGTCATTACACACATTTAAGAGCATACACCCTTTTAAATAGCAGCAGAATTCTAGTGCGTTGCCTAACCATAGGAGATGGACTTTTAAAGAAAACCACCAGGTATTAAAAAAAAAAAAAAAAGGTAAAACCATGAATGCTGGGAACTCCTAGAACCTCCTCCACCAGGGCTTGCAGGAGGTCCTCAACACCCAAACTTCCCCCCTTCTGGTCTTTAAGAGGTGCAGAACAAATCTGAAACTTCACAACTGCTGCAGCCCACCGAACAGTTTCAGATCCTCTGTACAAGAATGCCCAACTTAACCATAGGCTTTGAGCTTACAGAAAAAGCCATGCAAAATGAACCACACACCATGTCCAGAAGGATCATAACTGTTGCATGCAAGCCAAATTTTGGCAGAGTCGTCAAGGATTGCTACTGCAACACCAGTTTCCCACTCCTATCCCCAGCCAGACACTTTCCAGTGTATATCTGTTTGAAGAAAGCTCAAAAATTCTTTTATATGGAGAAAAGTAGAGACCAAGACCAAAAAAAAGAATCAAGCAAGTTATGAGCAGCTGGAAATACGTTCAGTGAAGTGTCATAAAACTCTAAGTACTACACCAGTTGATGCCACTTTCTTTATAATTCCCATAAATACATGTGTTCAAATACAGTTCAGCTTTTCACTGCTGCTGTAATAGTTTATTCTGTATATATTCTGTAAAAAGGAAAATTAATTTTATAATACAGCTTCCTAGTTTTAATAAAAAAAGCATGATCAACAGAAATACCAGACCTCCCTTTTTTTTTTTTTATCTGAGAATTTATTTTCTCCTCTGTCCCCTTAAGAGATTTTCATCTTCCCTACACACATCTGTTACTGCCAGACCTGCTTTTCAAAGCATTCATTTCTGTAGTCAGATAACATGCATCCTCAAAACTATGACATACAGCTGTCTTTGAAAACAACTATCTTTTTATCAGTTTGCAAAGAATTCCTAAACTACACACTCCATCAGCTTTAAATTCTATATCATATTAACCTCTGAAATGGGTCAGGACTAGAAATGGCAGGAAGGGTCAAGATGATTAGATCCCAGCAGGGTCTGGAGCCCCTTCAAAAGGACCCTTATCAGAAAAGAGATCCTGCTTCAAAAGTTTTCATAAAGCAGGTGCCCTCTTCCAACACATGAGCAGCAGCAGCACCACCACCAGTGGAGGTCTGTCTGGGAGACTGGGATGCCCTGAGCTTATGTCCAACATTGAGCTGGAGGCTGGACTTGCTTCTTATAGTATGCCAGGAAGGACAGACCCAGTTACAGATGGATCCAACTAAAAAATCCAGATGGGGCCTAAACTCCAAAAAAAGTTTGGATTGAGGACAGACAGACTCATCTGCCAGGAACAGGGTCAGCTGCGATCGTGCATTAGGAAATGCAGAGCCATCTCTTCGCTCCTTAGGAATCATCACACAAGGACCAATTTGTGTTTTGAAAAGCAGGCCAGGGATCCTCAACCATTGTGCCCCACTTCTTTTCTTTGGTAGTAATCACTACAGCTTTTTTCCTCATGATCTTGATATACAATTTTATGACTCCACTTCAGCAGGGTTATCGCTTGTGTTTCTGTTCTCCTGATATCCCCAGTCTCCCAAGGGCAACAAGGGAGAGAATTTGAAGACTCTCCGTTTTGTTGCTAGCAAATTGCATTCCCACATCTAAGAGCCCAAACAATGCAGTAATACAACTCTACATTCCTCAACTCAGGAACTCACTCCTGGCAGCACAATTTAGTTGCACGATACAAAGTTCACTCTTGGGCCAAGGTTTAATTTTTTTGTTTTATTTTTCCTGTATTCTTCCCCAGTTTATTCCTTGGTGGGCAGGCGATTAATTGAAGGAAGTTACCATAATATTGTGGCTCCTCCTAGGTGGTCGGACATTTGTTTTTATGTAAGATGTGCCCAAGGTCGACAGGCACAAACAAGGTAACTGTGTAAGCATTTACAACAGCCCATTCTTATGGAAAACTGTAGATGTGTATGGAGTCAGCGGCAACAGTCATATGCCCATGTCACACAGGAGAATTTTACCAAGTTTTCTTCCTTGGTTATATAAAAGTTTGGTTTTGTTTCTTTCTTCCTTTGGCCCTAACTCCAAATGGCATTTCTTCCCAACAAGAACCCTTAATCCTTTGAGGGCACTAACAATCCCTTAACTTCATAGGTAGCAAAAAAGTGCTTCATATATGATTTAGCAATCACAAATGCATGGAAGGAGTCTAATCTCATGGCCTATAAAACAGCTGTTTGTGTAACTTCACATCCAGCCAAATTTTAACGTGACAAACCAAGAGTAAAAGTCATCTATTTTGCTGCTGCTGAAAATGCATGCATGCTACTGATATTGAAAAATTGGCATGGGAACAACTCCTTTAGCTTTCATAAAAGGTTAAAGTAATGGGTCAGCAGATGGTCATTTGTAGGTTACCTGCTGCTGTTTGGGGGGAGGAGGGGTCAGCTGCCCTGCAAGTCAGCCAGATGGTGGAGAAGCTAGAAGTGGTCAGCAGAAGTCGGCAGCAGTGGCACAAGGAAAATGACTGTGCAAATAACTGAATCACTTACAGCAGTAAGCTACACCTGCAAACATCTGGAATCATTTCATTTGATAACTTTTGAATGACACTTGATAACCACCCACACACAAGACAAATGCAGTGTAGAGTAAGCAGTTCTCTAACAAGAGCTCTTTGGGTTTTTAGATGTTGAAGTCAAGTAATTGTGTCAGCTTAACACAATGGACAGGTTCATAACTGCAATATTTCTAAATGTTAATTATTAACTGAATTATTAACTGAAATAGTTTGCCACAATCATAATTAGATAGTTGTTTCTTTTTAATTAGTCTGGGTCAATGTCTTTTCAAATTAAAGCTAGAAGGACTGTGAACTGTAGCATCCCCTCTTACAAGTTGGAAGGAATATTCAGCCATCATAATATGCTTCAGATACCATGACAATCAAAAGCAAAATGCCGGGGGGGGGAGGGGATTTAGTCCTGTTCAACAACTAAACTAGCTTCCAAAACTTGTATATATATTGAAAATGTTCAGATTTAAAGCCTCATCACATAAAAAATGAATACTAAACATTTTCATGTTTCTACTACGCTATTAACAAAATGAGATTTAGAGCAAAATAAATTGATAATAAAAGAAAATAAATAAATGATAATAAAAGAAACGTTTTAAACTTTAAGTTTAAAAACAAGTTAAAACTGTATAGAAAAGACACCATTTTATTCCACCCAGTTAAGGAGCGTTTCGTTTTTAAAACACTTGTACAAAGCCCACACACAAAAAATATTTCAAACCAAAAGCTCTTTAAAGCTGAGATGGCTGGTTCTTTTTCATCCTTTCTGGCTGCTCCCACAATTCATCACATACATGTTTAACTTGGAAGAACAGGTTTAGCTAAGAGGGGAAGGAGGGGGAAGAAAGACATGGATAACAGCCAGCTAAAATTTTGGAAACAGGCTTGTTCCAAGAGAAGATAAAAAAGGACAAAAGTCTACTTGACTATGAAGAACAGCTGTTGCCAATACAACTATTTAACCTTTGACCTTTTCTCCGGCCAATAAGTGAACAGTGCCAATTGTTTTCTTGTATTATATACTGTTTACAAGCCCTGAGTGGCATGAAAGGAATTAATAATTTAGCTCATGGAGCTGATGACCTTTATTGGGGTGCCTCCTATTTGCTGAACAGGAATCAGAGCAAAGAGCTGCCTTGAAGCCACAGGGTTGCTTTAAACGTTTCTCACTTTACAGCCTAATTGGGCACCATAACATAAATCAATTATTTCTCCTGTTTTAAGCAACAATGCTACCTATTCTTAACTGCTTGATTTCCAACTTCCCTTGTATCAAGCCAGGCCTTGTTCTTCGCATTTTATAGCTCTATAGTAAACATGATGGTAAAGAAAAGCTTGGTGAGCACTGCAGGATTACAGCTGTTTAGTAACACTAGCAAAAAAGGTTATGCTATTTTGAACTTCTCTTGACCTTTGACTGCCCTTGTCCCCACTTATGCTAATTGAAGGGGTATATGGAGGCTACCCATAGAAATGAACTTAGCCTGAACCTGTGCCATAGCATTGGACTTTGAAGATCTCTGGTGCACGAGTGTTTTAGTAACCCAACATACGGTTGTCATCTTTCCCAGTGTAAAGGGGTGATGGTCATTTGGACACCGCATGCAGAGAAGATGCAGATGTTTCCGGCATCCTCGGCAAAGAGATCGGAAGAGCTCTTCCACGGTTGTCATCTTTCCCAGTGTAAAGGGGTGATGGTCATTTGGACACCGCATGCAGAGAAGATGCAGATGTTTCCGGCATCCTCGGCAAAGCATCGTGCCAGTTTAGTGGGCTATAGCCTCCTCCTGCCTGTGCTGCAGGCCAGCCACTTCCCAGAGCGCAAACAATTAAGACTCCACACCTGCAGCCCTATTACACCATGCACAGTCATGTTTTGCAGCCCACCATACCGAGCATCAGTAAAGGGCTCCCGCGAGTAGATGGCATCAATGAGCCAACGAAGATAGCGAGAGCGCCCTTCTGGAATAGGGGATACAAACAAACACGTGAAATGGGACTATCCCAAGCTTACAGAGTCCTAGGGAGAACAATGCAAAGGTTATTCAGAGGTGCCTCAAGAACTGGAGCTGGGGGTGACAACTCCAAAACCTACCCCTCATATGTACAACTCTATTGCTTTACAGGATACACTTGAGTTATGAATGGGTCAGTATCCATCAACTGGCCAAGAGTGTTAAGACACCTTTCTCTATACTTTACCTTCAGAGTAGGGCCTCGTCTTACTTCATGACTAAGAGACAGACACTGTTTTTGGAAGTATTTTTCACTACACCCCAAACTTTAACGATTATTTCCACTAACAGAGAAAGTCTCAGAACCATGGCTACCTTCTATTTAACACAACAGAAAGAAAAAAAAATCACAACAATTTAAAACTGTATGTAAGGCTTGCAAAAGCATATCTACCTTCAGTCATGAAAGCATGTATTTTCAATGTGTTCATTTTAATTTTGTGCTTACTCTCTATTTCAGAACAGTTCTGGAACTTTTCTTATTATTTGACTCATATTCTAACAAAAGGGTTTCAGGATTTTCCTCCCTTTTAGTCACAGCATTACATAGGGTGGTAACAACCATTCCACGTTGGGAATGCATGCCTGAAAGAATTTGGGGGAAATGCTGCAAATTCTTGGTAAGTCAGTAGCTGTGGCTCACAGAATACCCTTTTCACAAAGAGCCTTAGCTGACATTGCATAAAAGGCACCACAGAGACCACTGGCTATCAGTGAATAATCCCAAATTAAGGGGATTTTATTCTAGTAATAGTACATTATGTTATGCAGAACACTCAAAATTCAGGTCACAAGGTGGCCAGCATCCCCACCAGAGATGAGAGCAGGACCAGGAACCAGATGCACACTTCCAGGCTGTAGGCAACCTAATAGAGATTGCTTATCCCCCCCGCTCCCCGGTGAGAAGAAACTGCCCCTTACTTCAACAACACCCTCCAGCGAAGTGTGGAAGGGCCACTCCCAAGCTGCAAGCAGAGGGGTCATCAGGCTGAGAGAGATGTCATTAGAAGTGCAAGCAGCTCTGGAAGACCTTCCTTTCCTGATCCCCAGCTAATCAAGTGATAGGGATCAACACCTCCAAGGTTAAATGGAGACTTGCTCGGGTAATTTATGATTTGTAATATAATCTGCATTCAATCAATACCCAAAACAATTGTGCTTACTGCACCAACCCTTCTATCTCTGGGCAAACCAAAACTTTTTACAACTAATACTTACTGGTAGGTGGCTCATGCTCTGTTGAAGGCTCTCGACAGAATCCTGAAAGGGGATGGGAGGAGAGAAAAAAAAAATCATGAGCATGGAGTACGGTTTTTTGTGTTGTTGTTTTTTTTTTTGGGGGGGGGGTTAATAAATACAGCAACATGGAAAGGTTATACAATTCGTTTGTGGATGACACCAAACCAAGTGGAGCTACAGACACTCTGGAGGGCAGGACTAGGATTCAAAATGACCTGGAAATGATCCTACATTAAATCAGATGAAATGCAAGGACAACTGCAAAGCCCTGCACTTTGGACAGAATATCTGCACACAGAAATACAGGGATGTGGGGGTCACAGCAGAGAACAAGATCAATATGAGCCAACAGCATGCTCTTGATGTAAAAAGTCCAAGAGCATACTGATTTGTATTAAACAGGACCGGCCCTTCCAAATCAAGCGAAGCAATTCTTTTGCTCTATTTTTCATTAGTGGGGAGGTCTTACCTCCAGTTGTGTCTAGTTTTGGGGCTCCAGACTTCAAGAAAAATATGGTCAGATTAGAAAGAGCCCATGGAATAACAATGGAAATTGGAGGCCTGGGAAACATTACTTTTGAGTAAAGACTGAAAGAACTAGCCTTACCTAGTCTGGAGAAGACAAGACTGAGGGAGGATCTGATCACAGTCTTCAAATATGTGAAGGACAGGTTAAGGCCTGTTCTTCATGGTCATATGGGACAGGAGCAGGAAAAATGGTCTCAAATGGCATTAGAGTCAATTTAGGAAGGACCTGTCTCCCTATGAGGGTGGCTAAACACTGGAACAGGCCACCTAGGGAGGTTGTCGAATCAACATCCCTGGAAACTTTCAAGAGCAGGTTAGACAAATGCTTGACTGGCATGTTTTAGTCAAGGATGATCATACCTTGAGCAGGTATGATCAAGGTACCTTTCCTGCTCATACCTTGAGCAGGAAAGTGGACTAAGTGACCTCTTGATATCCTTCCTAGCCCTATTTTTTGGGATCCATTATTATTTCAGCTGTTTAACCATTCCAATGCTGGTTATCCAAATTGTAAGTTACGAGTGTGGTATGACTTTAGACATTAAAATCAAGCTGGTGAATTGCATCAGTAAGTACATTTCAAGCACTATTATTTATATCATATTGAGTACTTAAGTATTTTACCCACTTAGCTTAAAACAACATTTTTAACACTACACACAGTGAAGTAACATCTTGGGAATGTGTTTTGATACCTCAGTGACAAAGAACCCACAATTCTCTTTACAGACTTGGTGAGAGGGCTTCCAAGGCTCTCAGCTGAATAAAGTAATTGAGATCTCATTTAATCTGACAGCATGGTCATAGTCTAGTGAGAGCCACTAGGACGGAGCCATTATAAGCTTGATTATTAAATATTTGTATAATGTACAAATTGCACTTTCCATGATTATATCTCTACGCAGACCATCTAAAGCTTGTGTGCCATGTTAATCCCACGAAAAGCAATGATAAGGGATTTGTACACCATTTCTCTTTTTCAGCAGGATAAGGATAAGCTACTGTAATAATGCCTAAACACAAATGCTTACCATGCCATCAAAATCTAAAACTATTCCATCTTCCAAAAACAACACTTCTCCCTATAAAATTAGTTTAGAATAAACTACACCCTGGGTCACAGATGCTATATGGTAACATGAGTTACTAGTTACCTACAAAAGCACCATGAAATATAAAACATTTGATTTCTTTGAGGAAAGAGAGTTCTAAGTTACATTATTTATTAATGCAATGTTTTACTTCTGTTAACTATTTCCAGAGATATTTCTATTTAAAATACTCAGTTTAGTTATAGCTTCCTCATGATTCTTCTGCCCAAAATTTAAATACAAGTGTTTTTCAGTAAAAAGAGTTTTTTTTTAAAAAAAAGCACAGAACTGACACTGGTTGGCCTTGGTTAAATTATTTGGGAAATTCTCATGCTTTCCCACACCATTTCCATGATCTGGTTTCTAATCCCTTATCCAAAACCACCACTTTGCTCCTGGTTATTTATTCTTTAAAAACATAAAAAGGACACATTCCACACTGAAAGGCTTACAATTAAGATACAGAACACAATCAGTTTGTATTTACATCAGCAACAACTACTTTCATAGCAGCTCTTAGGATGACAATGCATCTGTTTGCCTTTTCACTTCTTAGTGTGTTACAAAGCCTCCAAAGCCAGTTAAAATGCACTAAAAACCATACTCAACTAAAAAAAAAACCCCCAAAAAACTTGGAATAAAAATTCCAATATTCACACCCAAAAAAAGCTCAATACATTTTCAGTACCGAAACCACCACCTGGCCAGTTTACTGCAAATCAATGACACCCATTATCTGTTATATGGACTCCTCGAGGCAAACCTGTATGCACACGTAGAGTTTGCTACAGCTTTCCAATATCATTGTATCACTTCCTACTTTTTTTGTTAGCCTTCTCAATAAAAGTCTTTCAGGATTTGATTGTTACAGTGAAAAGCTGCCATTCAGAATTTGGCTACCCTGGGATAGGGATTGTGTGCAAGAGACAAGGAGAAATGTCAAGGGAAATCCAGTTCTTTTTGTTACCACCCATCTCCCTGCCTGCTCTCCACCATGTTTGCAAATAGTATTAGCTCCTGCGGTGTGCAATTGCAAAAGCTCTTTTCTTTGTCTGGAGTCATTCCCCATCCACATCTGCCTAGTGCTATTCTTATGTCTGTAGGATGCCATCTTTGTCATTAGCTTTTGTTTTAGATGTGGGGATGCCATTCTAAAACAAGTTTGGAAAACATATCAGAAACTGCTTGAAATCATTTAAACAGAAAATTCAGAGCAGGGGCAACCAACCTCATATGTCTTAAGTTGCTCCTCTCCAGTTCCTCTGTTATTTTTCTATACCAATTTAATCCAAGTTTTTAAATATGACTTTAACATGACTAAAAACTTGGATTAAAAAAAAAGGGATTTTGCAGTAAACAGAGCAAAGAAAACCTGAAATTAAATTAAGTTCTTCTCTGAACTTTATACAAACAAGACTGCATTTTGGTGTTCATACAGAATTGACAACCAAGTTTTAAAAGCTTTTTAATGCTTTAGGCTTCTTAAGATTTTTATGGTTACAAATTTTATGATGGTAAAAGAATTGCCAAAACAACTGTTGTTAAAACACACCCGCTCCTAATTTGCCATTTGATGCATCTGAATCATACACAAGGAAAACCGATTCTCTATTTGAATATAGCTAGAAATCCCATCCTTTACAATACACATCATTACAAGCATAAAGGGGCTAAGAATTGGTTCTCAGACCAATAAGTCACTCAGACTCGTATCTGCAGACAATGCTCCTCCATATACTGGCCCAGCTCCTGCTACTGTTGAAGCAGATTCAGAGCAAAGAATACTGCTCTTCCTGCTCGTATTTGGCATTTCTACAGTCGATGTCACCTATGTTTCCAATTACCCTCTGTAAGAGGATGTCATAAGCTAAACATACAACTAAAGCAAAAAGAGGAATACACTATAAACCCATTATTTAAAATAATGGAAAAGAAAGAGGCATACCACTGTTATGGAAAGGATGCTCCTAACCTGACTCACTGTTGCTTATTTCTTGTTGCGCACGCAAAATCCAGTGAACTTCAGTGGTTAGAGGGCCCCGTTAGACATGCACTGACCATATGACAATTCTCCTTAACTCTGCCTTGGACAGTCACTTGACCCCAGTTGTCTTTTCCTGCCTAGTGCAGGGGGACTGGACCCGATGATCTACAAGGCCCCTTCCAGCCCCTCACATCAATGAATCTACAGAAGCTACTTCACCTTTGTAACCTGGAAAATTGAGTTTAGCCTTCTTTCCCTGGACGCTTCTTTCCCCCAACTCTGCTCTGACATCTGTAACGCTGATGACCCAGCACATGCCGCACAAGAGACCATTCAACTGCTCTCCACCGGTGAGCAGGAGCATGTGCTTGTAATGGGAGGTCTGGGCACAGAATCGGAGACGATGCTCTTGGGCAATGGACCATTTACAAACAGACTGTCATGACAGCCTGAGAGCTGTTTTTTCTTCTTCTTTTTTAAACTTACTGTTTATGATGTAAGAGGAACTGAGCACCCTGGAGAAGCCAGCAGGTCGTGTTATCACCCTGAAACAAGGGGCATTACAAAAAGGACAAGTCCCGAAGCAGAATCAGATTAGGAAAAGGCAGGAAATATTTATACATGTGGTGGATGACTGACAATGGCAAGAATGAAATACTCCATCTTTTTCTTTGTTCATGTGCCCTGTTCACATGCCAGTCGAGAACACATTTAAAGTTTCCAGCTACTTAGTGTGTAAAGTGCCTATTTGCAAGGCATCTATATGCACTAAAACCCCAGAGAAAAGCCACCCAGCCCAAATACACAACACAACACTTCAGACAAATCCAACAAAGCCACCCCCAACAAAAGAGACTGGATCCCTAACTAACACCAAGAAGGGAGAGAAAGGAGATGTAAATACAACAAGAACCATCCTTTCTTCCCCTCCCCCAAGCAATCTAGCTAAAATAAATAGGGCTTCCATCACGTCCTGAACAAGAAATACTGGGGAAATGCCAGGACCCAGCCAGGAGAGTCTTGAGCCCTTGTTAAGCCTGAGGATGCCACAGATAACCAACCAACTCGGCAACTGTAACAACGATCCAGGAACGGATGCAGTCACCCCCAGAACAGTTTTCATATCTTATTACCTAAGTCCTTCATAACATGTCAAGTGCCTGAATCACATCCTCTGACAATTAAGCAAGCTGTGCAGCTTGCAGATGGTGGGTATGACAGATGCCCTTGTTCCTATTTGAAAAACTGCAGAACACAACAGCTCCTCTGCAACTATTGTGCAGCTCTCCAGAGTAAAAGCTTTTTGTAAAAAGTGGCTGCAAACAAACCCTCATTAAGGTTGGGCACTAAGCACCCCAGAAATTAGGAGGCAAGTGCTAGTTACACCCCTCTGAGCACCAGGTCCAATATTATTCCCTAGTAAGATTATACAAGGGAATCAGAAGCACATAAATTTTATCACTAAATCTGTAAGCATCTTCTCATTTGTGTGTTTGTTTTTTGGCCTTTTTTTTTTTTTTTTTTTAAGGACTATGAAAGAATACCGTCAGTAGATAACAGCTAATACTCACTAGCATCTCAAATAGACTGCTGCAGAAAAGCAGCCCTGTGCTTTGGAAACTCATTAGCTGAAAAACAATAGGATCAATTCCTGTCCACCTGCTGCTCTCTTACCCTATCAATAGGCTCCTGTCCCAATATCAACAGGTCAACCCCAACCTGGCCACCCATAGATGAGACACTGAAGTTTTCACATGCGATGCCTGAGCATACTCTGACATGAACCAACTTATTCAGCAAACTGGAAGACATCAACGATTAGCCTTTTTCTTTTCTTTTTTTAACAATAAACATAAACCTCAAACAGCACCAGTTCTAACTGTAAGACACTGAGTGAATCAAAACAATTCATAACAGTATTTGTTAGACATTAAGATGAATGTGCACTAATCCTCCCAAATTCTTAGTCAGTCATTAATGCCTAGAGCGCTGTATCCTTCTCCCTCTTCCAAGCTAAAGGAAGCCTATTGTATAAAAGGGAGATGCCACATCTTTAACCTTTCACCCCATAGGCTTTCAAGTCAGACGCAGAATTAGTTAATCATACATGTGAAATAAATCACAGGAGAGGATTTTTTATTTTAAGTTTACAAAATCCCATTGAGAAGCTCTAAGATAGCATTTGATGTATATATTGAGTTATTCTCTTAAAAAACAACATATCAGTTAAAAGTTTCAGCTTGTATTTATCCTAGATAAATATTCTAATATGAAAGTACAAAAAAAGTAACTTTCACATGCAGCTAATCTGCTTCTGGTGTTAAAAGGCAAATTCGAGGGAAGGTGCATTACTGGGAAAACCTCGTCTTTTTTAGCTTAACATCCTCAATGCATACAGTTAGAAAAGGTTTCCCAGCCAGCATCATTCCTCAGCTGAGAAGGGATGAGATTCCACGGGTACTGTTCGGAAAACATAGTACCATAAAAAATCTTGTATTTACTGAGTACAGCACCATCATCTACTAAATTAGGTGTTGGCAGCCTTTTGCCACTGCAGGCCTGAGCTTTGTAACCAAGCCCCCTTGCCACAGGTCTGAAATCTCTACCACCCGAGTGCCAAAGCTGCCTGTACTTACCCTGGCAGCAGATACCTAGCCCACCTAGGTAAGCTCAGGCATAAGAACGCAGCAGGGAGGGCTGCAGAGAGGGTGCACAGCTTGGCACAGCTGTCTTCTGCCCACCTCCTGTGCCACCACTGTTTGGATCCAGCCCACAGGTCGTAGGCTGCTGACCTCTGTACTAAATGATCTCAAAACTCATAAGATTTGACTTAACAGCTCCAAAAAATAATTAAAATAAACCAAGAGCAACTAAACCTAACCAAGAGAAACTAAAAGTATTTCAATTTAGAAGGCAGACAGACCAAAGCATGGAGAGGTTATGACTTGCCCATTGTCATCAGAAAGCCCAAAACTTATTTCCCAGGTTGCCTGCTTCAGCCATAAGACAATGCTTTCTTTGTCCCAAAAGAAGCTTTTACCTATACTGCAAGGTCTGAAATGCAAAATCATGTCATTACATATACAAACCCTACTACATACAAATAATGAATCTCAGAAAAAAAATTAAACTCAACAATTCCATGCAAACTCTACACCTCGCTGTGAAACTCATTCGCGACTCATTTGAAAGAAAACTTTCAGATTGGGGGAGAGAGGGCAGTGCTGATAGGGTCCCCAGTACTAATACTTATAGGTTTATTTTCAAAAAGTCTTATTGCATGCATGTCCAGTGCTTGAAGTTTACATACTATGAATGTCATCTCCTTCAGAGGGCTTGTTTTAATTCTTACCAATGATGAGAATTGCAGCATGCTTGATTTTAAAAAAAAATCTAACTTTTGTGACTAGAGTGAAAAACTTGACACAGTCAGTGACTTGAGTTCTCCCAGAAGGCTGGACACAATGATCTTGCGAGGTCCCTTCCAGCCTTAATGTCTTTGCAATCTATAAAAGCGATCAAGAGCTAGAAAAGCTGCACAACTGAGATCTGTACTGCTTCTGCTATGCTTCCTCCACGTGTGGTGCAGTCACCCTTAAGCCATCAGTCGGTACTACTCTTAATAATGTTTCTCTTTATGAAACTGCAGCATTCATTTGAAAACTGACCTACGAGTCAGTCTTTCAGGCTTTAAGCCAGCCAGCCAGCTGGCTAAGAAGATGTACATGGGCACGTTCGTGCACTGCTATAATACACCCAGAATACTGCAGGTCTGCTCAGAAATAAAGTGCTCTTAGCACTGTTCTCCCAGGACCTCATTCAGAGCCGTTACAGCCGAAGGAAAGCCTCGCACAGAAACCACATCCATACACCTCTGTCATACTTGCAAAGAGGTCCATTTTTGTTCCAGTTGCCCAAAACTGATGGATAAACACCAGAGTTTCTGACAGCTTCCAGCAGTGGTTTCTCTTTAAATCATTTAGCTTAGTTTTTAAAAAGCTTATGAATTGCTTTAGAGTAACAACAAGTCATCTGTATTGGGGTTTGCACTCTGTTTTCAGTATTGGAGGAGGAGGAGGAGGAGCAGCAGCTGCAGAGAAAGTGTGTTCTGTAGGGTGACATTTGTTCCAATGTTCTTTTCTCCTGGCAATCGTCTCAATACATGCCCACCATCCTTGCATCTTACAGTTCAGGGGTGGACTCATACTCTAGCAGGCCACTTCCTCTCCTGGATTGTTACTTCGGAGGGTTACATTAATAAAATCCAAATGAGAAGAGGCTCTGCCCACCTCCCCTGCTCACTCCTTCACTCTTCATCACTGTCACGTTTCACAGATGGCCTGTGTTCTGCTTGATCAGCAATGTGGTACCAAGGCTTGTCATCTGAGCACTGGCCCAACTGCCCTTCCTCTCCGGCACTGGGCTGACCACCAACTGTTTCCAAATCTGAAACATCTTTCTTCATTAAAGGGATTTAATCCCACTATGGTTTGCTCCTTATTAGCCCAAGTACAGGACCACTGGTTTTGGCACTGTTCTCCTTCTCAAAGCACGAGTATCAAAAGTACACAAAAATAAAGACATCTTTTAAAAGACATACAAGTCTTTAAGTGATTCCAGGCTACGAGACTACCTTAATCACAATGCAGTTGAAAGTGAAATGCCCACGGATTTACCCAACATACACATTTATGGGAACATTATTTGAAAACATTTCATAAGTGAACACCACTTTCCTTCCCATCAATTAGCCTCTTTCCTCCTCAGCTAATAATAATATTGCAGTCAATGTACTTCCTGCACCCAGCCCTCAGGTCAAATCAATTCAATTCAATTCGAGTCCCCTGTTGTAATTTTAGTCTTTGAACCACCCAAGAGCAAAACGTACAATGAGTTATTTAAGACGAGAGGAATCAAAGCTCTGTGCATGGAGCAATGATACACCCTGTTCCACAGCACATCCCTGGATTGAGATGAGGAAGTGAGTTAGGATGCCGTGTTTCATATTAAGGGTAGAGACTGACAGCCCAGAGGTCACAGGTTGGAGGCCACAGCAGAAGCACTCATGGCGCAGCCCCGTCAGAGTCCAACAATTCTGCCAATTCTGCTAAATACCTTATTTTACAAGGACACAAAAAAGGGAAAGGTTTTAATGAGGGCAACTACTACTTTTGAAGGCAAGAGTGGTACTTTATAACCAGAAAAATGCCTTTTGTTTAACAAACACCTTTCGGGCCTTCCACAATAAGAAATATGGAAAAATTCTGAATTAACAGGGCAACATGCCTAGCATCTTTGGGTACACAGAAAGAGGCAACTAACGTTAGAGCACTGGTCATCTTCTGACCTAGCTGAAACGATCGGTACAGCAGTTTTGATTTAAAAATGTTTTGTTCCAGTTCGGCATGGAACAATTTTAAATAAATTCTCAACCTCCAAGGAAGACCTCTGGCTCCTCACTGCCTGAGACTCGGGAACGCAAGGCTGTAAAGGATCTCCCTGATCACAAAAATCAGTCTTCTGCATTCCAAGCAACTAAAAAAGGTTCTATATAATCAAATCTGGCCCCTCTCACATAGTACTGCTATAAAGCACAAGAGGTAAAAACATACTGCAGGTAAAAAACAAGGAAGACAAGAGCCACTAAAGCCAGGGCTACTGAAATGGCAGGAAATTTGTTAGGTTACGATCTACTCAGATTACCCTGTAAGAAGAATCATACCCTGCACTATACAGGAAGGGAAGTGGGGAGGAACCACAGTCCTTCCCCATCTGACCTGGGGGACAGGTTCCTTTCTGACTCGAAACCTGGTGACCAGTTTGACCCGCGCGTGTGCGAGATCAACCCCGCCCTGCATTTCTAAATACTAGTACAGGCACAAGAACAGCCCAGCCAAACTCTCACTGTTAGCTGCAGTGTTCAATGCTTCAGAGGAAAAAGGGGGAGGAAACAGCACCCAAATAACAGAAGATTTCAGGGGCCAAAGGGGTGAGAACCTTCCCTGCCTCCAACAAGCAACTAAGAGAACCCCTGAAATATGGGATCACAAGACACTTCAAGGAGACAGAGCTTTCCGTCATCACCATCATGGAAATGCCAATGACCCAAATCCACATATGACATATGCTCATTGTTTTTTCTTATGGAGAAACTAAAGGAAAGAAATAGAAGTGCCAACTTCTTTCAGCCCCTTCACTCTTCCTCTCAAAGTCGCGCACACTGGATTGAAGTGTTCCAACCCCACAGAACTTCAGTTTTCAAGTCTTAGGTTATTTAGAAATTTGCAAGCCATTTTTCTTACTGCTTATTTTAATATAACACCAGAGGTACTTTGTTTTTAAAAAAACTTCAAAGTACTAAACCCAAAGAAAACATGGATCGAAAAAGTCAGTCTGATGAGACTTATGTGGAAAAAGGAGATGGTAATATCTATATCTTCCATATCAATCCACAAACTATTATTTCAGTACATTAATTCCCATTATCTCTTGCCATTACTGCATATAAATTAAACATTTTATGATGTTAAACTGTGTTATTAAGACCACAAATGAGTCAAGGATAATAAAAACAAAAATCAAATTGACTCTATTCTACTTGAGCAATATCTGTTTCAGAAACTGCTTAAGCAGGAAGATGCTCTTACCCTATTACAAAATAATCTAATCAAGAACCATAGGAAGGTTTATGATGCAGTTACAATTAGGACCATATAAAGCACGTCTGTTGGAATATATACAGCATCAACACTATCCTGAACATTTCACGTGATGCGATTGGCAATGTTTTGGTAAATGCTGGGAACCACAATAAAGCAGAAAAGCTTGTGGATGCTTTAAAACAGAGCTGTTTAAAGTGGCACAAAGTTAATAAAGAAATACAAAACCTGAACTTTCCAGATGCTTGCTTCAACTGTTGTCTTTCAATAACCCAAGATTCACAAGCAATTCAAAAGCAACTTGCAACAAATGTGAAGGAGTAGTTAGTAAAGAAACATTCTGGCTTAGAGCTGCAATTTAATTGCTCATGATTTTAAAGCCAGCTTTTACTGAAAAACCCACTGCAATTTAAAAAGCTGAGATTTGAATTTAGGAGAGGTTCAATCACAGAGAGAGATGCAACCAAAATAGAGAGCTTACCAAGTACAAATAAATATTTGTAAAATTTACCAGTATATTCACTCCACTAGGAAAAAAAGTTATCATCTGATATGGGACTAAAACACAACCAATGACTGCATAACATTACTAGAAGAAAGACATTTAAGCAACTAAACTAACCATATTTCCAATAACTTAACTAATATGCAATAATATTTGATGAAAGTATAAGCTTACCTCTTAACTTCCTAGGTTTGTAGCACTTCTTGTTCATGTACATTTACAAGTATTACATGGATTTTGCAATCGTGTGACTGATTACACTCAACAACTAAATAAAGTACTCTTTAAAGTTATCTGGAAATAATGCTAGGAGTATAAAGGGGAACAGACACCTTTTTTAGATAACCAAAGAAAACGAATATTTAACACTATTTTCTGTGAAGGGAGGGTATGCTCGCTTCCTACCCATTACATGGGCAACATTACAGCTCTTGGACAGATCTTATTAGTCAATTAGGGTTTGTTTGCAGCACATTTTAAAAGTTTTCAGGTCAATACCCATGTACGAGATGCCTCTGTAATATATGCACCCAGCTAGTATGTCATGTGTTCATTTAAGTTGAGGAATTTCCACCTATGACTACATGACAATCAAGAATAAAACCAACACACACATACAGAATTGGACGTGCATCTGCTAACCTGCAAGTCCAAAGTAGTGTAGAGGGGCCAAAATAAAACAGTAACAGTCTTGGAAAAGTACAGCTAGTTGAGAGTAAATGCATCCTTCTTGCTGTGGCCAGGCAGTGACTTCAATTTCCTTTAAAATGCATAGCAATGGTGGGGTCTAATTCAGAGCCCAGAGGTTAAGCCTGCACCGGACATGTACCACATTCAGATTCTGCAGAATGAAGTGTTTCACTTAGAAAAGAAGATTAAATCTAGGACGATTATGGCAGCAAGGCACCCTCAGAACGTGAGCAGGTAAGAGTCATTCTCCCTCGGCACGGCCACCTGCCTGACAAGTGACACTGAACACAACTGTGCTAAAAAGACTGGCCCTGTAAGGGAACTCTCCCCCTGCCTCAACTCCATTCAAACTTCCCATTGCTGGCAGGTTGACTGTATTACATTACGTACGCTTAGGAATGTCATCTCTCTCTACTACTTTGTTTTCACATACTATTGTATTAAAGCACCACGATGCTCCAATGATAGGTTTATATGAGTAATTCTCTTTAACTGCACCAGAACCTAGATTTCCAAATCACAGGTCAAGACCCCACAGTGGCTTACCTGTATAAGCAACAAAAGCAGTGGCCACTGCGCTCTTAATCTTCCAGTCCAGGTACCAATGACTTAAAATAAGTAACTGGTAGTTTATACTATTACTCACCTACTGTCTTCATTAAGTTACAGTCTGCTTCATTTTCTTTCTTCTCCACCCCCACGCTGGTTTGAGTGCGTCCCAAACAATAACGCAGGCTGCTTCCATGCTTACTACCCATCCTCCAGCAGACCTAAGTTATGTTTCTTTTGGCAGCTAAGGTGCTTAGCTGTCAGTCAAGTCAGTGGACAGACTTTGCACTTCCAAAATGACCATACCTAAGAGCAAACGTGGAATCCTGGAGTGGAGTAGAGGGAACATCCCACTTTAAATCCATTTCACGGATGCATACAATTATAACTGCAAGCATGTGCCCTTTGTTGATACCCATTCAGAAAGATTTTATTAGAATAATTTCATCCGTCAAGAAAAGAGAAACTGCTGTAGGTCATTCTATAACACTAGCCGACATCAGAGACATCAGCATTTTGTAAAGGCCGTTTCAGCAAAAGAAAATTATTTCTAACACTTACATAAGAGTCTGCCCCTCCTGGAAGACTCCCCACAGACTCCAGTTAATTCTCAGAACTACAGTATGCAGCATGTGCCTCTGGTCTTCACTTTACTATGCTAACACAGCTCTCGCACATTGCAAGAACGAACCCTCGGTGATATGGATTCCTGGCTTTGTTCCTTTCTTGGGCTGGAGCAAGACTGTCAGAAAACAGGATGATCACTCATCGGCAGCTAATGCTCAGGTTATCATTCAGGGGAGTTCTGCCTCTTCAAATAAGTTCACTGTATCAAGGTAAATATTTCAGGAATGGACTCCTACTTGATAGCAATACTGCTCAAAGTCTGCAGTGATTTCATTACAAGACAACATTTAGGACTTCTGTTACTTAAATTTGTGATGCAGCCTTTTTCCACCCCCTTCTCCGACTAAACATCAGTTGGCTCAAAGCTAACCATCCATCTCACAAACTTCACATGATTAAGATTGCGAAGGGATCTCTGCAGATGAACATAAAGCAGAGCAACCAGTCTTAACCACAAAAAAAAATCACTTCAGAAAAGGCACTAAAAAAGCAGCTGACATTTCTATTGCCTTACCCAGAGCTCAGCACTAAAAGGCTGGCTCGATTCTTTTCTTACAATTTACAACTCTGTGGCATGCACAAGCATTAAACCTGGGAAACGAAAAAAGATTTTTGCTAAAAGTATGTATCAAGGCTTTTTCCTTTCACCTACATTTCTACAATACTAATTTAAAGGCTTCTTCCAAAGGACATGCTCTTAGAAGAAAGTGAATTCACCTTAACCAAAACCCCCCCACAAAAAAACACTTTCCTCTGATAAAAAATGTTTAAGACATCAGGCAATGATTTCTTAAGGTGAAGTCTTTATTGTAGCTCTCTTGAAATCTGATGAACATTTTGCATTTAAAAGCACATCTAACTATCCCAACTATGCAGCTGGTCCAATAACAGATATCACCCTAAGAAATCCTTGCCCCTCACACCATTCCTGCACCATCATGACTACAACATCTCGTTAACAGAACCATAACTTAAGATAACAGGAAATTCCTTTTATAAGCATCTCAGTTTCTCATCTCCCACATTAAACAGTGAGGGCACCATGTCTTTACACATTGATCCACTGATTATACTATCCACTCATTTATATGATTTAACTTGGAAGTATTGTGAGCAATTTTTGAAGATGTACTAAATTAAACTACAGTACACAAATGACAACCTCTTTCTAATAAGTTTACTGACGGAAAAACAGAAAAATTAAGTTGCAGCACAATTGTGTGTTTTTAACTGTCAGTTATATATGGAGAAAAAAGCTGCATTCATTTATACATGATGCTGGACTTTGTGACAAAATCCAGGACTCAAAAGCTGCTATGACACTCGGCCAAAGGTTGTCCCAGAGAAATGTGTCAACAAAGATGGCATGGGTCCATTTTAGATAGGAAGGGACACATGCACCAGAAAGGTTAAAACCACAGAGAAGAAATGCAGCTGTATACCTTACAGTGTGGGCAGTGTAGCCATGCATTAATCTTGACGTATCACACGTGGGAGCAATAAACAACGCACGCGACCCGGCCGTTGGGACACGCAGGCTATATGCTGGCCGGGACAAGAGACCCCACTCAGAACTCACTCCAGGATGAACAGCAAAAGTTTTATTTCTGAAATTATACTGTGAACAGACCTATTCCTCAAGGAACTTTTACTCCTTGTGCTTTGCTTAACAATTTCTGTCTATGAATTTCATATGGTTTTAATGACTACTAAAGATATATTTTAGCAAATTACAATATGAGAACACATTTACATTTAAAATTGGCATTTCTATTGACGTAGGATTTTAGCAATTATTAGCAAGCATGTTAATGGATGCAAACCCACAAACAATGAAGCAGCTCTGAGCATGCTATGCTCTGAGCATTTTAATTTGGATCAATAACTTGTTTACACAGGTGAAAGGTTAAAGTCATTACATGTTTTTATATTTTCTTGATAACTTAAAATTGCATTCCCTGCAATGCTAAGGAAATAGCAATATTGCCCAATAAAGTATGGGAAAAATAAAGCTTCTAGCTATAAATATCTCACTGTAGGAGAAACACCAAAAGCTGAATTTGAAGCCTGAACAAAACATCCAGAAATGCTTTGCGAACAATTGTTTTTAAAATTAAAATGCCTGGATGCATCTGATAACAATGTAACATTTAAAATGGCATTCTGAAATATTTCAATCCATCTTCAAAAAAAAAAAATTGAGCAAACTGAGATGGATAGTTTCCAAATTACAGAAAAATAAAACAATGAAATGAAAGCATAGTTAGAAAATTCTGTGGATTATATCCCACCTGTATCATATCATCTGTCAATCTGTTAACAGAAGATGAGTCTAAAGACCTATGTGAAATATAGCCATTTATTCAAGTTGCTTGCAAAACATTTCCTTCCTACAAAGTTAGCTGTCAAGTGTTCGAAAAGGAAGCAAAATTCAATATATTGTCTAGAAAAAATATACATACGAATTCAAATCTTAGATGGAAAAGTTTTGAAAGAATCAGGAAACAAAAGCTCAATTCCTGTCCTGTCTATAAAACAGCCATGAACAGCACAAACCAGAGGCACCAAGGAAGCTGATCAACTAACCAGATTGGTAGACATAAGACATCTGAAGGGGGAAAAATGTGACTAAATGTCTTAATGATAGATACAGAGAGGGTTAGGGGTACTTAATTAGGAGTAACTGGAAAGCACCAGAAAGTCTTAAGCACAAGGAAGAAGCCACTAGCATCTGCTAATCATGTGCTGCTGCCCCAGCAGGTAGGCACACTGCTAGGCTTCACAAAGGCTGAACTGCTCAGCTACTACCTGCAGATAATGCTGAGATGAGGGGGTAAGAGTACTACACATGAACTATTCAGGGTAAAAGGACCTTATTTAACAAAACCTTTACGTACACAAGGATGGACTGACATGTAACAAGTCAACACTGTCATGTACTGCATGAGCACTTAGCTTCTAAAAAGTGCACAATCACTTAGTGGTCCAGCACCATAAACAGGTTACCAAACATATAGAAAGGGCTTGGCCTTTGCTCCAAAATGGGGCTTACACAAATACAAGCATACCTCATTTTATTGCGCTTCGCTTTATTGCGCTTTGCAGATATTGCATTTTTTTACAAACTGAAGGTTTGTGGCAACCCTGCGTCAAGCAAGTCTATCGGCGCCATTTTTCCAACAGCATTTGCTCACTTCGTATCTCTGTGTCACATTTTGGTAATTCTCGCAATATTTCAAACCTTTTCATTACTATTATATTTGTTATGGTGATCTGTGATCTTTGATGTTACTATTGTAATTGTTTTGGGGTGCCACGAACCACGCCCATATAAGACGGCAAACTTCATCGATAAATGCTGTGTGTGTTCTGACTGCTCCACCGACCAGCCGCTCCCCCGTCTCTCTCCCTCTCCTCGGGCCTCCCTGTTCCCTGAGACACAACAATATCGAAATTAGGCCAATTAATAACCCTACAATGGCCTCTAAGTGTTCAAGTGAAAGGAAGTGTCACAAGTCTCTCACTTTAAATCAAAAGCTAGAAATAATTAAGCTTAGTGAGGAAGGCATATCGAAAGCCGAGATAGTCAAAAGCTAGGCCTCTTGCACCAAACAGCCAAGTTGTGAATGCAAAGGAAAAGTTCTTGAAGGAAATTAAAAGTGCTACTCCAGTGAACACACGAATGATAAGAAAG
>NW_017728925.1:18598896-18611611 GCF_001723895.1 Crocodylus porosus
TCGTTTTTTAAGACATAATGCTATTGCACACTTAATAGACTACAGCATAGTGTAAACATAACTTTTATATGCACTGGGAAACCAAAAAATTCGTGTGACTCGCTTTATTGCGATATTCGCTTTATTGCAGTGGTCTGGAACCAAACCCGCGATATCTCCGAGGTATGCCTGTATACCAACAGAACTGACGCATACGTTCAGAAACAAGAGCAATGAATTTAAAACATCACAAGACAAGCAGAAACCGAAAGGAACCAAAGAAGAGCCTGTAAAGTGAGAAACCACTCCTAGTTTGGAAGTACATGACGGCCAAGGGAAAACGGAAAGTGAGAACAAGCTCAAGAGGATTTGGAGAGGGGTGAAATGAGCAGAGCTCTTTGGAACAACAGAAGCAGAGGATGAGGAGACTGAACAACTTTTTGCTTTAAAAAGGGGGAGCTGGTGTATAACAACTGTCTGATCTTCATTCACCTCCAGTTGGGACCATCACCATCATTTCAGAGCTGGGAAGAGATCAAGTAACTTAGCCAAGATCGCAAGGGAGATGGAGCCAGGAACAAAAAAACTAAGGAATTCCAGCTTCATCACTCAAGCCCTCCTCAGTTACAGCACTGAAAAACATAATCAGCAAGGTCAATGATTTATTCATTTGCTGAAATGCAGACTGCAGAACATTTACAAACTTCAATGACTTCCTAAATTCACAATGCAAGAGTAATTCTCCTTCACCTCCACAAAGATGTCAAAGCAAAGATCATCATTAAAGGTACGAACTAAGCAAAAGAGCTCATTTCTGTTCCCAACCCAACTATAGTTACTACAGGACCCTGGATTAATAAGTCCCAGTGCTTCCCTTGCCTTTCTGGAAAATGGAGACCACATCTTACAGTGTCAGGGCTGCTGGAAATCATGCAGCTCAGTTCCATGAATCATCTCTGACTTTGGGCCTCTTCATAATACAACCTGCACACTGGACCCAAATGCCAGCAGAGCTGGCCTCCCTCAGAAACCATGTCATTACTATTTAGGTGCTCTGTGCTATGAAGTTAGGCTCAATCCCAACTCAGGCACCCCCTTTTTCTGTGAAAGCATACCTTTAATGTTAGGAAAGCATTTTGAGAGCCTCAGAGGAAAGGCATCCCACAAGTGTAAGGAATTACACCGCAAAGTAAATACATCAACTTAATGCTGTCTAATAGCATAACACTGCCCACAGATCTTTGGTCCTGTTTTAGAGTTCATAAGTTTTTCCACCCCAGTCTTAACTAGAACACAGAGAGATCAGCTCAATCAGCTGAACCGTGGCAATAGAAAATGGATTGTTTTTTATTTTATTGAAGACCACTTCTTGCAAGTAAATAACGAGTTGTACTGTGCCACTGGCAAAAATCCTCTTTGTTTGACACTTCTAGCCTGGCTTGGCAAACAAGGTGAATAACTCAATCTTCTGACATAATGGACAGCTCTCAACCACAGAAATGTCAATCTTCACAGTACCAAGTCTCTCAGTCTCCCCCAATCAGCTTTAAAATTATAAAATCTTTCGAAAAAAGGAAAACAGAGTAAGACACAAGTTATTCAGCCTAAACATACCATTCTGCAACACAGGAAACAGCACAAATTTAGCCAAACCACTGCTTCTTTCTAGCTCTTAAAGCAGGTGAGTGGCACAAGTTACAAAATTTTATTCTCATCTTCTGTTAAACATCCCACTAGGTTGGTAGAAGGGAGGTGGCACATACCTATGCTCATCTAACTCTATCCCAACTGTGCAGCTGGTCCAATAAAAAAAATATCACTCATAGAAATCTTTTCCATCAAGACATCCCAAATGCATAACATGGAACGCAGACATACAGCAGCCAACATCTCAGCAGCTAACAAGTGTACATCTTTGAGGAGATTAAGTTTGTAAAGAATGGAGCATAATGGGATTTTTGCTCTGAAGATTCATTGCCAGTTTTGATAGGTTCTTCCCTACAGTTTTACTATAAAGAAATGCAACAAGGATATGAGGTTAATCCCCAATAATGTTTTTGCTTTGTGTTTAAAAGGAATTTTGTATCACAGTAGCGATTTTGCATTGACGCCTATTGACATTAAGCTATTATCCACCTATTATTCTAAAAACACAGTAGAAGTTTGTATAGCTCTGGTTCAGAGGTGCAGTCTCTTGCCACATTAGACAATTAAGTCTAAAGTTTTATATCCATGTGCCAAGGATGCTTTTGTCAAAGCTGATTCATTTCCATATAATGCATTTCAACAACAACTAATCCAGCCTTACCTTTTTTTAGTACATGAATGTATTCAACTGTGTTTTATAGCTCATGCTCCAGCAATTTATCATCTTTATGAGACTGCGAGACAAGTGTTATCTCTCCTATTGACACACAAGCCTAGCTCCTACACCAACAATTTAAAAACCCCTAATCATCAATAAGATAGTAGTCCAAGGCCCAGCCTAAACAATCAAGTGTGGGATCCAATACAAAAATTAATAGGTACCATGCTCTGAACCTTCACTCCCCTCCTTTCCCATCCCTCTTCTCTCTCTCTGTGAAAGTGTTTTCAACTAGGAAGGGAAGATGGGGACAGTTTTGCCACTAAACCTTCCAGACCATGCAAGAAAGCCACAGAAATTGTACGGTTTATTTTAAGGACACAAATAAGTTTGAGCATTACCTATCTTGGTACAAGTCTACTATTATTATGACTATTTCAATAAAATGTATATAGATAAAAATTGGTTTGGTAATTTAATTAGATTAGAAGTGGAAGTCACTTAAAAAAAGTAAACTACTAAATCTTGGATTGAGCGTAAACCAAGCTTTGTAAAATACAGTGATTTTTAAAAAAAATTAAAAGTATTTCTCATCAGGTGAGATGACCATGCATTTCTGCTGTTGTTGGCTCTTAATGCCACATACACCCCACTCTACTGTTCAAGTCATTTTTAAAATAGAGCACATGGCTTGCAATCGCTCGGCTTTGCCCTTTTGTGCTCTAATGGCATTTCTTATTAATTATTTCTGATCTTCAGTGTTCACCCAAGGCTACTACTTAATGCTTTAGCAAACAGTGTAGTACACCATTGTACCTAACCTCTTTTGCAATGAACAAAAGCCATAAATTTACTTCAAGACAGCTTTTGTAGTTTGGTTAGATTCAAGGCTTTTAATTACTAACTAGGATTTGAGATTTTGCTCTTAGTACTTCTGAAAGGGGAAGAACAGCTGGGTCACACTTTATTAAAAATGTTGAGTACACATGCATTGCAGATGTAGCTCTTGTTCCCGATTGAAATAAACAACTGAACCACTGTTGTTCATGTGTACACATTAGACTAAATATTGTCAATTATATGCACATAAACTGTAGTGTAAGGCATCATTTGTTTTCTAATGAATAATCCTAGACTGTAGTCTGAAGATCTGCCAAAGCCCCCAGTTTAACCTACTATACTGCAATTTTTTTTTTAAGGAATCATCTTTCCCCTTGTTCCAATGCACTTTCAGGGAAAGATTTGTTAATGAGGTTTTTTAAAAATGTTTCTTTGTCATTAGAAATAGAGTCCATCCCAACAAACAGACGATATATTTGGATAAGACAAATATTTTGGGCATCTCAAGGTACTGACCAGAAGTTAGCCACCTATTACAAGTCAGGAAAACGCACTTAACATCTTGCATCAATTGCTGAAAGACTGCATGGACAAGAGCTATTTTTGGTGAAACCAGTGACTGCTTGCCAGTTGGGAAGACTGTTTAAAGTCAACCTGGGGTCTCCTACTCTCCAGGCTCCAAGCACTGGAGGATGCCAGGGAAACCTCCTCCATAATAATACCCAGGAGGAGAAACAGGAGGCTCAGAATAGGCCATGTGTGCTCCTCTCCCAGCTGGGGGCAAGGCTCTGCAATAGAGGCCAGCGAGTGTGGGAGGGAGTAGGGGACAGAACAGAGAAAATGGGACAAAAGGCCCATGCAAGTGTAGGCTTTGCCCACTCCATTCTCCTCACCGGGCCTCTCACCACCAGAAATCCTACTGTTTCCCTGACCGTCCCTGCATGGATTAGGGCACTAAATCCTTTCAAAGAAGTCACTAGAATCCTTTAAAAAAGTTTTCTAAATACTGCTGTAGCAAGAAAAAAGACAAGCTGTCAATAAAGGAGCCGAACCACACCATGCTAGCTGACTAGCCCAACTGTAATAATAGTGACGTACTCTGCTTAAACACCCATTCATGGGACAAACAGCCTCACCATAAGAATAACCCACCATGATACCGAAACTTAACTCGAGGTGCAAGCCAGCAGATGAAGTTTAGCCCCCCCCGCTATTTAAAGTCAGGTGAACAAGTACAACCCTAGGAAAATGAGTGAATTTGGCCCACTAGGCTCCGAACAGCTCAGTACACCAACTTCACTGAACAACAATCCATGAAGAGACACCCTGAAAACACATTTCTCCAGCCAACTAATTCCATGCTCGACAGTTACTTCTCAGCTAAATACTGCTCATGCAGCTCCTCTCACTTTGCATTGGAGAAATTTGTATAAGGCACAGATTTATAAGCCACCCCCACTTGCAGTTTGATCTGAACTCGGATTTCCCCATAGCCTCCTAATTGCTTGCCACAAATCGCCCGTGCAATGAAACATTTCCTATGACTGGTTACTTATAATTAGATATAAACAATTTTTCTCCTCTCAATTTTATAAAATATTTTAACTTATAAATAACGGATGCAAATATCAGGAAATGAATTTTTTTCCTACTGTTCTCAGTATCCATTGAAATATAAAATACTAGCAAGTTGCACAAATAGCTATGGCTTGATGCCGAAACAAGAGCAGATTGCCTTCATACTCTTACACTATGAGGCACATACATGCTGGAAGATGGGTCCAATAACAAACAAAAAACAAAAGACACATAGAAGTAAGAGGGGGTGGGAGGGCAATGTGAGCCTAAAAAAGATCCAAATGCTTTACACTGCAGGAAACTAGATATACCACACTTTAGCAAAGGAAAACTACAGGAAGAAGTCTTACTCCGATTAAAGTCTGCCTCTAAATATATCAAAGTCCTTATCTTAAGCTTTGTTTTACGTACAAAAAAAGCCAAATAATTTTCTTCATTCATCAAAGAATCCATTCCACCAAGAGCTGTATCCCAGTTGTTAGCTCCGAATAAGTACAAGAGAGTTACCTTTCTGAGTCACCCTGTCAGCATAAAAGGGAACATTTTTGGTAGAACCAGTGATTGTAATTTCCCACATTGTGTGATTGATTGTGTCCTACTCTCTAAAAGGCTGATTGGTTTCCTGGTGCCAGGAAAATGATTGATGAATATTTCAAGACGTGGGCCCCTCTTCCTGCTGGGTGTCCCTTTTACATACCTCTAACCAATCTGAAGGTTTTTCTGTTTAGCAATTTTCTTTAATATACCCTGATTTTCCAGAAGCAAAATACGGAATCTTAAAGGCCCGCGCTTTCTTGAGATACAGACAGATCAGCATAAAAAGCTGGTGCACAAACCAAAACAAGTCGAGAATCCTAAAACTACATCAGCTTGTAGTGACAAACTAACATGACAGGAACAAGATCAGTAAGAAAACTGAAACATAAATTAATTCATAAACCAGCAAGCAGTAGATTAAGACTGTGAAGATCCATAAGGCAATGGTTGCATCTCCTCCATGGACAGAGCTGACCACACTTCCAGGGCTCAAACAAACTGCAGTAACTCAAGATAAAATCCAATGATTTCACACTTGGATTGTGATTTAATATTGCATTGCCATTCCAAAGCACGCTCTCTCACAATTACAAAGTGTTCTTTACGAAAGCAAAACTGAAGACACAGCACAGACTACACGCTCATTCAATCCACTGCGATCTAGTAGCTCACTATACCATTTTCATCATATTGAAGGAGCAGAAGTGACTGTGGCTCTGTGCTCTGACATCCCATTTTTTACACAGACTTGGCGTCACCAGCACTGCCCTGCCCACGAGCTTTGTAAACCTGCCAGAGACAATGAATTACCTTGCTAAACAAGGTTCTTTGGCTAAATGTAATACTTTTATTAGACCAACTAAATAGTTGGAAAAATGTTTTTTTGCAAGCTTTCGCATACAAACACCCTTCTTCAGGCGCAGGGAGCATCTGAACAGTCCCTCACTAAACAGTTTTAAGAGGTTCCAAGAAAGCGCAATTCACTTCTTGTCCAAAGGCAGACTTAAATCTGGTTTTAAGAAAAAAAAAAAAAGGTAGATAGTTTTTCAGAATAAAGGTACATTCCTATAGAACAGGATCACATAATCAGATGATGTTATAGGATTTGGAGAGTGGACAGATAGTCATCCTCTTAAACCGCTGAAACAGTTTCCCAGAACTGTTTCTAGGTCTTAGTTGCTGCCTCTGGAAAAACTGGAAGCATTTTTTTTTCTAATTGCGTTTACCCTTGAGGAACTACAGGTGATTTTTAGATCGACTATCCTTCTAGAGTTAGCCAGGAAAGGGAAAGTTTAAACCCAGTAAGGAAGATGCTCTCTTCTTCTGCCCCTTTTCCCCTCCCTTATCACCTTCCCTGCCACCAAAAAACAGTAAAAGAAAAAAACTAAAGGAAGAACAGCACTTTGGCCTTCACTTATACCTTAAAAATAAATCTGAATGCTAACACTACTGCCAGCTTTTTCTAAATATCCTGATCTCAGAAACTTAGGGGTGAACACGCACAGCACACAGGAAAAATAGCCAATTTCCAGACTGTTGGTACAAGAGTGAAACACATGGAAGCTTAAAGGAACCTAAATCTAAGAGGATACCACGATCCTTTAAGCAAGCTTCAGTTATGTCACTACAGCCTTTTCATCACCCACGACAGAGGGGGTGATTCTGTAACTGTTAATTGTTATTTAGATAATGTGGCATTGGTTCTGCTTGCTCTTTTACTGTGGAGGAGTTCTACCTAGCAACTGCCGGGTGGAGTAATCCTCAGCTCCTGAGTGGAGCTCATTGCCTTGTACTGAAGACGTATTTAATTGGTAGTTTTGAAAATCCATGTTGGTGATGAGAAGAATAACCTGTCAGTACAAAGCTGCATTCCTTCCTAACAGGAACTTCCATCTCTGCATGCTTAATGCATGTTAATCACAACTGAAAATTATGTGCTTTTAAGTATGAAGTTTTCTGTTCCAGAAACATTATTACCAAAGATGATCGTTAACCCAAGGAACAGAAAGTATGCCATTAAGAAGTTCACCACACATTCCAACTGATTCCAAATTAAAATGAAACATTTGTAGACATGAGTAATCAAGAATCCAGCTGCTTTCACCAAACTATGCAGTGTAAAAACAAGTTTGGAAAGTCAAGCTTCATCCCTTTTAACTGACTAGGCTAAACTGCTTGTGATACATGGATGATGCAGAAAGCCAGAGCTTGATACAAATTCTGCTATCTAAGCCCATTTCTTTATTTTAAGTACCTCTCCTTATAGCCCTAGGCCTAAAAATTGCTGTTCTCACCATTTGGGAGCTGCTTCCAATTTTCACTTCTGAAAGGGTTGTGGGGGGGGGGGTTGGTCAATTCACGTGCCAGCCAGCAAACCAAAGTTATACAGTAAATGATGAAAGGATACTACATCACTATGTTGTAGTACTACCTGCCTAATTATTCAGCAAAAATAACTAAGTCTACAGCTATAGAGAGATGAAGGTAAATTGCAAGAGGATACGCATGCTAAGGTTACTGATAACATAGAGCCTTTAAGCATTTTAGACGTACAAGAACTCAACGCAGCACCTAAATGCAACTGCTTTTACAGCAAAACAGTGGCCCCTGAAAGAGTTTACAGCAATACTACATGCTCATATAAGATAAACCATGAAGAATGAAATACCCAACTACAGCAACAATTTAGGCGGAAAGAATCCAATTACTTAAGAGAGTTAAAGAAAATAACCCAAGTCACCTTACCACCCCAACACTTATTAAAATCATCACTGCATATTTAAGAAAAGAAAAATCACAAGTGATCAGGAGCTAAACTTAGTTTTTCATAGGAATGAACAAGAAATAAAAGATCCACCTAGTAACTGATCAAGTAGAAAAGAATAGGTTTTAAACTCAGAATTAGTGCGTGTCAGTGTATGTAAGCTTTTATGCACATATCACAGGCATTAATCAAATGTGTAATCCCAACAAACTCCCCAGGATTATCAACAAAAGCAAGGTACAATAATAATCAATAGCTTGCAAGATCAAGCCCAGACAGTAAAGGGGAAAAGTCTAGTAACAGCAGTAGGATTTGGAAGTTATTCTCAATCTAAGTTGATACAAATTTCTGGTTGCACCCCCCCCCCAAAAAAAAACCCTACCTCCCCACCCTTTTTCCATTAGAGCAACTTACAAATTGAGGTTCTCTTGCAAACTACACACAAAAGCCAAGTTAAATCACTACACTTCTTAATGATAATCCCTAATGATCAAGGATTCAGTATTAGTGTTTTGTTGAAATCATCTGCTAATACATCAAGGAAAGGTATCTACAGAAAAAAGGAAAAAACTATTTGGCAATCTTACATGACTGATGCGCTTCATAGAATTTGTCTCTGCACCTAACTAATACGTTTAGCTATGCCTGAAGGGACGCTTACAAATCTTTCAGCGGTATGAATCACCTGAGCCAACTAAAAATTAGCTGATGATGCAATTCTGGTCAATAAAATTCGTAAGACTGCTCTTTTTTCGGCAAGGCTAACAAAGCCCTCAAAAATTACAAACTAGCCTAAAAAATGTGTAAGAGAGACTGGTTAAAACAAACAAAACTTTTAGAAATATCTTCATAGATTGCAAAGGCATTAAGACTGGAAGGGACCTCGCGAGATCATCGGGTCCAGCCCCCTGGGAGAACTCAAGTCACTGACTGTGTCAAGTTTTTCACTCTAGTCACAAAGGTTAGATTTTTTTTTTTTTTTTTTTTTAAATCAAGCATGACTCCAGGATCTGAAACTTAAAAAAAGAAAATAGAAGAAAACCCCAAAGTTAGGCCTGAAGACTTGGCAACTGAAACACAAAGTACCAGCCAAATGAAATGTAAACACCCCCAGTTTTGACAAGACCCCACTGCTGTCTGTTTTCCCACTAGCAGAAACTAGTGGATCACCCACTAGTTGATCCATCAGTGGTGTAACAGGAATGAACAACACCAGGCAGAATACAATCTCATTCTCGAGAACAGAAATATATACTGATACTGCCATCTGTGGTTTCTGCTTGAATAGCTTCTGTGGTTTAATATAACAGGAAGCACCGTTGCGATCAAGTCCCGAGGGCTTCACAGTACTAAGATATACTTACAAGGACATGTAAAAATATGCCATGTGAGCTTTGTAAGACAGATATCCTTACCAAGGCAAGAATACCACAGCAGCTTGTCTTCAGTCTGGCATAGAAATTTGGTGGGAGGAGGTTATTCTGGGGGGTTGGTGGTGTTTTTTTGGGAGAAGGGGGGTTAAAATACACCACTTCTTGTTTCTGAAATTGACTTTAGAGCTCTTTCCCATCAAGTCTATCTAAACGGGGTCTACAGGATGACTATTGCTATGAAGCACTGACCAGAAGTTTATTGCTCCAGTAACAAGTAGTCCACGCTTTCAGCAGAAAAAGAACTGGAATGTGAGAGTATTTAGGAGAGTTAGGTGCCTAATCCCCACTAATTTCAAAACGATACAGATGCCACACCTTTGAAAATCCTGGTCTATCTTTTTGAAGACGAGTTCTCTACAGCCAAAATATACAAGACCATAGTTCAATAACAACCCTTGCCTGGAAAAGGGGATAAAAATACTCATTCTGCCTCAGCTGTCAGCAACACTTTTTTTTTTTAAAGCCATATAGAAACAGTCACTTAAACTCCAAAACCCATCCAATTAGATAACTGAAAAAAATATTAAGATGGAAGCCAAACTTTACAGGGCTCACCCACATACACTAATTTCCCTCCTCAATTAACTTGCCAAAGTGATCACCACTATGGCTTAAGGGCTCAAAAGAAGGATCAAAAGGGTAGTTTAATACAGCTGCAGGGAAAGAATGTGCTGCAGCTCACCAGCAACCATCTGATGAAATCCTGAACCAGTCCTTTATGTAAATGACTGTTAATTAGAACTACCAGATTACACTGCTAAAGGCTTTATTTAAATAATCAGTTTATCAACAGGATAAACTGTTCTCATCCTTAGAGAATGCTGTTTTCAACTAGTTTCTGTTTTACATCACAATCAAACACATTTATAGGGTTAAGCCATTGCTTCATAAACTGTTGACAAACCTGCACAGGACACCCCCAAAAAATGAATTTAAAATAACATTGGCCTTTAACACACACTTACAGGTTATTTCCCTACAATGAAGAACATCTTATGGTGGATTTCTCAGTGCTTTGCTTAGAAGGAATACCTATATAAACTAAAGGCATTTTGAAGTGCAAATGATTGTGATATGTTGCTCACAACATGTTTCTACTGAATCTCTATTTCCGCTTTTGCTCACTGGGGCAGAACCATCCATGACACAGAATTAAAAGCAAATTACCAAAGCTGAACCCGAGTGCTGGGAGGAAGGCAGAAAACCAACAGGCACAGACCGTCCACCTTCATATCCTCAACTCAAGGATAACCAGAAGGATGAAAAGCGGTTGTATTGCTAGCTATGACTGTCATATTTCTCATTCCATTCCCAATTCCCACAGCAGCGTTCTTGCATCACGTCTGCTTTCTCAGCAAGAAAACCACCCACATTCAACAAGCAAATCGGATCTGGTTAAAATAACATTGTAACGTCTTGTTTATTCAGAGACCCTGGGAATAGCACAGCTGCCACTGGACCACTGCAGTTTTTTGGCTTCCTCCCTCCCTCCTCCCCACCAAAATATCAGAGAAAAATTTGAGAAAGTAAATGAAGATCGAACTAAGGTCTCAGTGAATTTCCTCCGATAAATAAACACTCCCTCAAAAACGCAGAAGTCAAGCATTCCTAAAACCACCTCGCTGCGCACAAGGTGGATTTTCCACAAAAACGACAGGAGTCAAAAGGGGGGGTTTATTTGCATGATCCACTACTATTCCCCCTACTCTAAAACTTTCATGCAAACAGTTGCTCACCTATTTGACAACTCATTCCTTGAATTTTGGTTTTAGTCAACATTTGACAGCGTTCCAATACATAAACCCATCAGTTTTCAAAACAGAACGTAAAAAGAAAAATGTCTCGATTGATCTCAGCTAAACGCCTAAGAACAGCCCTCAGAAACCATTTGAAAATGAAGGAACTTTAAAATGTTAATTTGAGCTTACAGTCAGGCTCTGCCCTTCTTGTAGCCAGAGCACAAATTTAAGTAACAGCAATTCGTGAAAACCCTTATGCATTGTCCTCACTGGAGGAGAAGACAATGCCAGCCAAAATGCCTTTAAAATTGTTTTTTATAAATGGTTTCTCAGCAAAATTTTAAAGCAAGTACACCACAATCTAATGATTTAAAAAAACATGTTTCTAACACGATCATTGTCATCATATGGTTCTCTTCCAATACCAAACGCTTCAGCTCTCCAAATGTTTAAAAATGCTGGTGTTTCAGGAAACGCAGCAATACAAGAATTCATTTTACCCATTCCCTTGGTCATTTACACGAGGGCAAGAAAACAATCCAAGTCATAAGAAGAAAAAAATCACTGACTGTCTTTCAAGTTCCTACATATGGAAATGACCTGCTCTTTCGAGAGTTGTAGCTTCAATTGCAATTGCTTCACTGGAATAATAAAACCCGTACCTCTGTACTGAAGTGGCTGCGCTTACTGAAGATGTTAATTAAATTATGCAAATTTTAATAGGTTACCACAGTAACAAGCTATAGGGACTCGATTCCTCTATTTTGCTAAACCTTCCCTAGCAATCCTGCTGAAATGGTTATCGGTATTTCCCCCTGACCCAACATAAAAAGCAACACTCTGCTTCCTTTTGTTTCGCGAGAGGACGAAGCGACCGCGTTGGAAACCAAGCCATTAATTTGGGAACGGTGTCAACCGTTACACGACGTGTGGAAATACCGAGCTGCTTCCTTTCCCTCCGCTGTTTGCAGATATCCCCAAATGTTTACAGAAGTGACAAGTCAATAATCTCTCCCCTTCCTCCCCCTCCTGCCGCAGGATTTCGAGAGACCGAAGGTCGACCTGTGTCTCGATGCCCCCGCCGGCGTTTCACGTTTCGGTGATGGGGTTTGGTTGGTTTCCCCCACAAACTAAAAAGTAATGGGTCGTTACATCGTCCCGCCAAAGTGGTGCCGGGCTGGACGCGTGACCCCGACCCGGCTGTCGCCGGGCTGTCCGCACGGTCTGTCACAAGCCAGAGACGCAGCAGGGCAGCGCGGTCGGGCACGTCGCAGCGTTACGGGGGAGCAATGGTGCACGCTGTGGTGTCACAGGGGGGCAATTGTGCACGGAGACGTGTCACGGGACGTGTCCCGCGTGTGTGAACGGAGCCGTGGCGCGCAGGTTTAGTTTGGGGGGGCTGCGGGCCCCCCCCGGTTTGAGGCACAGCCCCGAGAGCCCCCGGGGGCAGGTGCACGGGGCAAGGCGGCCCGGGGGCCGCGGGGCAGAGCCGGGCGGGCACGTACCGTTGCGGGGCGGCCCCGGGCCGGGCCCTGGCGGC
>NW_017728925.1:18611711-18614884 GCF_001723895.1 Crocodylus porosus
GGAGGGGGGGTATGTACTACGCGGCGCATCCTGCCCCACGCGGGCCGGGCCAAGCCACTGCACAAATAGGGACGGGATGTACCACTGCACGAGAGGGGGGGTGGGATGTACCACGAGACGCCCCCCCGCCCCCACCGGCCGGGCCAAACCACTGCACAAGAGGGGGTGGGATGTACCACTGCACAAGGGGGGGGGCCGGGAAATGGGCTGCCAGCGGTGCGGTAATTAATTACCGTATTTGCACGTGTCTTTAAAGCAGCGGGGGGGTTGCAGGTGTCCAGAAATGCAGGAATCCAGAACGGTGGTTCGAAAACAATACTTTTATTAGACCGATGGAGACGTGGCAACAGCAACAAAAAAGGATCTTTTTCTGGAGCCGTATTTTACAAACTTTTCTCTGACAACTGATGAAGGGGTTTGTGCCCAAAAGCTTACAGTGATAGACATTTTTTCCCCAAAAAAAATCTTGTTGGTCTAATAAAAGAGATCATGTCTGTCGCAAGCCCCGAGCTCTTTTTCAGCAAGCTTTCAGGCTGGCAGAAAAAGACCTTTTTATTTCTTTATTTGCAGCATCTCTGCTGGTCTAATAAAAGGGATCATCGCTGAACCCGAAGTTCTAGATTTTCACATTTCTTTTTGTCTCTGCCACTTACACCCTTGGAGATGGATGGGCATTTTGGAGGCAGCTAATCAAAACCTAACTGGGGGCGGGGGCATCTAGCTGGAGGCAGGTGAGATGCAGCATGTCCCGCTCTGCCACAGCCCCCTCCTAGAGCAGCTGCCAACACCTCCCTGTACTCACTCATCTCCAGACAAAGCCATGGTTTGACTTGGCCCAGTTCTCACTCACTCATTGGCAAGTTGCAGTGAGCAATATAAAGCAAATTTTAAAGCTTCTTTACGTGCTTGTTTGCATCATTTTTCAGTGTACGGTAGCTTTTAAGCAAATGCACTTGTTTTTAGCTTCTGATGCAACCATGTTATCCTTAAGACCTACACCGGCTGCGTGTGCACCCCGGAGCAGGGCCACGCGCCCTCCCTGCGCTGCTAGAAACTGGCCGCTGGCCCGTCTTTCGATCCAGTTCGTTCAACCCTCAGCTCGGGATGGGGTTTTCATGCTGAACTGCATGGCTGCTGTGGGAAGTGGGCTGGGAGGCAGCTGCAGAGGTCACAGATGCCCCAGGATCAGCCCTGTGCAAACCAGCCCAGACAACCATCTGCTAAACTCTGCATAAGATGCCCTCAGCACAGGCCTCGTGCAGGGAATGGGGGCCACGGCAGCCGGCATCCCACTGCTGCCTTCTTCTCCGTGGCGTCTCCAGTGCAGCCTTTCTACATGGTCTGCTCCCAATATGCTGCACAGCCACTGCTTCTGGCGTTGGTGCTGCCAGCTCATGCGGGGCGCACATTTGGGTGCGTGGTGGTGCTACCGGGCATCTCAGGAGGTGACCCGTGGTTTGCTTCTCCTGACAAACACATGGGATGGTTGCATAGCGGCCCCATGGTTGCAGGAGGAGGCTGAGACCCACTCCACCAGCTCAGGCTCCGCCACACGTGCCCTTTGTGCTTGGAGCTGGATGCTAACTCCTCACTGGGGGTAATTCCTCGCTGGCTCCGTTCAGCAGCTTTCTCATAGACCCACAGACAGTGAGAGTGGAAGGGACCCAGGAGGTCATGTCTAGTCCGCCCCCTGCTCCAAGCAGGACCAGCCCCAGCTACGTCATCCCAGCCAGGGCTTTGTCTCCCTGGGGCTTAAACACCTCCAAGGAAGGAGACTGCACCACCCCTCTGAGGAGCCTGTCCCCTTGCCTCACCACCCTCCTCGTGACAAAGGTTTCCAAATATCCAACCTCAACTTCCCTTGCTGCAACTTGTTGCCTAGTTTTTCCCACGCTTTTTGCCAGAGGGTAGTTCTGGCTGAGGCCAGCGATGTGGCCGACGGTGCAGCAGAGGACAAAAAGCTGTATCTCAGTGAGAGGCAACGGTGTGCTGGTCAACACCACGTAGCGGGTGGCGCTCGTCCGACCCTTGAACCTGCCAGTCAGTGTCGCCTGTTGCTTTCCTGCTGACGTAAGGGGGCGCGGTGCCAAGTAATGCAGACAGGCAGGGAACGGGTGCGTTTTAGGCAGCCTTTTATAATTCTGGATGTATCATTTAGGGCAGTGTCAATACATTCGCTGTGACTTGAGCGTCCCGGGGTGCTTCAGGCATGTTCAGCCACAGAGGAACAAAGTGCCAAGGCAGTAGTGCATAGCGGGGTGGATGTGCTCCCCTGCTTCTGTGAGATGTTATTAATACACCCCAAATCTGGCACTGATCTGACCCTGAGCAGAGGGGCAAGACCCTCTAGGCAGCACCCTCCAGTTTTGCTGGGCTGCAGCCAACACGCAGCACCTCTGAAAAGCTCTCTGACATATAGAGCAAAAAAGGGTCCAATTAAATGCTGGATGGGTGGGTGTCAAAGAGAGAGAGAGATGTGTTGTGTAGTCTAAGAGCTGCAAGTTTGCAAGGCCTTGGGAAGCCCAGGGCCCTGGCCCTGCAACCGCCTACCCACAGGTTATCTTTACACAAGGGGTTGCATTCAGGTCCTGGCAGCAAAAGAAACCAACAGCTGAGAGTGGATAGCGAACAAGCTCCAGATTTGCACAGATTATGGTGGCTCCAAGAAGGCATCTGCATCTGTATGGCCCAGGGAGGTGAGTGAGCGTTTCCCCAGCAGGCTAGCAGGACCGCCCAGATAAATCGTGCATTCACTGCAGGGATGTGGGCAGCAGGCCAGGGGGAGCCAAGAGAAGGTAATGGGGAAGGTCCCTCAACGAAACAGATATGGGTGTCAAGAACTGGGTGGAGCTGGCTGCTGACGGGCTCCAGCGGCGCTGCAACCTCAGCCAAGCGGCGGCCCTTTTGAGGGTAAAGCGTCTTGCCCGCAAAGCAGGGGGCAGAGAGGAAAAGGAGAGAAATCCTGGCCCAGGGAAATCCCTTGCCCTGTGGCTCAAGGGCTGGACGCTTCAGCCGCCTCCAGTCCCATCCAGCTGGCAGACATGGTCCGGCCGTGGAGCGCGGAGGGAGAAAGCCGGCGCGGGACTAAGCGCGCCAAGCTTGCCCCCGCGCTCCCAAGCCGGCGCCCGGCGGCTGCCTGCGGGGCAGGCCTCTGGCAGCGGGGCGCCCCGCGG
>NW_017728925.1:18615199-18621328 GCF_001723895.1 Crocodylus porosus
CGGTTCCGCCGCGGGGAGACGCTGCGCGCCACGCGCGGGCGCCGGGGGAACGGGCCCTTCGCCGGCGCGCGAGGTGTCCCTCCCGGTCTGATGGGCGCGGCGGAAGGGGGCTGCCTGCGCAAGCTGCGCCGGGAGCCGAGAGCCAAGCCGGTAATCCCGCTGTCAGCACGCAGCGGCTGCCGGCCGCGCGGAACCGCGCGGTGGGCGCTTTGTTGCGGGGCTGTGGCCGCCGCAGCAGTTAACCTCCCTGGCAGCAGCACAGGCTTTGACTAAAGGAGGGCCCGACAGACGGCAGCGCCGGGGCGGCGTGAGACCGGCGTCCAGGCAGCGTCCTGGCTCGGGGGCTAGCCCCTGTTTATTTGGCTAACTGGGCAGCAGCGTTGTAGTTTGTGTCTACAGAGATCTCCAAGCGAGCGAGGCTGCCCACATGGGGCCAAGGCTTCCCTTGCTCTTTGGGGAAGGACTTGTCCTCAGGGGCTTTTTGCCTGGGTCCCCAGCTGTAGGTTTGCAGCTGGGTGCCTGCGGTGCGGCGGTGGCTATTTCCATCGCCAAGGATGGGAAAATCTCCCTCCCTTGTGCCCTGGGCTCCTTATGCTGCCCCTTGCAGCCCTCCATCCGTGGGCTCCCGGCGCTTCAGACAGCAGGTGTCTGCACGGCTTTGGCAATCCAGGGGAAGGAGAAGGCTGATTCCAGCGTCTCAAGCCATGCATTGCTGTCAGTCCGCAGGACATGGGATTTTTGGCTCACTTAGCGCAAGCATCTGCGGAGTGTGGAGGGTGGGAGTTACTGCAGGGGAAACGGAGGCAGAAGAGGCTTACCCAGGGCCATGTAGTCAGGTACCAAGCCCAGATTTCTCTGCCCCCTGCACTGTGAGCCCTGGGATGCACACAGCTAAAAGTCTGCGTGTGTTTGGACTTGCGATTCCCCCCGGCCCAGGGATGCTTGAGTTGCTTGTTGGAGAGCACCCAGCATTGGGCCCTCCACTTACCAGCCCTATTATTAGACTCCCTTTACATCAAAATAGAACGGCCTGCGTCCCAGGACACTTCCTTTGTGGGAGTGCTCGCTCGGGGGAGCAGGGAGGAGATGGGAAAGGTCGGCGTGGGAAGAACGGAGCCTCTCCCACGCACGCCCGACTCCCAGGCTTTCCCACTGACTTTCACTTGGGAGGTGCCGGTCTCAGGGTGGTGCAGTCCCAGCCCGCTCCCCAGGCCTGGGCCCTAAGCAGAGATCCTGCCAGGGGCTATTAGGAGCAGCAGACTTATTTACCAGAACGATTGCAGATGCCAGCACTGTGGAGGAGGAGCGCAAAAGCCAAGTGCTTCCCAGCAATGAATGCCAGAGCACTTCCACGCAGCTGGCCTTCGCTTCTGCTCTTAGAAGGGCCTGCAAGAGTGCCGCTCCCTCCGGACGAGCCGGGAGACTGGGCCCAAGGGCTTTGGTTTAAGGGACAGCGACATGGGGTGATATTTCTAGAGGAGCCTCTGGGATTTAGGCACTTGCAGAGTACTGAGATTCAGTGGAAGCAAGGCACCTAATCCCCGGGGCTCCCTCACGAGCTGCAGCCTGCTTTTTTACAGGACTTTAGTTGCTTTTAATGTGAAGTTAGTGAAGTTGAAAACGGCATGCACGGGGACGTTGTTCAGATGCGTTTGGACAGGCGGGTTAGGATTGCAGCGTGGTCCTGCTCAGGCCCCCGCCTGGGAGTGCCTCGGGACACCTGCAGCGCTCTCCCGATCGGGGCCATCAGGTTGCCCTCTCCAGCTGCACGCATGCCCGCGGCGGTGCCCCGCTCTGCCTAGCACTCACGTGTGTTGCCTTGGGCACCGTTCCCAGCCGTGCCCTGCCGCTAGCCGGGAGAAACGTGGTTGTCTGCGCTGCTGCCCTGGACAGCCTCATCCTCTGCAGCGTAAATCAAAAAATGGCAGGTGTTTACCCGGGGATGTTGTCCAGACCCCACTCACAGAAATCCAGGCCTTTGGTGGCACCAGAGTCTCTGTCTCCGTCACGTTTGCCTTCCCAGCCCCTGCCCTGACGGGGCTGCGAGCGAGCACGAGGCGGGAGCGTAGGCCCCCGGAGCCACGGCCCGGGCACAAGCAATCCAGGCAGCTCAGCGACCCCCTGACAGGCAGGGCTCGAGCCCCCGTTGCTTCTCTTCCTGCACCGCGGGTGGCTTGTCCCTCCAGGCACATCCCCTCCTCTCTGCTGCCTCCGGTCCAGCCTGTCCTCCTTCGCCCATCACCCTTGCCTATGACTCCCAGAGAGCGCAGGGCGAGGTTCAGCAAAGAGCATCTCCACCGTGCTTGGACCCACTCGACTTTCCTATTAGCCGCAGACTAAAGAAGGGGGATGAGTATCTCGCTCTGCGTATTTGTGGCTGGCCAAAACCGGCCCGGGCCTTTAATGCACGCACGGGTCTTGTAAGGACTGGGGAGCACTGTTGTGAGCAGACGCGGGAATGCGCCAGGCCTGGGAACAGCATCCGCGACTCCCCAAGCCGCTGTTGCTGCAAAGTGCTAGGCGAACCTCACTGGCCTGCAGCAGAAGGGGCTGGGGCCTTTGCTGGCTGCCCTCAGGGAGAAGGGATGCTTTCGTGCAGCCGTCCTCGCGCAGCCCTGGGGCGGGGTGCAATACGCTGGCGCCGGCTGAGCGCTGCGGCCCTGCGCTGCCTGGGAGCCTGCGGCTGGGGGGAGCCGTGCCCGAGGCTGGTTTGTCGTGCCGGCACCATGTGCTGCAGCTGGGTGACCTTTGTGGGAGAGGGCCGATTTGTTTTAGGACTTCCTTGTTTACAGTGCGCCCGGCACGGTTCCTGTTTAAGGAAGCCAGGGAGGAGGTGAAGCCTTGCTTGGACTTTCCTTTTCTAAATGAAGGCAAGCAGCCCGCGGGGGCAGCCCTGCCGGGGTGCCTCGGGCAGCAAAGCCCAGTCCAAATCAGCCCACGGGGATCTTTGGCGCTGCTCCCAGCGCCCCTAACGCTGGAAACCCGTGGCCCCATTGGGCTGCACTCTCCGGGGCAGAGATGAGCAAGATTTTCCACTGCCGCCACTGGGATATTGTAGGCAAGCGCTGCTGCAATCTGCTGTGACCCTTGGGCAGCTGGCAAGGCGCCCGGCGGCGCAGCAAGACAAAGTCTGTGTGCCCTGGCTGAGGAAGCAGCTGGCTGAGACTAGCACTAGGGGAAATGCTTCGGGGCCAGGGCTGCCCCTTATTCACCCTCTCCTTGGGGTCTACAAACAGCAAGCGGTACAATTGGAGAGGTGGGTGCAAAGCCTGAGCACCGCTTGGGTCCCACCAAGGGGCTGGGGCTGCCCTGCACGGGGGCGAATGCGTGCAAGAAGAGCCGGCTGTCCAGCACAACTACTAGCCGACAAGCAAAGCCCGGCCCAGCTGCGGGAGCCCACGGCTCGCTCCTGAGCTCTTCTTCCGCTGGGAGTGGGTGGCTTCGCGCAGGAAGCCGCGGTCCTTGCTCTTGGGAGGTGCTCGTTGAGGGGCTGCGTCAGTCCTGGCGAGAGGTGGGGACGCGCTTCAGACGTTCCTGGGCGCGTCGGTGTGACTTCGCTCTGTTGCACTTGGTAAGCCGCAGCTCTGCGTGTCACTGGAAACCTGAACTCCAGGCAGGAAAAGCCACAGTGCCCCAGGCGTGCCGATCCCCGCCGAGCGCTCCAGGCCGGTCGCTGGGTGTGACGCCCGGGCAAGCTGATACACCTCCGGCAAGCCCCAGCTTGAGGCCTGGCCAAAATCCATGGAAGCGAGACCACGGGGCCTCTGGGAGCGGGGAAGGGGGAGCGGGCTGCCGGCGTGAGGGGGATGAAGCGGCCCTCGGTGGGGCGATGGGTCTCCACGGCTGTCTGTATAAGCTGTCTGCATTGCTGCGGGGGGTCAGAGGGGCCGAGCCGCGGGAAGCGCGGGAACCTCGAGGGGCCGCGTGCACTTTCCAGGCCTTTCCATATGAAAGAGGGGAGGGTTTTCTGAAATGCAAAATGTGGGGCATGTTTTGCTGAAGACTAATGCCTGGACTCCCCCGGCGCTGCCATGTCTCCCTAAACGTTGCGGGAACCCTGCCCGCTTGCTCCGACCTAGCAGGCCTGGGATGGAGGGGAAAAGTGATCCTGTGGTTACAGCGTCATGGTCATAATGATGCCAGTGGTGAAGCAGACACGGCGAGACTGGCATGGGGAGGAGGACAGGAAGGGGCTTGCCTCTGAGTCACAGGGATAGGGCTGCTGCTGGCTTCGATCTGTCGGAGCGTCGCTGGGGCTGAACTAATGAGCCAGCCCGAGGTGGGTGGAAACTGTCCCGGTGGACGGAGGCAGGTGGAGGCTTGTGTCCTGTTCAGGCATCTGCCTCTATGCCTGGCACCACACCTGCTGCTGGGAGGCCCAGACACGCAGAGCATGTCCTAGCACCTGGCTCTCACCCCCAAGGGTGCACAGACACACACACAGGGAGACAGAGCCCAGTTTCAAGTCCCTGCTCTGCCACAGGCCCCCTCAGTGTCCTTGGGCAAGTCACTTAGCCTCAGTCCCCGCTCTGGCATGTGGAGACATTGGTTCTTCCCCACCTCACAGTGGCCTGGTGGGGACAAGTCAATGCACTCAGACGCAGCGGTCGCGTGGCTGTGTAAGCCCCTGAGATAGTGTCTAGGAGCAAGGAGGTACTTCACCTCTGGTGTGGGCGAGACCCGCAGTGGGACACTGCATCCATCCAGTGTCCCCACTTGATAAAAAGTGTTCAAAGACCAAAGAGGGAACAGAAAAGAGCCACAAGAAGGGTCAAGACCTGGGGGAGGGTCCCAAAGAGGTCGACCTACTGAGCTTAACAGGAAGGAGCCCAGGCGGTGTCCTGATTACCTGGAGGGATTTCCTTCCCGGGGGCTGTGTCGACACGAGACGCTGGCTGTGCAGGTGTTACAGTGCAGTCACTTGGTACTTGCACCCCCAAATACTAAATAACTGTGCAGTAACCAGTGTTTCTGCACAGTAGCGTCCCCGCGCGGCTTCCTGGGGGTGCTGGGTGCGCAGTAGCTCACTACTCCTGTGCAGCAGCGTCACGTCATCACTCAGGCTCCGCAATGCTGCTGGGCAGTAGTAACAAGCAGCCGTGCGGTAGTCACGGGCTACTGCGCAGTAAGTGTCTCGTGTGGACGCGGGCAGGGAGAAAGTGCCAGACCCTAATGGGCTCCTTGCTGCAGCACGGGACGAGCCAGCGGCGGCCGGCTGAGGCCAGTGCCTGGAAGTGAGAAAGCAAGCACAGATTGCTCGTGGGCACTTTGCCACTGTTTGCTCCTCAGGGTACTATTGAAGTCTCCGGTTTCTCCATGAGGTTTCCATGCAGAAGCATTTCCCTCTTGCCCTGCTTGGCTCCCAGCGTGCTGGGGAGTGCCCATGCTACAGCCTGGATGTGGGACATTGGCATATTCATTGCAGCTGTCGGGTCGCTGCGACCAAGCCCTGCTCAGCCTCTTCTCATGCATCTCCCGTGACTTGCAGGCTCAGACCTGCAGCTACCCCTGCGCACCTACCCTGCCACATCTCCCCATGCACAAGCACAGCCCGTAACGCTCACACCGCACAGGCACAAACGTGCGCCAGACCCAGCGTGCACAGACAGACGCAGCTGCTCACTCCAGCACCAACATTAATCTTGCCACCCGTGTGCCTAGGCACGTGCTTGTGTGCATGCACATACAGCTGACAGCCCACAACTCCAATGTTTACCCCAAACATTGCTGTGGAAGCTGCTCAGCCATCACAGTCTCCGGCGTGCCAGGGGCACGAGAGGCCAAACAGCTGCTGGGGAGACAGTTCTGCGCCTGGCTGGCAGCTTTTGGCCTTTGCATGCTGCAGACCGAGATCACAGACGGCTGCGCTCCTCTCTGCGCCGCGTGGCACACGACGCAGGGACGGTTGCGATAGCACCAGGCCGGAAAGCTTGATGCCGCATGATTAGGCTCAAGCTGGTCTGGACCGTGCTGCGCCCAGAGCCCTTCTCCCCTCCCAGGAGGAGACCTGACACACCTGGGGAGACCTCAGCCCCTTGTGGGGCTTCATCCGTTCCCTGCGCAGAAGAGGCAGGAAAGCCTCTGTCTGTGGTGGGTGAGTGTGAGCGGCCGGGTCGTTGGCATGGGGGC
>NW_017728925.1:18621658-18623248 GCF_001723895.1 Crocodylus porosus
TGGCTGCCGCGCGCCTTTGCTAAGGCTGCTAACACGAGTTGGGGGCCGGTCGCACACATAACTTGGGACGAATGCGGAGATTTCTGCAGCGCGAGGTGCGGCGAGCGGCGCGGGGGAACTCCCTCTGGCTCACCGTGCCCCGAGCGAGAACAGCAGCCTGGGCAGCCCCGACCCCTCGCCCCGGGGGAGCTCCGTGCCGCAGCCCCACAGCGGTCACGCTGGCAGGGGTGTCGCCCTAGGCAATGCTCGCTATAGGGAAAAGAGCAAATGCCAAGGGCGTTGTAACTCCACCTGCTGCCAGCTGCTCTGGGGCCTGAAATCCCCTGGCCCGGCAGCTGGGACGCGGCGAGCGGGCAGGCTCCGGTGCCCAGCACCACATCTGGCTGCCGTACCCGCCAGAGGCCGCGAGCCAAGCAGACCTGGAGGAGAAGTGGCTGGGGGTGAGCGTGGGGCGCCAGCGAGCAGATGCCGGTGCTTAGGGATAGCTCCGGTGTGGAGGATTGGGCCCAAACCCCGGTGACCCCTTCCCCCGTGCGTGTGCACGCGTCGCTCCCAGTCGCTGGAGGCAGCTCGGGCCTCAGGCGGAGGCAGGGAGGGGCTGGCAGCAGAGCACTGCAGGGTGGGCCTGCGGCATCTCCCTTTCCCACGCAAATGGCAGAGGGGTGAGGAATGTGGAGGACACACGGTTTAATGCTAATAATGAACGGCTGGGCATTTTCTAAAGCAAGTGACACAGCGCGCAGCGGGAGGAGAGGCCATTCCTCCCCCAGCCGGGCAGCCAGGGCCCGGGGAAATGATTTCACGCGATGTCGCTACAGCACTTCTTCATGCCCCGAGTCCCCCCCGCGCTTCGCGGCCCGTTCAGAGGCGCACGCCAGAGCGAGGTTGCTCCCCACTGAAATGCAGCCCCCCCTGCCCGTCGATGCCCACTACGTGGCGGGGCAGGACCGGCAGTGGTGAGGAACAGCGTGTCCTCTCAACAGGGCAGGCGGAGCCGGGAGGGGGGGGAAGTGCCCCCATGTGCATTAGAAATCTGGCCCCAAAGCACCATCACCTCTGTCACAAGCAGTATCTGTCAAGGATTAAATAATCCTTGAATTTCTGCCTTGAGAGAGAAACTGGGATCGTGGCTGGAGTAATCCTTGACTCTCTGTCGTGTGACATTGTTTGTGAGCAAACAGGTGCGGCGTCCCACCCCAGAGGTGGCCGCATTGTCGTGGCAAGCAACAAGCTTCCCGTGCATGGTTGTGTTGGTTTAAGTTAAAGGGTTTTCAATAGCGAGAGACCCGTGGGAGAGGAAGGCCGATGTTGTTCTGCCTGGGAGCCGTGGCACTTCCCAGCTGGGTCGTGCCTGGACCTTACCGCGGACAGAAATCGGCTGGTTCAGGTGAAGCATCGCAGCGCCGGCAGGCACAGGGCAGGGGTGGGGGAGCTACGTGGTTTTAATTGCTGCGCCCGAAGGACCGGGGTGTGGGGACTGTGGAAATTTCCTGCGGGCGAGAGAGGACGCACCGTGCTCCTCGCTCACCGGAGATCGAAGGCGTTGCTGGAGAACCGGGGGTCTGCAACAGCCGCACGCGCCCCACGATT
>NW_017728925.1:18623348-18625484 GCF_001723895.1 Crocodylus porosus
CGGGGACTTCTCTCCGCCCCGTGACGCAGAAGCAGGCTCAGGCTCGCACGCGAAGGCCTGTGCGCTGGAGCTGCTTGCCCGGCCTGACCGTGTCCCAGTCCTGCCCTTTCTCCTCCCCCGAGACACCTTGCCCCTTTCTGTTGCCCCGTTGCAGACAACTCAGGGCAGGGCTTTGAGTCCCCGCTCCCTACTCGCCCGCCCTGCAGCGCTTGCTGCTGTAGCGCAGGGGTTTGTGCGCCCCGCAGGCAGAGAGGTTGTCCACAGCAGCCAGCAGTGGCCCGGACCGGCTGTGCGCGGCGCAGCCCAGGGGCCGCCCTGCGGAGACGGGGGCCCCAGACCCGGGCTCGGGGGCGCGGGGGCTCCGGGGCCGGCTAACTCCCCGCTGGCCGCGGCTGCTGTCGCCCGCCCAGGTGTTCGGCGACACCGAGCAGGTGCGCATGACGTCGGAGGGCTCGGACTGCCGGTGCAAGTGCATCCTGCGGCCTCTCAGCAAGGACGCCTGCAGCCGCATCAAGGAGGGCAGCATGCGGGTAGAGGACTTCTACACGGTGGAGACGGTGAGCTCGGGCGCCGACTGCCGCTGCTCCTGCGCCGCGCCCCCCTCCTCCCTCAACCCCTGCGAGAACGAGTGGAAGATGGAGAAGCTGAAGAAGCAGGCGCCAGAGCTCTTCAAGGTACCCGGGGCCCCGGGGCCGTCGCCTGGCCGTGCAGCGCGGCTCACGCCCGGCCAGGCCGGCCAGCCGGCTCCGGACCGCAGGTGGGGACAGGGCAGAGCAGGGGTGTTGCACAGGACGAGCCTGGCTGCCCTGCCCTGTGTGGGGACCCCCACAGCCACCGCACAAAGGGCCCTTCCCCGGGTGCCGTGCCGTGCCGTGCGAGCCCACCCGCAGCCGGGGGCCGTGGCGTCGGGGGGCAGGGAGAGCCGGGGCCCGGCAGGTTCCCGCGCTCCCCGACAAGAGCAGATCTGTGCTGCGGCCGCGGGCCTCCCCCACCAGCCCCGGGGCAATGCCTGCCAGGCCTCGTGCGTGTGACAGAGAGCAGCTTCTGCCGGCTAAATGTCACCCGCCAACAATAGGCCGTGTGTGCCCGGCTCACTCTTTCCACACAGCTGTGCCGCCCTCGATGGCAGCGCATCCAGAGGGCTGACCCGACCGCGGGGGCCAGGGCAGGGAGCCCGAGGGCAGACAGCTGCCCTTGGCCCCGCGCAGCGGGCACCGTTCACCGAGACAGGCCCGGTGCCCGGGCAGAGGTGCTCCGGCTGCTGCCCGCGCAGTGCTTGCGCTGCTGATGCAACCCTGCTGCATTGGACCCGCGGGGTCCGGCCGCCCCACGCACGAGCTGCCCTCCCTCCGGGGCCCCGCGTGCAGCGCGGCTGCCCCGTCCCCGGGACTGAGCCCCAGCACTTTCCCTTTCCCAGCTGCAGTCCATGGTTGACCTGCTGGAGGGAACGCTGTACAGCATGGACTTGATGAAGGTGCACTCCTACATCAACAAGGTCGTGTCGCAGATGAACACGCTGGAGGAGGTAAGAGCGGCCGCGAGACCCACCGCCCCTGCGCTGCCCAGGGACCGGGTGCAGACGCTGAGACCGGCGTGGCACAAGGCAGGGCAAGAGGCTGGGAACATCCTTCCTCCGCTCCCTCCAGCCAGTGACCGAGGGTCCCCCGAGCCCCTGGGGGAGAGAACTCGCTCCTGACCCCTCCGAGCCGGGGCAGCGCGTCCATCCATGCAGGACACCCGAGCCTGCTATGAACCGCCCCTGCTGCACGGGGTCAGCAGGCCTGGTGGACGTGGGGGCGACACAAGCACAGGCCTCGCAGCCCCCTCAGCTCCAGCCCCGGCACAGAGGCTGTCTTCAGTCTGCGCCTCGGGCGGATGGAGACGCCGCCTGACGCCCTGTCGCCTGCCCCCACACAGAGCATCAAGACCAACCTGAGCAGGGAGAGCGACTTCATGAAGGAGAGCGTCCTGCGCCTGACGGACCAGATGAAGCGCTACGAGAACTACTCCGACATCATGGTCAGCATCAAGAAGGAGATCTCCAACCTGGGCTACCAGCTGCTGCAGAAGGACGCCGCGGCCGTCCCCGAGAGCAAGGCCCAGGTAAGGCCCCAGCATCGCCGTCGCGGCCCCGCC
>NW_017728925.1:18626144-18714343 GCF_001723895.1 Crocodylus porosus
GTGCCGGCGGGGCTGCCACAGCACGGCTCTGTCTCTGCGCGTCTCCCGGGACCGGTGCAAATCGGCGGGGACCGTGCGCGGCTCGGGGTGGGTTTTGCAGCAGAGCTGCTGAGTTCTCCGCGCCAGTTCGATCCCTGGAGGATTCGGTGGGTCCAGGCGCACCCTGCCCTGCCCCCCGCGCCGCCTGGGTGCCCTCGGCCCGACGCTGTGATGGCTCTCTCCTGGGGGGGCCTGCAGCAGAGCAGTGAGGCAGGGGCTTCTTTCCTCAGAAACCCCGTTGAAGGGGGCCCCTCGGGCGGACCGGCTGGGGGAGAGGAGCCCGGACACTCACGCCGCGGAGGAGGCCCAGTCCAGAGTCAGCGAGCGGGCAGAGACCACAGCCACGACCACGGCCCCCACCACCGCCACCACCCCCACCACGGTGCCCAGTACCACGCACCCCTCCAGCACCACCTCCCGGGCCTCGTCGGTCATCGTCTTCTCCATCGGGGGGGACAGGCCTGAGGGCACCGAGGCACCTAACCGAGGTGGGCGGGGGCACCTCACCCCCCGGCGAGTGCGGGTGTGCGAGCGGACCCGACCCAGGGCTGGAGCAGGCAGCCCCCTCGCTGCAGGGCATCTCCTGCAGCCCCCCAGCTGGCACAGAGCATGCCCAGCGCTGCAGCCCCCCGCCCCGGGGCAGGCCAGAGGTTTCTGGGCATGGAGGGAGGCTTTACAGCGGGAGGAAGAGAGGATGGGCTGGCGGGGCAGCAGAAGCCAGGAGGGAGCAGTGTCCGTGCCTAGGGAGCGGGGCAGAGGGGGCTTTTCTGTCTGAGCCCTGGGGGCCGGTGAAAGGCAGGGCGTGGGAGCGCAGACCGGGCGGGCACGCAGGGCTGGGCCGCTAAAGCCTCCCATGGGCTCTGCAGTGAAGGAGGCAGACTGCGAGGGCACCATCGGGTCGGTGGAGCCGCCCGTCAAGCACCACAGCTATGGGCGCAATGAGGGGGCCTGGATGAAGGACCCCACGGCCAAGGATGACCGGATCTACGTCACCAACTACTACTACGGCAATAACCTGGTGGAGTTTCGGAGCCTGGACAACTTCAAGCAGGGTGAGGGGCTCTGGGGATGTGGCGGAGGGGGAGTGGGAGGAGGCTCCCCGGGGTGCCACGGGGCACAAAGCGCAGCCCAGGGGGGACACGCTCAATGGACGGGGCAGGGGCAGGAGAGAAACCGAGGCAGAGGGAGAGGCAGGGACTTGCCTGGGGTCACGCAGCAGGTCAGCGCCGAGCTGGGCATTGAGCTAAGTCCAGCGTCCCCGTTGCTGGACCCCTTTCCCCCCACGCACTCGGCGGGGGCCGGTTCCAGCTCCCAACGGCGCGAGCAGCGTCGCCGTGACAGAGCACGGACCGTCCCCCATGCATCCTGGCACACGTGACGCTGGACACGGCTGTCCCGAGCATGCACAGGAGGGCCGGTCACAAGAGGAGTCCTCTAGACTGCTCTGGGCCCTTCGCCAGGCTCACGTGTGGGGCCGGCAGCAAGCGGGGGCATGTGGGGCAGCTCAGGGCCAGGCATTGCTGGGCACTGGGGCACTGACATTTTGCGGGCAGCCAGAGGCCCCTGTCAGGTCTTAGGGTTAGAGGCCCCCTCGCCCAGGTGCCCGGGGGAGGGCAGGAGCAGGGCAAAGCCTCGCGTGTGCGCCGCTGGGCACAGGACGTGGGAGGTGCAGGGGCGATTAATGGGCTCCCGGTTTCCTGCCAGGCCGCTGGAGCAACCTGTACAAGCTGCCGTACAACTGGATCGGCACGGGACACGTGGTTTACCGGGGAGCCTTTTACTACAACCGAGCCTTCACCAAGAACATCATCAAGTACGACCTGAAGCAGCGCTACGTGGCGGCCTGGGCGCTGCTGCACGACGTGGTGTACGAGGACACCACGCCCTGGAAGTGGAGGGGGCACTCGGACATCGACTTCGCCGTGGACGAGAGCGGCCTGTGGGTCATCTACCCTGCCGTGGACTACGACTACTCCCAGCAGGACGTGATCGTCCTGAGCAAGCTCGACCCCGGGGACCTGTCGGTGAGGAGGGAGACCACCTGGAAGACGGGCCTCAAGCGCAACGCCTACGGGAACTGCTTTGTCATCTGCGGCATCCTGTACGCCGTGGACGTGTACAGCCAGAGGGACGGGCAGATCTCCTACGCATACGACACCCTCACGGACACCGAGGCCGACCCCAAGCTGCCCTTCCGCAATGAGTACTCCTACACGACGCAGATCGACTACAACCCCAAGGAGAAGGTCCTCTACGCCTGGGACAACGGGCACCAGGTGACCTACAGGCTCCACTTCGTGGTCTGAGCGCCGGCCAGCTCCCTGCGTCTCGCTGCAGGCAGGTCCGCGGGGACGAGGAGCCCCCGGGCACCGCGCGTCACTCCTGCACCCGGGCTGCCCACCCCTGCGCCCTCCCTCCCGCCCGCCTGCTGCCACCCACAGCTCAGCCTCGCGGCGGGGCTGCCACCTGCAAGGACGTGTTGCGGAGGCGCTGGCTGGATGCACCCGCGCTTTGGCCAGGACCGGCGCCTGCTGCAAGATTTCTGCCCACCCAGCCACACCCAGAGCCGCCCGCCTGCTGCCACCCACAGCTCAGCCTCGCGGCGGGGCTGCCACCTGCAAGGACGTGTTGCGGAGGCGCTGGCTGGGTGCACCCGCGCTTTGGCCAGGACCGGCGCCTGCTGCAAGATTTCTGCCCACCCAGCCACACCCAGAGCCGCGCCGACGGCCGCCCGCGCTGGCCCCGGTCTGGGGGGGCCGGGAGGGGACGCGCAGCAGTCTCGCCCTCCCTCCCTCCCGCCCCCCGGTGCCACGCCAAGGCACCGGGCGTGCGGGGTGGAGGCGCCAGGAGCCCGCGCTGGGGCTGGGCTGACTCCCACTCCCGCGCGCTCCGCTCTAAGTCTTTCTCGCCCCGCTTCGAGCGTGCTTTGGCCTGCCGGATCCACTGCCGCGGGGCGCGCGTCGGACCAAGTGGCGCCGGGCTTGTTCAGCCAAAGCCGCTTGTCTCCTGTAACCCAAAGCGACGTGGCGCGGGTTGGCCTTCAGGGGTGGCAGCTCGGTGCCCAGGGGTTTCCAGGCTGGAGACCGGCCCCCCTATGCCTGACCTGTGCTCTAGCTTCCCCTGTACACAGCGCACAGCACACCTCATGCCCGCTCTGCCCGGCCGCGCGGGGCAGGATGCTACCAGGCCACGCTCAGGAGTGTGCGGGGGGCAGCCCTGCTCTTCCCCGCCCCTGGAAGCCCTTCTGCCAGGCCGACGTGCCCCCCGTCCGAGCGAGGCGTGGGGCGGGTTGCCCTGCTCTGCGCGCCGGGCAGTCGGAGGAGTGCGAGGGCTGGAGCAGGGGGGTGGGGACCTCAGAGCTGGGGCCCGGTTCGAAGCAGGGGTCTCAGAGGCCCCCGCCACGGGCACGAGTGACAGCACGTGCAGCCAGGCGGACGTCACGGATGCATCATCGGAAACCCCTGGCGCTGGCTCCGCGCGGTCCTGGGGGCCGTCTTCCCAAGCTATCCCTTGCGTTGCTGCCTCCCCGACCCTGCTCTCCCCAAGCCAGAAAGCTGGGAAAGTACGTCCTGGTGCTCCCCGGGCGTTGGGGAGGGAGAAGCTGCCGGGTCTCCTTTTCCCAGTGCAGGGATTCGCTCCCCATGGGCCCCCGGCAGAGCCGAGCAGCCCTGGTCGCAGCCCCCCCGGGCAGACCTTCCAGCCCGGCTGCTCCGCGGGCCCTGCCGTGAGCCGGCGGTCACCACCGAACGGGCGCTTATGCTGCTGTCCCCGGGGGGGCGAGCGCCGTACCACGATGCCTGGGGAGGCCACTGCCCTGCAACCAGACCTCGCTAACCCCTCGTGGGGCAGGGCTCGAGGGAGAAAGGGTTTCGTGGGTCAGAAGCAACCACCACCCGCTCTTTCAGGGGTGAGCGAGACACCCGAGAGACCGTTGGTTGCTGCAGGTCATTAGTTCGTTAACTAAACACGTCCAGGGCTGCAGTCCAGAAACCGCTCGGTTGGCAACCCAGGCCTCCATACACCCCCGCAAGGGCAAGGGCAAGGGCAAGGGCAAGGGCAAAGGCCCTCCCGCGTCGTGTGCAGGAAGCGTTGGCTTCATTCTGGGGTTCCCAGGCCCCCGGGAAGGGGCCCGAGGCCAGGACCGAGGGGCGCTTGGCTTGATTCCCAGTCTTTTTTAGAAGTGAACCATATTAAAAAATAACGGGTTGAAAACCAGAGCCTGTCTGCGTTGTTTCCCCTGCGATGCCGCTTGCCTAGGAGCTGCGTTCCCATGCTCGGGTGTCCCTGCCAGGGCGGCGTGAACCCGCACCAGCCCCTGCTCTCCGCCCAGGGTCTTGCCTCCAGAGAGGCTGCTGCATAACTCACTTGTGCGAGGGTCCCGCGCTCCCCTCGAAGCCGCCGGGCCGCAGAGCTGCAGGCAGCGGAGGAGGAGGAGGCTGCGGCCCCCCTGCTCAGCGCGGGGCTGACCGGCCCTCGTTAAGCTCCTGCTGGGTTTTGCCTTCTCCAACATCCCTGTGAGCCCCAAGGGGCTGGCCAGCGGCCGCGCAGGCACCCTCCGCGGGGCTCCAAGCTGCTGGCGGCCCCCGTTGCAAACCCCGGCCCGTGTGCCAGCGAGCGTCACAGGAGCTCACGCCCGGACGCGTGCAGACAACGCTGTCACGCCGAGCCAAGGGCGACGTGCTGCCTCTGGGATGTGCCCGGCGGGAGGTGACAGCCGCAGAGTGAGTGCCTGCACCGTGCGAGGGGCTTCGGCTTCAGGCTGGACGCCCCGCACGCCGCCTGGGTTTGCTGCACAAAAATGGGCGCGCGCAGCCGTGCGTGGCTGGTGCCTGAGTTTCCTGTGGGGAAGGAGGGACATGACAAGGGCCGTGCTTACAGGCCCCGCGCGCAGCCCAGCCTCAGGGGCCTTGCCAATGTGGGCTGTTCCTCGAGCGGAAAGCCGGAGGCGGGCAGACCCTGTAGGAGCCCACCGTCCTGCCGGCTGGGAGACGAGCAGGGCACAAAGCCTGAGCCCCCAGGAGACGCGCTGGTTTGGCTGAGCCTGGGGCAGGCGCGGGTGCAACCCTTGCGGGGGGGCTTGTGAGAGGCAGAGCCAAGGACCTCGTTCACACCCCACGCCCGCTTCTACGCCTGCTCTAAGCAGGACTGCTGCCGTGCCCACAAGCACCGCTCAAGGCCCAGGGCAGGTCTGTGCAGCCCCGTGCGGGCATGGACGACCCCGGGGAGGCATGCAGCAAAAGCACCGGGCACGTGAGGGTGAAGGGAGCCGGTAGCACGGGTCCGGGCCAGTGACCTCGCTCGCGGCACCGACCGCAGCCACATCGGCACTGCGGCTCAGGCCAGGTCCCCTCCCTCGCGGCCACGTCCAGCAGGGCACCGGGCACCCCGGCGATGGCCCGCGTCCCGCTCTCCCGGCGGGAGGCATGTCGCAGGCTGGCTCCCTGCCGCCGCGCGGATGTGGCCGAGGTGCGGTGCCTGGGCGGCGGGGCAGGAAACGGCACTCTTGCCTGGGGGGCGGGAGCCGGGCACAGGGGTCCCAGCCTGGTCCTGGTGCGCGGGCAGAGGGAGCCCCCGCCCCGGCTGGGCTCCGGCGTGGGTGCGGGACGGGGGCCCAGGGAAGCCTGTGACCCCGCAGGAGGGATGCCCTCGAGGCCTCTCGACTCCACGGCAAAGATGCCCTCGGAAACACCCTAACGTGCTGAGACAGGAGTCCTGCTGGCAGGGACGTGCGAGGAGAGGAGCGAGCCCCACGGCACGAAAATCCACCCCGACTCGCCCCTCCGGCAGGCCAGGCACCCGCCTCCGCCCGCCACCGGCATTACCCCGGGCTGGGGCTGCGGCCCCCGCAGCAGCCAGGCCGCTCCCGGGGGAAGCTGGCTCCCGAAATCCTGCGTCAGCAAGAGCCCGCCACCTTCGGAAACAAACCCCCTCTCTCTGCGACTTAAAGAGGGGTTGTTGCTGACATTCCTGCCTCCCACTGGCACCAGGAGATAGCATCTCGCCTGCATAATCGGAGCCCAGCCGCCATGGGAAAGGCTCTGCCGTCGGCGTGACCCCGGGGCTGGGCGCGGGAGCCCGGGGGCCAGCCGCAGCCCTGGTGCTGCCGGTTACGCACGGCCCCGCTGGCTCCGGCTCCGGCTCCCCTTCCACTGCCTGGGCTGCGGCAGGTCTGGGCAGGGCCGGCACGCTTTGTCACTTTCCCACTCGGATCACCGAATCTTTTTTCGGCAGGGTAGACAGGGCGAGGGCTCCTGCTCGATGATGCCCCTGACGCCTGGGTGCAGACGGGGGCAGCACAGCACACGCGGGGCCCAGGCATGGCAACAGAGCTCAGGCACACGCGCGTCTGGCATGTGCCGGTCTGTGGCGTAGCTGTGCCTGCACGGCAGAGTCCCTTCAACCCACCCACTGGGTCCTGCTGAGTTCATCTGGGGAAACCAGTAGCTCCAGGAGCCATCGGGCCAAGCAGAGCGGTCGCCCAGTTCCCGACCGAGCTGCCAGCCGGACCCCGTTGAGTGCTTTCCATGCCGTCGCATCCAGCCTCCTCCTCCTGCCCCGCCGGGACTCCCGGCCCAGCAGCTGGAGCTCGGGAAAGGCAGAGCCGGGCTGTGGCTCTGGCCAGACGTCTCCTGAGTGCTCGGCGTAAAGGGAAACGGGGCGGTAGATGACCTCGGCCAGCTCTCCAGGGGAGGGAAATGTTTTTGCCGTTCCTGGGTCCCCCTTTGCTGCGTGAAGAGGAACAGCTGGGCTCTGATGCTGCCTTTCTGGGGAGGTCGCCTCTCACAACAGCAGAGTGGAGACCTGGCGTAACCGCTGTCCGTGCGAAAGCACGGGTGTGCGAGAGCCTCCCGCTTGGTCTCAGGAGGCCACGAGCCCCAGTTACAAATGCACGGGAGCGGCGACGAGCGGGGAGCACGCGCTCTTGGCACGGACCAGGGCGGCGCGGGCGGGTTGGTAGAGCACTGCGCCCGTCATCGCCGCCGCGCGGACAGACGGCAGCCCCGGAGGAGTCCCCTCGGGGAGGACAGGCCTCTCTTCTCCCTCACCGGGATGCCTGGGGGAAAGCCCAGCACAGGCAGCTGCAGCCACGAGTCCACAGCAGTCCTCATGCCTGCCTGCTGCGTTTCCAAACCCCGTGTGATGGGCCAGTGCACTAGATGGGAACCAGACCGCCCAGGGCTCCTCCGGCATGGGCGGCAGGCCAGCGAGATGTAGACGAACATGGGGATGCGTGGGTCATTAATGCAAATTCTCCTGTGGCTTAGGTGCCCAAGGCCTGAGTTTCGGCAGGCGAAGGCCCGTGCTCTTGTCTGGGACCCAGGCCTGTGTCTGCAGATAACACGTGGGGCAGGGAATTGCCCAGCAGCCTAAAGTGGAAAATAATGCACCATTTTCATGTCTGCTGCTCAGGTGCTTTGCTAATTATCAGTGCTTCCTGAGTGACGTGGCCAAGGCCGGGACAAGGAGGGTCTCCACTGCCCGTCTGGCCAGAGCTGCCTGCCGAGGGCTGCTCGGTGCGTCGGCCCTAGGCCCCCGAGCTGGTTTTGCAAGCGATGTCCCGTTCCTTGTGCTGGCAAGTGCATTCACCAGGTGGCTGACAGCAACACCCTGCCGTGACGGAAAGTCGCCTCTACAGAGCCAGGCAGGCCGAGTCAGCGTCACAGGTGGGCTGAAATACTGTTTCCTGCTAAAAGCCCTTCCGTGTGGGTACCAGCCTTATTGGAGAGCGAGCGGGCAGGGCAGGCTTATGGAGGAGCTCTCCTAGAAGCGTGCCCAAGGGTCTGAGCGAGTGGGTTACTGCACCCCCTCGGCAGCAAGGGGCAGTGACAATGCGGTGGCCTCACAGACACGTACCCCTGCTGCATCCCGTTCGCGTGGAAGGTCCCCCACGGGCAAAGGCCCCCTCTGCGCCAGCGTGTTGACTCCGAAGGCGAGTCTTTCAGGAGAAGGAAGGGGTCTGGCATGCCTTCCCCCAGGCTGGGCTCATGCCAGGCTTTTATCTGCATGTCCCCAACAAAGCCCTGTCTAAACAATACATATTTCTGACATTTTTTCTGCACTAAAATAAACTCCCAGCACATCTCCCATTCCAGGGCTTTGTTGTTCTTCAGCAGGGGCCGTAGTTTTGACTTTGCTCGGCCTGGCTGTGATGACTCCAGCAATAGAGTTAGGGTTAGGAACATTCCTAAATTCTCTCTCGGAAACAAAACATCGGAAATGAAGTAAGACCCCAGCTGAGCCCCTGCTGTCTCTGTTTGCATTCCCCATGCCCTGCCATGCTGGGGTCCCGCGCGGGCCTCCCAGCAAAATACACAGACGGGTAGCCTTGGCTGAATAAGCGGGCCAGACCAGTGTGGGAATGAAGTGCTGGAAGCTGCGGTCGAGCTGGACCAGCCCCTGCGGAGCATCTCTCCCCCACGACAAAGGGGGAAGCGCCGCCACTCCAGACAAAACCATCCACACCCACTTCCCCGCACCGGCTAGGGGGCTGCGGTGGGCTCCCGGGGCAGGGAGTGGGCACCTCGGACAGTCTCAGAGTTTACAGCATCAGTAGGAGGGCTGTGCCGGGCCCGATTTGCCCATGCACATGGGGCTGGACTGGAGCAGCGCTGCCCTCCCTGCAAGGAGGAGCCTGGGGCGCGGCTGCAGCTCGAGCGCTGTGCACCTCCCAGCCTTCAGGAAGGCAGAGCAAGCAGGATGGACATTCTTGCTCCTCATGGACCAACCTTTCCTTGGCCCCTTCTGTCTGGCTCCGCTAGCAGCCGTGGACGTACATGCATATTCAGTGACTCGTGCATTCCTCGTGCATGCAGCCTGAACACGGGGCAGGGCAGGAGGGGCGGCAGCCTTGGGACTGGGGCCTGCGCGTGGCAAAGCCACTTTCTCCTTTCTGGATCACCCCCGCCATGCCTCTGATCCCTGATCTAGGAACCAAGCTCCTAAGGCACCTCCCCAGGTCGTAGGGAGGTTAATTAAATAAACTCTGTGCACTTGGGGCCTCAGAGGAGAGGGGCAGAGAAGGCCATTTGGTCTATTGCTCTTGAAAACATAAACTTCTTACAGGGAAGAACTTTGCTTCCCAAACCTCAAAGTTCCTTATTTTGTCTTTTGTTTTTCATCCCAAACCTGAAGAAATGCAGCGGGGAATCCCTCCCACGTGGTCTAGAAACTCGTTTGCAGCATTAGCTTTTCTACAGCTTGGTTGGAGCCTGAGCTTTCGACGAGATCCCTTCAGCAGCTGTTGTTGCACCCCCAAAAGCTTGGACGTTGGCTGAACAATGGTCTACAGAGCTGAGCCCAGAATCCCATCCATAATATGTGGGTTGACACCTCCAAGGATGGGCTCCCGCGGGTTATTGTTTAATGGCTGTTATCCGCCTCTGAGAACAGGGGGTTTCTAACGATGGGCCGTGTTGGCCCTTGACATCATTGGAAATGAATTTCTGCCTGCCAGAAGTCAAAAAGCAACAAGCCACTTGTCTGCCGCAGGCCCCAGGGCTTATAAAGGCAGTCACTGTCTGGGACTAAGGCCTGTGCAATGGGCAGGAAGTGAAAGGGGGCTGGGGCTGCCCTCCTGAATGGTGGGTATTCATGGGCTCTCCTAATTGTTCCACTGCAGGAGACCCCCCCCGCCCCCCCTGGTCCAAGCGCGGTGGGAATGGAGCAGGGTGGTCCATCGCACACTGCTGTCCGCGCTCCGCGGGCATGCCCATCAGCTGGCCGTGCAAATAGACCCCCCGCTGGTCCACGTGAGCCCCCCTGTAATATGCTCACAATTTCAGGGTCCAAATCATCATCAGTGAATAGCTGACAACGCCCACCCTCCCCTCTGCTCAGTGCTGATGGCTTCAGGAGGTGCTCGTGGACCACCTGGCTGCTCCGTATCAAAAGCTGCCCTCTCATTAATGGGGAAAGGGACAGAAGAATAAAGACCCTGACGATGGGAGGTGGCTCCAGCTCAGGCTGGTGTCATGTCGATATGCTCCATGATGTCCCAAGCCGTGAGATATGGATGAATTGTCATGATTACATGTGTGCGTGACAAAGGATCCTTAGGAACCGCTGTCAGACACCAAGACCAGGCCCTGTACCAGCACACAATGCTACCTCCTGCGACTCACACAGATACTTCTGTGCATACAGTGTTTAAAATCACATAAAGGGGGAAAAGATTATAACACTGGGCACAGCAGACTACAGCAAAATACTCCTGAACTGGCTTTCAAAAGCTGCCCCTCCTCTGTCTCTTAGTGCTCCAGGTAACCTGCGACAGGATCCTGCACCGAGTGTGACTCTAGCGGGACTTTTTCTTACTCCTCTATGCTTTCTATGGAAAAGACCCGACCATTAGTGCATGACAGAGGTGTTGAGCAGTCCAGTGCAGACAGGTGTGTACGTGGGGTGGGGGCGTTGGCTTCATCAGAGCAGCAAAGACAACGGAGTTTCCTGTGTGCTTTCCAGGACAGCGGAGGGTAGCATCGGTCACCACCTTGAATTAATTGTGCTGCAGGAAATGCCACCTCTGAAGATTACGGGGCTTGCTCTCCACCGGTGTTATTAGCCCCAGCTCCAATTATTTCCGTGGGGTTTCACCTCTCTGCCCCCCGAGAGAACTTGCAGCAAGCCTCCAGGGGTGACATCGCAGTCGGGGACAAAACAGGAGCATCAAACCTGTGACACCCTCCGGGACCACGTCTCTGTGACAGACACCCAGGGCCCCTGCACGAGCGGCCCATGTCTGGAATAGGCACGGTCGCGCCTGCAACCGGCTTCCCCAGCTGCGTCCAGGGGACAGAGAGTGACTCTTTCTCCATCCTGTGCTTTAGTGCCCTTGAAATGTGCTGGGTCATGGAGCCGGTTCCTGGGATGAGAAGCACAGGTCACAGACCAGGAGGTGGGAAGGGAGCTCAGGAGGTCACGTCGAGTCCAACCCGCTGCCCAAAGCAGGACCAGCCTGACCACATCATCCCAGCCAGGGCTTTGTTGAGCCCGGTCTTCAACACCTCCAAGGATGGAGAGCAAATCTTCTGCAGGATCCCATCACACTGCTCTTGCCCAGTATCTCCACCTTAATGGGGGGGCTGTCCCTTGGGGCAGGACTGGCAGAGCTGCGCCTCCATGGCCCCTCAGCCCCCGGGCCGCGGGCACGCAGGAGGGTGGTCGGGCCATTGTCGCCTCCCCGTGCGGCGCAGGGATGAAGCCTGACCCACCTCTCGGTGTCTGTTCCCTGAAGCTGCTCCCTCTACAGACACAGCCTCCTTTCAAAGAATAAACAGCCGTCAGCGGTGGCCGTAGGGTTGTCGGGGCCCTGGGCAAGAGTCATTTGGGGCCCCGTAGACGCTTAATGTTGATGACCTCTGAGCAAGTCGGACATCTTCGATTGCCATTTCACTTTGCCCTATCTGTGAAACTGCAATGAAAGTCTCTTAATACAATAATGATAATACAAATATTCACTGTAATTCATTTTTATTTTTATAAAGCACAGGGCCCTGGGTGGTCACCTAGTTTGCCCTCCCCTAAGGCCGCTACCGGCACCATCTCTTCACGGCGCCATCTCTTCACCGCATCAGCAGCTCCACCAGCGCAAGGTTTAGGTCCCACTGAAAATGCCTCTGGCTTCCCCTTCCCAGATGATTATTTGCCCGATGAGGGCGACTGCAGGGGCATTTGGGGGCCGACTTTGTTCGGCTTCTTCCCAGAGAGGCCAGGACACGGGACTGAAATCACGAGCGCGCTTGGAGGCCTGGGTGTTGGGCAGCCGTAAGAAAGCGATGTCAGCAGGAGCTGGCCCTTGCTCGTGGTGCCAGCCAGGCTGCCAGGGCAGGACATGGAGAAGAAAACGAGCTTCAGTCGTGACCTGCAGCATGTCAGCCGCTCGGGGACCGAAAACCTTCCTCCGCCTGACATTCAAGTCAGCCTCTCAGTCCTAGCCACCTCCCCCGGCCCAAACAAGCGGTACCGCCGCGCCAGCCGGCAGTGGGAGAATGGGACGTGAATCCACATCGTTCTAGTTTGTTTTCAGTGGAGTTTTATTTGCCTTCGGTGGGTTCGAGTCATGCCACGCTTATAATCGCCCCATTCTTGTTGTCTCAAATCTGCTGTTCCACAAGTCGGAGGATCTGGGGAGAGAGTGAAAAAATCAGCTAACGGCTGTACACAACGGGTACGATCTGAAAGGGAAATATTTGTTTGTACATGTGTGGGTTGAGTCTGGGCAAACTGTGTGGGGAATGCACAAAGGGCCATGAGAAAAGTCCCTTGTTGTAGCTCTGTGCTGTCTCTACCACCTAGACCTAGGGTGGCCGTCATCAAGGACAGTCCCATTGTCCTCTGTCCTCTAGTGATACGAAACCCAGTGCCTTTATGTCCTCTATTTCCCTCTTGAAGAGAAAAATAGAAGGCATAAAGGCGTCGTGTTTCATATCAATTGAGGACAGAGGAGCAGAAAACCTGGCCTAGTTAATAGTGGTACTGAAATATTGGAAAGTCCTCTATGACGGCCACCCTAATTGCATCCTAGACCAGTGAAGGTCTAAGAAAAGATACCAGCCTGACCCGAAGAACTGTGTGCGTTGTACCGAGGGTGGCTGTCATAGGGGACAGTCTGGTTGTCCTCCGTCCTCTAGTGATACGAAACCCAGCACCTTCATGTCCTCTATTTCCCTCTTGAAGAGAAAAATAGAGGACATAAAGATTTCATAGACATTTGGGCTGGAAGGGACCTCAGAAGATCATCGAGTCCAGCCCCCCGCCCCAGGAGCAGGAAGTCAGCCAGGGTCATAGGATCCCAGCAGGATAAGCATCCACATTTCGCTTGAAGGCGTTCAAAGTGGGTGCTTTGGGTTTCGTATCTCCAGAGACAGAGTAGCAGAAAACTGGCATGCCCCCTGTGATGGCCACCCTACCTCGACCCCAATGTCTTTATCATTGTTCCTGAAGACAGGACACGTGACCAGAGAGTCGTGACAGCTGCCCTAGGAGAAAGATTTCAGCCTGAATATGGGACCTGGGCATCACCTCTGCTTATGCATACTCAGCCCTCTTCATCCTCAGCCTTCTTCGTCCGCTCCCAGTTCGGCAGGGTTTTGCGCTTGCTGCAGCGTGAATGAGATGTCAGCGAGCCTCCTAAACCCTGGTGCTGGAAGCAGCCAAGGGATTTGCTCGCAAAGCCATGTTCTCCTGGAGAAATGTTGGCACCCGTTGGAAAGCTCAAGCTTTCTTCTCAGCACAGCAGCACGTTTTCAGACTCAAATCCCTTTTCAGAATAAATGTAATGGGGAGGAAATGACAACTAGTGCTCCAGGCAAGGAGAGAGAAAAAAGGGAAGGAAAATAAACCAAAAATAAGAGTGTCATTGAAATCAAATCATTTTTCATCCCCAAGACAGACTGTTATTAGCAAGTCTAAGAAAGAGCTTCCAGTTTGCCATCCCTGGGGACAGCCAGCTGGGAACTTGGGTATTTACTGAGAACTGGATGATCACACGCTCCCCGCCTACCCTGCTTGGCTGGAAAGGACAGGAGATGAGTCTCTGCTCTTCGGCGGTGGGAGTCCCGGCAGGGCTGCCGAGAAGAGAGCCAAGCTCACGGCACATCTTCCTTTTAAAACTTTTGCACAAAGTTGTTTCATCCTTTCTAAATATCTAGCCCCAAAGCTTCAGAGAAAGCAAGGACACCAATGAGGGACAGGACGTATTTAGAAGGGGCATAGTTAGAATCTCTGGGGTGAAATTATTTAAAGAAAAATGCATAGGGTTATACGGTGATAGGTCTTAATATTGGAAGCCATTCCCTCTGGGTCCTATGCCCATTGCTGTCATAAGCACCAGCGAGGCTGCGAACGTGGCCAGTGGACAATAGAGCCTTTCATTCCCTGCAGATGAGAGCCATTACATGAGAGGAACCGTCTCAGCCAATTTGGGCTGGGAAGCCCCCCAGCACCCCAGAGCCACTTAAGGTGATTCAACCCTGCACTGAGTCCACCATGCTGAAGGAACAGCTTCAGATACACATTGTGTGTATCACAGACCTCAGGCAAAGTGTGCACAGTAGCTGCCGAACGGCTGGATCCAAATTCCGGTCCCAAGCTTCTCGCAATAAGCAAACTTTGACCCTTCCCACATCTATTTCCATCATATATTTTTTTCCATGTGATCTAAGTGCAATTAAAACCACAAATAGCCTAGACAACTTCTTTGTGTAGCTGCCTCTTGTGGTTATTTCAGATCTAACTTGACATTTCTCACTGCATTACTGGGAAATTTCATCCAATGACAGCTGCTGAAGGCACCCATGAAGAGCACCGAGTACATATATCCTAGCCACCCCCTCTCATTGTGTCGGGGCTTCTGGCATGTGGATGAAGACATCCTACCTCCCTGACCTTAGACCCACCTGTTCCCATCACCCACACACGCTGCTCACTGCATTTCTCTGGTCTCATATCAACCCCCAAAGTGCTCACAGGGGAACAATTAGGTGAAAATGAAAAGGGGAAACAGGATAAACTGTAGGATGAGATGTATTACATAATCACCACCAGCACCTGGCTCTACATGTGCCGAGTACACTTGAAAGGGCCTAATAGGAAGCCTGTCGTGACCACTACAGTGTATAAAAGATATCGGATTTACCCAAAGAACCTTGTCTGGCAAGAGAGAAGCAGCCTAAACTGGCCGAAGTGGGAGGGGATGGTTGTAGAGTGGTTTTTCATCTCTGATAGCCGTGGCTCTGATGGGGTACCCAGATTGTGTTTGGCTGATGCCCCACACCTCCAGTGTGTAGGAGTACTTTGAGATGTTATCCTTGGCTTGCAGCTCAAGTGAGTTTGCAGGCCTTGGCCTCTCTCTTGGAGCCCCATGTCCCAACAAAACCACAGACTCAAAGGCAAAACCAGTAGCTGCCCCCACCTTGTCTCGCATTGGGACCTGGGGCTCTGCTCAGTTTCTGAAGCTGTAATGAGGCCGGCAGCCCCTCGCTTTGTGCTTCCTTAGAAGAGGTTTTGCGTTTTCCCACTGTTCGGACCTCTCCTTCAGACCATGCATGTACAACTCCTAGCACATGGAGACTGGCGCATACCTCCTCATCCTCCCGAGCGCTCACTCACTGCTTCCTCTCACTCTCTGTCTAGCTAGGCAGCAAAGTGCAAAACACTGCTTTGAGTGTCTGGCAGCTCATTTTACTGCAGCGGGGCTATTCCCTGGGATCACTCAGATTCCCAGCCTGCCTTGCTCGAAATGACTCTGTAGCCTTGCTGCTTTGAAAATAATGCACTCCTGCAAGAGCCCAGAGATTTATAAGGGATGTTATTAGAAACCAGCACAGATCATATTTTCCACCCCACATGGGTCAAAGTGAAAGGACACTGATTGAAACCATCCTGGCAGTTTGGCAAACTCAGGTATACAGGATATATATTGGAAAGTGGTTTGAATAGGTGAGGACTAACTCACCGATAACCTTCAAGTGCCTTACTAGAGTTCTGGGTGGAGGGCTGTTGGGTATCTGAGTTGGGGGGGGGGGCGCGTGTGTTGTGAGCTGTGAGAGCACTCTTAACCCAGAAGTGCTAGGGGAAGCTGTGGAGTCATGGCTTGGATGCACATGGGGCCATTTTCCATTGCACATTTTTCTCCTCCTTTGGATGGGGTCCAAGGGAAATCAGGGAGCAAGAAGAAAGTAAAACTCTACTCCTGGCCCATCCTTTGTATCTCATCCTACCCGTGACATCCAGGGTGTCAGCAGGATGGTAGGGCCTGACCAGTCAGGAGTTAGCGGGGGGCTTTAAATGATACAGCATTACGCAGGGCTAATTTGAGTGTTCTTGGAGGAAGCGGGGGCATGAGTTGTCCACAGTCAGCTGCAGTATTTCAGAAAAGATCCATATTTCCCCAAATTGTCAATGGCTTTGTTTAAGCTGGGATCTGTTTTCAGCCCTTAGAAGCCAGAAGTCATTTAGACAGATGCCACATAAATGCTGCATAGGATTTCGGTGAGCCATTCTCTGTGTGACCCACCGGTTCACCTCTGCAGGGCGCAGAGAGAGCTGTACCAGCTGTATCAGTGCTTTACTCCTCTCCCTGTTGTGTGTACAAGGTCATGGCCATGTGTGCTGGCCCCTGCGGTTCTCCCAGGGTGAGACTTGTCCCTTGGACTCCAGGCAGGCTGACTCCTGAGAGTTTCCTGAAATGCAGAAAACTCAACAGCACAATTTTGTGGCAATGGGGGATGGTGTTCACACTCCCCCACCCTTGCTTGTTCTTGGGCCTTTTGACTAGGTCCTCAGTTCACTAGCAGCAAGCAAGACTAGGGGCAACACATACAATGTCTGCCATGGAGCTGCGGAGTATCCGACGCCTCAGACTGATGGCCAGGAAGAAGGAAGTTCGCCTGGTGGTAGAGCCACATGCGTAGTCTTAAACAATTCAGCTCTGCTCAGTCAAAATGTGGAACTTGACTATGGGGCTTTGCCCAAGTGAATTCAGAACTGATTTGGACCTTGAAAAACAATTTATACACACACACACACACACACATATATACACACACACATATACAGATAGATAGATAGAGATAGTAATATATATAGGTATATATAGAGAGATATATTTAGTGATAGTAATATATATAGATAAATAAAGTTATATATATAATCCTCTATCATAAACTTTTCTTCACATGTCTTCAACCTGGTTAAGCAACCCGTGCACAATACAAGTCCTGCCTGAGTGGAAAGGAGCTGTCCTTGCAGCAGGAGTGAGAGGCACAGCCTGTTTGCATCTAGTCTCCTGACACTCGAGAGAGCATTTATTAGGGGCTGCTCAGCAGTCAGGAGCCAGTGCCGCTGAAGCCGTCATAAAGAGCAGCAGCGGAGCAGGCTGGTTTCGGGTGTGGGCATTATGAACCCAGTCCAGTTCATTGGCTGTCTCTGCTCTACGTGCTACGAAGCCTGCTCAATGCCCAGCAGCAGCAGTTACTTTGGCTCCTGATCGACAAAACACCAGCACTGAGCAAAAACAAAGGGCTTTTGTTTCCCAGCTGGGTTATTGTGTAGGGCTCTGTGAGCTTCCAAGACCCCCCACCGCTGCAGGCCTTTTTCCCAAACTAAAGTCATCCCGATTCTCTTTGCTCAGGATTACATGTCAGGGAATTACACCCAACCAATTGGATCCATGGAAATGCCTTTAAAATCCAGCTGATGCTCCCACCCACAGGCTTGGAGGAAGGTGGGCCGCTGGTGGGAGCACTGCTCCATGCGGCGTCTGCAGAGACACAAGTGCCCCTCTGCCCCTTTTGTTTCTGGTTTTCTGCAGTGGTCTTTCTATGTGACTCGCGCTTGGGGCTGGGAACTTCAGCCCAAATGCAACTTAGCACAGAGCCCTCTGCGGAGAGGCAGGACCAGGTCCTTGCGCTGGGGTCCGTGGTTTCTGCCACTGCCCCGCCTGCTGCCGGAGGGCTGTGAGCAGGCAGGTGAGCACGCTGCCGTCTCCAGGTTGAGCTGCTGGGTACTTTCAAAGACCCGAAGGCCGAAACCAGCCTGAGGAGGGGAGGGGAATGGCGGGGTGCATGCTTCGCTCCCCTTTCTGGTGCTAGGCAGACGTGGTTTCTAAGCAGGGCCACCTCATTAACACCACAGCACCGCGAGGAGCCAGGGGAAAGGGTCTGCCTGGCTTTAAGAAGGGAGTTCTCCCTCTCGAGTGCGCCAGCGTTTCTGATGAAGCCCAGACACGTGCTTCCTTTTTTGGGCTTATATAATTCCTGATCATAAAACGATTAAAAGATTAAGATCATTTGCTCAAGAAACAAGCACCCCTGAAGCTTGTGACTTTGAAATTAAGGGGATTGCAGATGCTTCTGCCCTGAAATGTCCATAGAGCTGGAATAGAAAATCCAGATGCAAAGGGACTGAAGTGAGGGTGCCCTGCCAACCCTGCTCACACGCTGGGCACCACGCTGGTCTGGCCAGGCTTCAGGTGGGGAGTTTCCTTGCAGACTGCTTGAACCCTGTAATGCAATGCAATGTGATGCCATGTATCTTTGCAGCCTGTGTCCTTCCACCACAGATACTAGGATCACAGCTTCAGATTTAAAGGCCAGAAGGGACTATTGTAAGCACCTAGTCAAACCTCCTGCATAATGCAGGCCTTTGGGCTACTCTGGATTAACTCCTGGTGGCCCTAGAGCAATGGTTCTCAAGCATTTAGACTCAAGACATCCCTTGCTGGACTTGAGGCACCCCTCAGAAAATGCCAGCTCTTAGCTGTTACTCATTTTTGGCTATGGAAAAAAAAAAAAAGAACAATTCTTCTATTACAAAGAACTCAGAAAGGCTACAACAAGCCCCAGAAGGTTTTGGTACCATGGATTCCTGATTGAAACCTCTGGGTTTATCTTGTGAACATGTGGAGGTGTTTGCACATCTAGCAGTGCTAACATTGAGCGGCACCCCAGGGCACCCTTAAAAGGCTCTCGAGCGTTGCAGCACCCTAGTCAAGAATCAGTGCCGTGGAGTATCCTGGCTAGACAATCATCCCATCTAGACCATTTTCCAGCGATGAAGAACCCACCTCGGAGAGGCATTCCAGTGATCAGCTGCTCTCGGTCCTTAAACATTTACCCCTTCTCTATTTTCCTAGTGTCGGCTTCCTGCCATGGGGTCTTGTCACCGCTCTGTCTGCCAGCCTGCTCCCCCCACCGCAGGCTGGAGCCGTCCGTGCATGCAGACCACGGCTGCGATGCCAGCGAGAGAGTTAAACCCGAGGCCGGCTCGTCCCCACCTGCAGCTGCGTGAGGAATGTGCGGTGCAGCCGCAGAGCAAGCGCTCCCCTCCCAAACACAGCCGCGTGGCTCTGCTCCCACTCCCGGACACTTGCGCTCGCTGACTGGAGTGACCTTACCCCAGGCTGCCTCTGATCCCGGCGGAGGAGGCGCTCCCAGAGGGAGGCAGGCGTCACGCGGGAAACCCTGGGAGCAGAGCCAAGAGGGTGGGTGCTCCGGGGTGGGGCAGACTTGAGAGACTTAGCCCGTGGGGGCCATGTCTGGCTCAGGGGGTGTCCCTCTCCAAGCTGCCCCTGGCCATGCTCCAAGCCCTGCAGAGCTGCACCCCTTCCCTCCAGCCTGCAGCGCTGGACCAGCGTCCCCCGGGCCTGGCACCCTCACCCGTCCTCCCACGTGGAGGGGCAGAGAGGCCAGGCACCCGGTCGCCCTTGCAGCACAGCCCTCCCGGCCACCTCGCCCCGCGGGGCCCTGTCCGCAGGCGAAGGGCGCACGCCGCTCGCAGGAGCCCCGGCTGCGCTGGCAAAGGGGGGAAGCGAGCGGCTCGGGAACAGCCTGATCCTCGGCTTTGGGCCAGGCTAGCCTGTCGAGCGAGTCATAAAGCTGCAGTTCTCCCTCCACCCGCCGTCTGCTCCTTTCTCGATGATTTGTCGCTCTGGATTGTTCGCGGCCGCTTTGCCGGGCCCGGAGCCGCCGGGCCTCGTAATCAGCCCGGCTAACCAGGCAGGTTTGAGCCACTGGCCTTTGTGTTCCCCGCCGCGTGCTGGCGGCTGGAGGCCGTGCCGCCTTGGGAGCACCGTCACCGCAGCCCTCGATTTGCCCTGGGCTGCTTCCAGTGTGGCCCTTAGGAGACCAGGAGAGACCAGCACCTGCTCCGGGGAAGCCCGGCCCCCGGGATGCGACGTCTCAGCGCTGGGCAGTGGTGGCGGCAGGGGTGCACCGGCGCGACGGCGTCCGCGATACCTTCCCCGTGTGTACAGCTCCCCGTGGCAGGGGAAGCCTCTGGTACCCCCGTTTTTCTGACCCCAACACGGCCCTCCTCGGCCAGGTGAGACATTCGCTCCCACCTGAGGTGTCTGGCAGGGGGGTAGTGCAGGCGTGCTGCACGGCCCAGTCACGGCATCGGCGGTCGTGGGAACGCAGCAGCAGTTTCCCGGGCAGCCTCCCCCCACGCTGTCCCAGCTGCCGGGGGGAATCGGGGGGCTGCTTCTGCCCATGAAATCTGAAGCAGCTGCCTCCCATAAAACCACGAGCCGCAGGCGCGAAGACAGCGTGCTGCCGTAACTCGAACAGCCTGTTTCCTCTGACTTCATCCTCCCAGGCGGGGTGTGCCCTGCACCCCTGGGACGCGGCAACGAGCCTGGGAACAGGCTTTAATCTCCTGGATAATTCGGCCCCGGAGAGATAGGCGGGGGCCTGGGGCCCCCCCTCACATGCAGCACCCGCACCCCTGCCGCGGCCTGTTCAGTCGACCCGCTGTGCGGGGGGTCTTGTGATGGGGGCGGCTTGCCACGGCCAAGCGGCTTGAGACCCAGCAAGCTCGGGTCACGTGGACAGAAGTGGCCTCGCAGTTAGTGCCACAGACGTGAGAGCGTGGTGGTGAGGCCCGAAAGCAGGCACCCGAAGGGGCTCCACGGCAACAGCAGACGGCCCCGCGCGATCCAGGAGCACGGTGCCCACGCTTACGCCTCGCCGAGCTCCTGGAAGGGCCGGTCCTAGCACCGGTCATGAACTCACCTCCATTTTATCACTGCTCCGGAGAAATATCCCCAGAGGAGAAGGATCTCCCTCCCCTCCTCTCCATCCCTGCCTCCTTGCAAGAGCGAAGCTGGCCCTGCAAGCAGACGCTCCCCGTCACCCCCCGAGTTGAAGGTCAATTGCTTCCTTTGGTTTCGCTCATTATTGAGGAATCATATTTGCCTCTGGCTTCTCATTGGCACCAGCAAGGGGACCCCGGGGCTCGGGACACGGAGCCAAGCCTGACAACAAACAAACAAGGAGCCGGAGGCCGGGACAGCTTCCAGCCAGCCCTCCGCAACGCCGCGACTCCGGTTACAGAGCTTCACCCTCGTCCCAAGCAACCGGCATGGGGTCCAGAGAGCAGCGATTCACATTCCTGGCTTAGTGACCCCCTTCGCTGCTCCAGCTACCCCCAAGACCGGGGTGCTTCCCCCCACGTGGCAGCAGTTCAGAAGGTCATTATACGCGCTGGGTAGCAATGGCTCGAACTCCCTACCTGCTGTCGGAGAGGACAGACCCTTCCTATAGCCCTCTCCGCCACTCCCAGGGGCTGGTACCAGGGGCTTCCTTCTCCATTAAGGCCCAAAGGGCTTTCCCAGAAGCGCACGGCCTGCGAGTAGGGTCAGGCACGGCCTGAAGCCATCGCTCACTGCGTAACTGCGAGCGGGCGTTGCGAGACACAGCTGGAGCCAGCCTGGTCCAGAGCCCCCATCGCCTGGAGAGGCCGGCGCAGGCAGAGGATGTGGACTGAGAAGCGCTTGTGGCCCCGGGGGCATGCCTGTGCAGGGGATGTGTGAGACTGGGGGGTCCCGCCGGCAGCTGCAGCTGGACACAGCCTGCCACCCTTACGTGCACCCAGAGCTGCTTCACCCCGCCGCGGCGCTGGGCCCAGGCTGGGACAGGGGTAGGAGCAGGGCCTGGTCCAGCGCCAGAGCTGGGCCCCCGCCACTCTTCCGAGGAGCAGAGCAGGCCGTGGGGATCCGGGTCGCACGTGCTCGGCTCCTGCCCCTTGGCCAAGCTCAGCGCTTGCGCAGGCCCCACAGGGCTTGGCTGCGTTCGTTTCCAGAGTCCACCACGCGCCCCGGTCCCTGAGTGCAGCTAGCAGCAGTGTTTGCAGTCCGCTGAGCTGATTGATGGAGGCAGCAGCTCGCTGGCAGCCCTGGAGGGAGCAGGGTGGACGCTGCTCAGCAGCTGGTTTGGCTCTGCAAGCGGCTGCTCTGAGCAGTGACGAGCCATCAGTTTTACACGTTGCTCTGCCTGGGATGCGAACACAGCCCCTCCGCGGAAAAAGGGTGTCCGGGGCCTGGCTCTGTGGTCCGGGATGAGCCTGTAACCGAGCGGGGCAGGCCTGGCTTCTGCACGACGCTTCCCTTCTCCTTTCCGACTCCCACGCTCGGTTTCCAAATGGAAACGCCAATGCCACGAGCTGCTGGACCCGCACGCACGGCTCTCGGGACCCGGACCCAGACCACCTGGAAGCAGAGGGTGTGGGAGCCGCTGGCGGATCTCCCAGTGCAAAGAGCCACGGCTCCTGCGTCATGCAGGAAGCCTCCGCAGATGCAGACTCGCATCTGATCAGCGCCGCAGGCTTGGCAGTGGGGGTTGTGGTGGCTTCAGGACTGTCCTGCTCACTTCCCCGTGTCCCAGAAAACGCTTTCCCGATGCAGTTTCAGACAGGAGAGCAGCCGGAGGCTTGTTTCTCCCTGCCCGAGGGCTGGAGGCTGCTGGCAGGCACCAGGGAGCAGTGGGGGTGGATGGTACCCCGGCCACCCACCAGTTTCTGCCTTTCAGAGCCAGCCTGGCCGACCTGCACAGACGTGCACGTATTGGCTCTGCAGGGAGGGACTGTTTCCTTGCCACCCTGGTGACACCCCTGTGTCCACAGCTTCAAAGGCAGCACGGGAGATTAGCAGCATCCCGTCTGATTAGCAGAGCCTCGGCTTTCCCTCCCAGAGCCGGGGGAGCAGCCAAAACAAACTCTCACATCCTCTTGCTAGCGAGGGTGCCGCCAGCAGTGCCGCCGGCCGAGCCTGCCCTGCGCAGCCTCCGGAGGGGGAGCTGCCTGGATCCAGAGCAGGGCGGGAGCGGGCCGCAGCTCTGGCCTGACGCCTGAGTCGTGCTGGCGTCGGGGCTGGCCTGGGCAGAGCCCGTGAGAGCCAGGACCTGTGGGGAGGAGGAACAGGTCAGGGCGTGCCGCTCTCAGCGGGCATCTATCTCCGGGGCGGGTGGTGAAGCGGGACCAGGGAGACGGCATTTCCTGCCCTTCCCACTGCCACCAGAGCCGGGCAGCTGTGCGAGGGGCCATCACGCAGACACACGACGTCCGCGCTGCCTGCTTGCCCGGAGAGGCGGCGCCGTGCGCAACCGTCTGCGGCCGTGACAGGTGGCCCAGCCCTGGGAAGCAAGCTGAGGCCGCCGCGTCGGCTCTGGACGTCTGTGGGCGTCCTGCTGCTCCCGAGCTGGACGGAGCTGCCCGGTGCCCGAGGAGCAGGCCGCGTGCCGTGCGCCACGTGCCTCGCACAAGCCTGCGGCGCTGATCAGAAATCTGGTCTCCGGGCAGGTCCAGGACATGCCCCCGGGCAGACCCCAGCGTCCGCAACCCATTCAGTCCTTGGCCCCGCTGCTGCCATTGCCAAATAGGCGTTTTGGATGCAGGCTCGCTGAGAACCGGCTTCAGGCTCACCAAAGTCCCAGGGGGCTCCCAACGCCGGGTTGGATAACAGGGGTTTTGGCAGCTGCATTCAGTGCCGGCCCCCCCCCAGACTCCCCAGCCCCATGCGTGGGGTTGTTCAGGTGCTGGTACTTCAAACCTGTTTAAATATTTGCCTTTGGCTGGGTCTGTTATTCTAGCAGGGAAGATTTCTTTTGTAATATTGATCCAGCAGCGCAGGGAGCCCAGAGAGCGGCGCAGGATGCAAGAACTGACCAACACAAACAAAGTAGGAAGTGCAGAGCAGCAGGCGCTTCCAGCTCCGCGTGCGTCCTCCCTGGCCCCCCTACGGCTGCTCTCACCGGGGCTGAGCCCCCGGGGCCAGGGAGCAGGCCTAGAAGTGCCACGCTGGGCAGCAGCCCAGGGCCAGGGCAGGGCGCGACTCAGAGCGGGGAGGGGGCTGAGCATGGGCACGGCCCCCCCTGGCTCGCAGACAACAAGCTCTCTGCTTAGGAGGGTGCATGGGGCGAGGAGGGACCATCCCCAACTGTTTCCCCCTGTCTGGTGTTGGATTAAACGGAAGATTTCAGTCTGCAAGGCTGGCACCGAGACCTCTTTGCCCAGCTGCGCGGTCATCCCGACCGGGGAGGAAACCGTCTCTGATGCAGCCGATGCTGCACCAGCCTTGCCCAGGCACCCCCACTGCAGTCACGGCTTCAGGGCACCATTGAGCGATCCCCGCAGCAGATCACCCCTGCACCCCAGGCAGTCTAGGGGGGCACGCGGCCTGGCACGCGACGGCCTCGGCCTGGGAAGCATTGGCGCGCACCAGCACGCACCACGCAGCCCAGCAGCGGCCGGGGGTGCGCTATCCAAGGAAAGGGAAACGTCCCCTCTGTTCGGGCCAGACCCGCACGGCCGGGCTGTTGCGACTCTGCACGAGTACGAGCGAGGTTTGGAGAAGGGGGGAAACGCTGGAAGAGAGAACAGCGTAGCCGTGCCCAGCCGGAGGGAGGGGCTGCAGGCTCGCCATGCTCCAGATGTCTGGCTCGGTGGGAGCGGAGCTGATCTGTGTTTTAATGGGTTACAGAGAGGCAGGGGGCTCCGATCCGCCCGGGCTTGCGGCGTTGGCCTCGGAGGGGCAAATTCCAGGGAACGCACTCCCCGCCGCTGGAATGTCGTCCCGGAGCCAGGGCAGATCCAGCCAGTGCCCGGGACCCTTCCCCGCCCGGCCCCAGGGGGCCTGGGTAAGCCTTTCTCGCCACACTGCACATCAAATCCCCCACTAATTAGAAGTCTCCTGCCAAGGAGGCAACAGTGTCATTAGGCGTCTGGGGCATGGGCCTTGGCTAAACGCCGCTGGCCTTCCCAGAAGCTCTGATGAGACCCGCCGGGCTCCGGGAAGGGGAGAGGGGCAGGCCGGGCTTCTCCCCCGCCCCGTTCTGGGTTTCTCTATCCTCCGCTTCGGCCCTCCGTCATTCAGGGGCGCTCGGATCCGTATCTGCTGTAAAAGGCCCGGCTGCTGTCTGGGGTCTGGGTGCCCTGCCAGACGGTCTGTCCACAGCCCGCGTGCTTCTCCAGAGAGTGTATTGCAGTCAGTGCGGAGTGCTGCGGGGCTGTCACCCTGGGGTAACCCTGGAGCCGTCAGCTCCAAAGCATGGAGCTAATGGGGTGTGCGTGCACCCCCAGCGGCTGCCACCGCACTGCGCAGCCTGCCTCAGTTTCCCCTTGCACCAGGGCTTTCAGGGCCCCTCCCTCTCTTCATACCAGGGCTTCAAACTCGGGCTCCCCTTCCCTGCTGGGATACTTTTTGCAGCCCCGCTTCTCTCTCATCGCTGCCCACGCAGGCCCTCAACAGCTCCCCAGACAGCATCAAACCAGCCTTCTGCCCCTTGGGGCCACCCCACAGGCTGGCTCCTAACCCCCAGCCTACTGCCCCAGAAAATAAGGCTCACGACCACTACTGAGCACAAACAGGAAGCAGCCCCTCTCCCGCAGGTCCCTGCCCCTTATAGGAAAGCCACAGGCTCCTTCCCAGCAGAGTCAGAACAGACCCATTTGATCCCAGCTAATCCTGATCGGCTGGCATGGGGGCAGCCAGCCGGCACAGGCAGGATGAGGCTGCTCTGGGCAGCCTGGGATCGCACCGAACCCGGAGTGTGGGAGAGTAGGCAATCGGCACATGGGCTGCAGGTGTCACGCTGGCCTCTACGGCCATCATGTAGTCAAACATCATGCATTAACCCTCTGTGCACGATCGAGAGGGGCTGCAGGAAGGGATGGGACAGCCAGTGGGGAAGCAGCAGCCAGCATGAGCTGAGCTAGGCCAGGCTCCCTGCTGGCTTATTGCCCCATGTCCTGCGCACATTGCACAGGCACCACTGCCCGCATGTACCCTGGGAGGGGAAATCTGCTGGGGCCCTTCTTGGGTTACTGATTGACCAAATGTAAGCCAGGGCTGCGGCTGCACTGAAACTTCTTCACAGGATTTTACAGCCCCATAAACCCAGCAGGGACCAGGGCACTGAGGCACCATCCATGGAAACCATCCAGAGGTGGCAGTCCCAGAGAGCCAGGTCCCCCTGAGCCACTGTGGAAGGTCAGGGTGATAAAAGGAGAGGATCACTGCAATGCAATCCAGCTGCTGAGCAGAAAGTGGTCCCATCTGGAACTGCTTAGGGCCGTGTTGGAGAGACAGCAGGCGTTCCCACCCACCGTTCTCAGAGCCGACGCGGTTCGCAAGCCCTGCCAGCAGAAGAGGCTCGGTGCGGGCAGCCAACACCTGGCTGGGGGGGACGGTGCCCCGGCTCCCTGTGCTGCACGGAAGAGCTGCCACAGCAGCAGAAGGGTTAAAAGAGTCAGGGAGGAAGGACCCTACCTGCTCCTGTTAGACAAAAACCACCACTGCTCCACAGGAGCTAAACCAGGCCAGGGCGCAGGACGGTCGTCCTCTTGTGCAGACAAACGGCACCATGACATGGGGATGGCAGGGCCCTGCCCCACGCATGGCTGTGGCTCGCTGGCAGGAAGGGCCTTGGGGAAGGATCCCGTCCTCGCTGCTGCCTGCTGGTCATCAGGGAGGCATGGCAGGCTCTGCACAGTCCCGGGCTCCTCTGGTGATGGAGCAGGGAGGAGAGCGCCTGGATCGCCACTGTCTGCTGTGGGGCTGAGTCTGCAGCCCCTTCCTGCCCAAGAGCTCGCCCTGGGACGGGGTCTGCAGCACAGCCAAGGCAGGAACCAGCCCACGCCAGGGGCCATGACGGTGCCTACCTGAGCACACGGGGGGCTGGGCACGGGGGCACCCGCCATGCTGCCTTCGGCTGTGGCTTGGCCCCCTGCCCGCTCCCTGGGGTCCCGTGAGCTGCCTCGTCAGCACTGTCTGCTCCAACACTACTTTCTGGAGAGAGCTCATCACCCCTGCGGAGTCCAGCGGGACCTGGTGGCCTCGGCTTGGCATCTGCATCTGAGTCATCACTCGGGCAATTAGTGCTGGCTCCAGAAAAATACAGCTGGGCAAACCCCACGTCCCTGTGCCACACGCCGCGTGGGCGCAGGCCAGTTCTCAGGCCAGCCAGGAGCCAGTGCGGCTTGAGCTGGGGGAGCAATGAGGTGCGGCTGATGCTGGCTCCTCCGAGCTCCCTCAAGGACTGTGGCAGACATCGTGCTAGTGCAGCCGTTGCCTTCCCAGGGCTCGGAGACGGCTGGGCTCCTGCTCCCCATGCCACCCGCACAGGCACAACGGCCCCTTGGGAGCTTCCCAGGCCCAGCTTCTCCCAAATCGCCTGGCTCTGCCGGCGGAGCAGGGAGCGGGACGTGCAGGGGCCCCCGTGGGAGGGTGGGAGAGCACCCTGCCGCTGGCGGAGGCCTGGAGCAGTGCCGGTGCCAGTGTCGGTGCCTGGCTGTGCCCGGGAGGCTGCTCCAAGCACGCCCGGCGTGGGCTCGGAGGCAGGCAGAGCGCGGGCACTGGCCCCCTTCCAGCAAAGCACACCAGTGGAGCCACCCGGGTGATGAGCCGCTAGCCAGGAGTGCAGAGCGCTCCCTGTTCCTCGCCGCATCCAGCCCAGTTTGCAGGGATTTCATCAGCTTTGCCCACAGGGCCCGGCTTGCATGCAGGCGCTCACCTGCCCTGCCCTGCCCAGCAGCCTCCCACCCCACCACGGCAGCAGGTGAGCAGAGCAGAGCAGAGCAGAGCAGAGCAGAGCGGCTGCCCACCCTCCTGCCCAGCCCTGAACCCAAGGCCCCTGCGGCCGCATCCCAGAGCCGTGCAGGGAGCCAGGCTTGCTGTGCCTGGGTGCTGCAGCGGGACCAGGGCGTGCGCCCTGCCCGTGGGGCCGCTCTCCTGTGTCTCCTCTACAAGCCGGAGCATGGGAGGGCGACCGGGTCCAGGTCGAAGCCACTGTCAGCTGGAGCTCGAGGGGGCTGAGCGACGGCTTGGCTCGGACTCCAGCCCCCGCTGTGCTGAGCTGGGCAGGGAGCCCACGAAACACCTGCTTAAATGTTTGCCTTGCTCGAGGGCCTGACATGCGGAGGGGCTGTCCAAGCTGCCGCCCAGGGGGCAGCCAGCCCTTCCCTGCTGCTTTCCCACACCGCAGAGATCACCGTCCCCTCGGCTGCGCTTTGGGGAGAACCCCCACGCCTGCGGCCCTTCCACCTCCGGCAGGTCTCTGGAGCACTGGAGGGTCCCAAGGGGGCTCAGGAGTGAAAGACCCCCCAGTGCAGGAGAGAGGGGAGGGGACGCAGCTGCCGTGGGAGGGGGAGCTGCAATGCTCCTTCCCAGCTGCTGGCTCCCAGGGTTCCCACGCACGGACATCAGTCACGGCTCGGTAAGGAGCACCAGCCGCAAGGCTTCCCAGCCCCCTGCGAGGGGGGATAGGGAGGCAGAGAGCAGCTCAGAGACTTGCCCACGAGACACGGCGTGCCCTGCAGCCCTCCCGCCCGCTCCAGCCACGCATGCACCCAGCTCTGTGCGGCACAGGGGTGCACGGCGCTGTACACCCCCATCCCAAGAAGCAGCCGCCAGCGTTTGACGAGGGCTGTGCTAGCGAGAGGCACAAAGGCCCGGCCCAGGAGCCCCTCCTGGGCCCAGTCCCCACGGGCCTGATGTGAGGTGCAGAGGAGAGAGAACAGCCGGCCCCAGGCTGCCAAACGCTGTCTTCCGGTTAACTGCAGCTGAGCTCAGGGATGCCTCTCAAATGGCTTGAGGCCAAGCTGCTCCAAAACCTGAGGCACTGGGCCACCCTGCTCTCTCCCAGCTGCCCCCATTTCCCAGCTGCCAGCCCCCACGCCGGGGAGCCCCCCACAAGCTGCAACACGCACGCAGGGCAGCAGCCGGCTGAGCCTCTCGCCAGCTCGTGGGGTCCCGGGGCAGGCTGGCTCCCCTCGTGGTGCCCGGGGGTGCCCTGGCTCCCAGGCCAGGCCAAGGCCGCCCATCTCCTCAGCAGCCTCCCCATGCTGGGACCCAGCTGTGTCTGGCTGTGGTTTCCAACAGCTGCCAGGGCGGACACGATGCTGGACGCAGCCCAGCTGCTTCGCTGTGTTGGGAAGCAGGCCTGGTCAGACACCCAGTGTGGACGCAGCCCGTGTCCTGCTGCAGATGCGGGTACCTCAGTTCAGGGGCGCACGTGCTTCCCGGAGCCCTCCCACCCCGCAGGCAGGGGAAGGGGGAGCCCTCTGCCCAGGCCTGCCAATGGCTCCTGCATCTGTAGGAGGGGATCAGCAAACAGGGCACAAGCAGAGCTTCCTGCTGCCAGGGCCGTGATTCTGCAATGGACCAACCTTTGTGACCCTGTCCCCACGCAGCCTGCGTGACCCTGTCTCCCTTCGGCGCGTTCCCAGGCGGCGCTGCGTCGGCTGATGTGGTGAGCACACCGCGACGCCTCTGCTGCGCTCGCAGAGCCGCGCCTGCTCTGCATTATCCATCAACACATGCACATGGGCCAGAATTAGAAAAAGACCGTGGGATGCAAAACTTTTCCAGATGCTGGGACTAGCTACTGTTCTCCGGAGCTGCATTGGCCCTGCCGTGCTCTGGGTTGCATGCTCCTGGGGAGCATGAGGAGAGGGTAATCGGTGACCTGGGTCTTTGTCCAGGTGATGCTGCCACTTCCCCACATCTGCAGGGACTGACCAGGGTCCTCTGACTGCAAAATGGTGCTGGAGCTCAAGGGCCCAGCACTGCAACTGGCTCATCAGCCTGCCACGGGCTCTGCAGCTGCCTTACAGTAAAGGGCGCAGAGAGCCACGGGCAGCACAGTGCAGTCACCCTCTGGGAAAGGGGCACAGCAATGCCCAGGTGACGTCCAGACACCTCCCCCAGCATGACTTGCCATGAGCCAAGGCTGGTACCTGCAAACACCTGCGAGGCCCATCTGTGATGGGGTCACGAAGACCCAGCACGGGGATATATATCCCTCGTAGCACGGGGGACATGTGCAGGGAGAAGCTTCCCCTGCCCTGCTCACTGGCAGAAACACCCCCGGGCACCAGCCGGGTCCTACGCACCACGTTGGGCTCAGCCTCGCCTGTGTGGGATCAGTGACCCCCCTCGCCTCTTGGATGATCCTGATCGGCGGAGGGGACAAACGACTTTGATCCCATGCCTCCCTGTTCCTCTCCTGGGGGCACATTGGGTGGTCAGAGTCTCCCCGGGCACCTGCAGCCCCCGCAGCTCCAGCCTCCTCGCTGCAGCTGGGCTCCCTCCGCAGCCAGCTTCCAGCTCTTCCCCAGGCTGCCGCCAGGCACCGCACGGCCCCCCAGGATCGAGGGCTGAGTTGGGGCAGGTCTGAAGGAAGAGCAAGCTGCCTAGATGGGAGTCACCGCTGGAGCAGGCCTGGGCTGTGGCTACAGTCGCTGGCACCGGTGGATGTAGCCCCCGCGTCACGAGCCCCCTCCATGGACCCCCTCCAGGGCTCGGCAGCCCAGAGCCCGTGGGTGAGGGTCCCCGCTGCTGCCAGAGGCCGGGGGCTGGCTTTCCTTCTAAGTCATCGACCAGGCTCCCAGCGCAACGCGGGGCCTTTCCTCCGCCGGGGGACGACGCAGGAAGGTTGCTGCATGAACATCCCCCGCATGACGCCCCGGGCTGGCTTCACCGGCACTCCTGTCCAGCTGGAGCCCGGACAGCAGCTGCAGCCGAGAGCCTCCTCCAGGCTGCGTGGCCGGTAGGGGAGCTGCTCGCTGCGGACTCCCGTGGGGGTGCCCGTCACATCCCCTGGCTCCTTCTGGACACAGCCTCGCGGCGCTGCTGGCCTTGGCCGCCTCGCGCTGGTGCTTCAGTGGCCTGGGCCAGTACCTGCTGCTCGCCCTCCGCTGCCCAGAGCTAGCCCCCGCTGCCCCCAGGCATTCGGGTCTGCTCTGGAGCGCTGGCCCTGGGGGGCAGGGGCCGCCTCCGCAGCCTGCAGGGGAGAAGGAGGCGATGGAGGCACCAGGGAGTGGGTCTGGGGCAGGCGTTCAATCGGATGCGGGAGTTACGTGGTAAGCGGCGTGCGCTCTCTACTGCTGTGCTCAGAGGCGCTGCTCCTCCGCAGGGAGGCTCGCTGGGGCGGCCCAGAGCGAGGTCGGAGCAGAGCAGAAGGTCTGGTTGTTAGAGGCGGAAAGCCAGGTTTCAAGGGCATCTCACGCCCTTGTCCCGGGGTCTCGGAGCATCTCACCAACGTTCATCCAGACGCACTTCACCTCTGCGTCGGCATCCCCAGGGGAACAGGGCCACAGGGAGGGACCTGCCCCATGCATCAAGCCCAGTGACAGGCGGGGCAAGAAGAGACATCATTAGCCTCTGCACTACAGCCCTCTCGGGGCCTGGCACCCAGCCCAGCTTTCCCGACTCCAGGCAACCCCCCCACTCCCCGGTCCTTAGAGCAGAGGACGTTCGGTAACGTCTCGTGGAGCAGGGAATCGGCAGAATTGCTCACAGCCTTTGTGCGACCGAGCCAGTGGCACCTTTGTCCTGCGAGCTGCAGCCATGGTGGGAGCAGTGGCCAGCTGAATAGTGAGGGAGGGACAGAACACTGATTTCATTCATGGCCCCAGCGGGGCTCAGATGATGCACGGGACGCGTCCTCCCCCAGCAAGCTGCTTTACAAGCCCCAGGAACAGAACGAGCCATTCAGGGAAGTGACCGGGCTGCTGCCCTTGGCAGACCTGTGACTCCGGGGCTGCACGGCAAGCAGGGCTTGACATTTATCCTTCCCAGGCTGGATCCAGTGACAACACAGGGGCTTGTTGTGAGCTGGATCTGTCTGGGAGGAAAATGATATGCCGGCCATGTGCATTCCTATACCACTGCTTCCCCTGCTGCATGTGTTCAGTGCCACCAGCGGCCCGTGGTGGGTGAGAGTCACTCGCGCGTGTACCAGAGCTGTCAGCTGCTTTCTCCCTTCATTTCCTACCTTGTGCGGCTGCCTAGAAGAGTGCTGAGTACTGCGAGAGTTATTACATGGGGGGCCGGTGCAAAACCTTCCAGCCTGGAGGGAGTCACATTGTGCCCCCACTTTCCAGTCCCAGTTCTGGGTGGAAAAGGTGGGGTCTGGCTGGAGGTGCTGAGTTTCCAGACCCCGCTGCCTTTCCCTGGAGGCTCAGCTCAGGGGGCAGCTGAGATCAGAAGATGCAGGGAGGCCTCAGGGTGACCTCAGCTTGTTAAAATCGCCCTGCTGCCCCTCACCTAACAGATGCCCACAACCAGCACTGCAGGAAGGTGGCACGGGCCCGGACAACCCATCACAGTGGGAAAGGAAAGAGCTCCTGTGTGGCTCCTTTCAGAGAGGAGGCTGTGGGTCAGGTCCAGCCAAGGCCTTCTGGACATATGGACACTGCTGTGCTTCTAGCAAGTGCCATGGGCAAAGGGAGTGTTTAACCCTCTGCATTTACACAGCAGTTGGCAAAGCCTAACAGAGCGGAGGCAACGAGAGCAGCCCCAGGCCTGAGGTCTGCCACAGCTCCCAGGCCACGCTAACCAGGACCCGCTGCTCCGGACAGCACACTTGGGGAGAAGACTGCGTTTCTATGGCGCTCTTGAAAGCGCTCTGCAAACAGAAGGCAAGGGTTTCTTACGGTCACCTCTCCTATTGGACCAACTCTGCAGCTGGGATGAAGTTAGACGAGCTTTTGATGCAAAACTGTCATGCTCAGGTCTGAGGAAGGGAAGTTCAGGAAACAGACAGGAGCCAATTCAGCCTCACGCCCCAGCATTGGTAGTGCCCCCGCACTGCTCTCCCCCAACACGACAGCCCACGGGCAGTGCCTCTCCCCTCTCCACACAGAAGCGAAACACACCGTGGGGTCCTGCCCCTGCATCCTTTTGGGGAGCTGTGGTAACAGGTACTGGTATCCAAGTCGGAGGGGCTCTGGGCCAGGTGTACTGGGACAGCCACACGCAGCCGTCCTCCAAACGTGGGGTCCTGCTCAGGGTGACATCAATCTCAGTATGGTCTCAGAGGTCTGAGCAGTGTGACTGGGAACATCACCTTCCGAGCAGGGCCCGGCCTGCTACGAGCCTGGTGCTCCCCGACGGGGGATCCAGAAGAGCATTGCTGAAGCAGGCCCATGGGAACTGGGGCTGTTTCTTTACCAGCACGAACCCGCTGGGCAGGGCAGAGGGCAGCCGGGCACTGACGGAGGCAGGTGCAGCTCTGACTCACCCCATCCGCCCCTGCGGAGAGAAGAAAGCCTGCCTTTCCCAGCACCATTCCCGAGATGCATGGCCACGGCCCCCCTAGGGTGACCGCCGCAAGCGGCTTGTGGTTGGGGCCGGGTCTGCCTGCATCTGGTTCAGATTCCTGTCCCACTCATCCTGAAAATGGCTGATTTACTGGAGAAGTGTTTCCCCCAGGAAATCTGCTTCAGGCTGTGGGATGTCTTCAGTTACAAGGGAAAAACAAACAGCTGCATCCTTGCAAACCCTGATCTTTTGGAAACGCTGGTGCCAGGTCCTGGGCCCTGAGCGACTAGCCCGCAGGCACAACGCAGGGACCCACCGAGAGTCTGTGCTTCAGGCCCCACTGCCCCGTGGGGAAAGGCTGCTGGCAGCTGCCCGTGTCATCTTTCTGCAGGCATCGATTAATTAGCAGGGTCACTTACAAGCCGGGGCCAGTGCTGGAAGGGTGCACACCTCACGGGAAGGGGAGAACAGGTCAGATGCTCTAGTTTAGGAATAAGAGAGCCAGGAGCTGGAAAGGAGGAAAGAGCAAAAGGGGGGACAAGTATCCCGCAGTTTCCAGAAGCAAGAGTTGCTAGGTGGGAAGCAGCGAGCTATATCCCATGGGGGCGGGGATTGTGAGCACTGGGCCACCGTGATGAAATGCCCATCCTGCCACTGCTGAAAGCATGGAGCCTTTAAGTCCCAAGCATCGCTGGCGCACGGTTGCTCACAGCTCCTGTGCTATGCTGGGTAGTCCCGATACACTCATGCCTTTAGTGCATGAAGGACAGGTGCTTTTCCTGCACAGCGAGGGGTCTGGATGCCTGCTGCTTTGCTGTGGGTTTCCTGCCTGACCCTGGGGGAGGCCTTTTCCTTTCTGTGTCTCCCGTCAGCAAGACAGGAGGTGGAGCTGCCTGGGGGTGGAGGTGGAGGTGGAGCTGTCCGGGAGGATTAGAATGAATTCAGAGGCATTTGCAGGTCCCAGTGGAGACCCCCTAGCGCAGGTGGCATTGGACATGCTTGGCTTGGACTTTCATGGCCAAACTCCTGGCTCCAGCATGGTGTGGGAGTGTCTTGACCTCCATCCCTGCACAAGGTGTGTCTGACCTGGGACCCAGAGCCACCCACTTCCCGGTGCCTGCCTGCACTTCCAGCTGGCACGTGCAGCCGTGACCCGCACTGTGACCTGTCCCACATCTCCTGCCCGCGACCAGGTAGGGACCCACCACTGCAGCCAGGACAGGCCCCCGAGCCACACGATGCTCAGGCCTCTCATGCCCCCTCGTGCATGCTCCTTGAAACTGCAGCTCCTTGCACTGCCCCGGGCCAGCCCCATCGGGGCGATGGTTTTGCTGCCTGGATAGTGTTGTCCATCGTCCTGGTGAAGCAGGTGCATTGCCAGGAGTTCACCCCTGTGCTGCTGTGAAAGTGCACGAGCTTCGCGTGTGCAAATGGATGGGCTCCATTGCCTGAGCACTTACACTGACCTGACGCTGAAAACAGCAGCACGTTAGCACTGCTCTAGGAGGGAAGATGCGCTCCTCTGCTTTACAGACTGAAACTGTGAAGCGACCCTGCAGCAACCAGCCGGTGTAGGTGGAACGAACCTCCGAAGGTGCTTCTCTCAAGGGGTGCAGAGAAGGGCAGGCATGCTGTGGTTGCTAATCCACCCGCCAGCCTGCAGAAGAATGCAAACTCGCTCCTGTGTCACCAAGGAGACAGCCCGGCGTCTCTGTACACAGTGTCTGTCCCGAACACCAGCCGACCTAAACCAGCTCTTGACCTCCTGGAAGAGGCTCCTGCATGAGCTGAGACCCTGCTGCCACGCCACCCCACCCCGCCCCGCGGCAGGCTGGGCGGTCTGGGGAGAAGGAGCAGGCTCGCTGGCCAGGCAGCAGACAGCTATTCCTCCCTGCCGCGCCTGAAGCCAGGCACAGATGTGGAGGAGCCTCTCCGAGCGCTTTGCTGTGCTGGATGTGACGTACTTTGTGAGGCACAAAGGCGAGGTAAGGCCTGGCTGGCAGCAGCGCTCGTGGGCCTGAGCTGCTCTGGAAAATGGATGCAGTGCTGAAAGAGTTAGAGCAAAGATTTCCAGAGCCTTCCCCCATCCGTGGGCAATGCTGGATGCTCTCTAGGAGCTCCAAGACACGCACTGAAAGGACCGGTTGCCTTGGTTGTTCCTGTAAAGCAGCCATGGCTGCTCAGACTAGGCTCTGGGATGCTGGCTGGGAGCAGTGGTCTCAGCCAGAGCAGGGGGGCCGCGGACCACACAGGAGGGTTCGTTCCCTGGGGCATTTGCCCTGGCTGCAGATGGCACTTCGGCTCCCCCCAGCAGGGAGTGAATCGCTGTTGGCCTCGGCGTGCTCATGTGAGTCACCATGAGATGAGGGTAGGGGATCTTCAGGCTCAAGGTCCCCTAGGCGGGGGGGAACTAACAAAAGGGATGGAAGGGGAAGGTTTGCGATGCTCAGCATGCCTGGTAACTCCCCATGTCTCACCAAGCCTGGAAGGATGGTTTTGGTTCAGTCGCCCCTGAACTCAGGGTCAGACGTACCAGGGGGAGCCCCAGGGCACCACAAGGCCATCTCAAACCAGGTGGAAGTGGCAAACGGTCCTGGCCTGGTCCTGGATATGCTTGTGGTGGTTTCCAGAGCTGACCCGAGTGAGCCCGTGTTCCCGCCGTCCACGTACTGTCCCGGAGGAGTCTGCTCAGGTGGTTGCAACCCCATTACCTCACAGCCACAAGCAGTGGGTGGCCTGTTCCTGTCCTTGCTCCATTTCCTCTGACTCAGACCCGCTGGAGCCCACTTGCCCTGGGGCAGCTGTGCACAGCACCTAGGGTCCTTCTTGTCCCTTCCCAAGTCAGCTTCTCCCTTCGGTGGGCCACTCCAAGGAGCTCGCTGCTTGCTCTGTCTCCCCAGGTCAATGCCTGTGCTTTCTCTGCCGACTGCCAGCACCTCCTGACTGCCTCGGACGACAGCAGGCTCTTCCTCTGGAATGCTAAAACTGGAGAGCTGCTCTGCAAAGTCACCGGCCACGCAGGTACTGAGCACGCACGTACGCAGCCTGGAGACAGTGGGTAGCACCAGGGAGCCAGGGATCTGCAGTGCTCAGGCTGCCTCTGGCCCTGACTCACTGCCAGGTCCCAGCCCACGCAAAGACTGCAGGTACACGATGGCAGGGACAGTCCCTGCACCGACCCCACTCACAGGGAGACAGCAAGGATTAATGTTATCTCTGTGCTGTGAAGGCGCCAAATACCTCCAGGTGGTTTCTAATGTGTAAAAGACCCATTGCGTCCACTGAGCAAATACCCGCTTTACACACCAGCTACATTAGGATGCCCAGCACTGGGGTGGTGTCAGTTTGCATGAGGGTCCATGGACCAGCAGTAACTTAGCTCATATATGTGCTACCCAAACCATTCATCCAACGAAGAAAGAAAGGGCTTTCCAGCTGGGCCTTCTTTTTGTGTTCTGCTCTCTGCTTTTGCCTTGCTTTGCTCTTCCCTGTTACCCTGTGGTATCTGGACTGCCAGCAGCAGCCTGACCTGCCAGGGATGGAGATGACCTTCAGAATGAGAGGCATGGACAAGCCCAGTGGGGCTCCTCTGCAGGCAGCGAGGATTTGCAGGGAGCTGCAGAGTTGCACCTTGCCTGAATGAAGTGGAGTGGTTTGCAGCCACAGTCCCCTTCAAAGCCAAATGGAGCCTACAGCGAGTCCAGGTCTAAGAGACGACTGCTCATCCTTGCCACCTCCATGTGCTGGACTTGTCATCCCCAACGCTTTGCCTTGCAAAGAGGTCCAGTCTGCAAAGCAGCTGTGTGGACCGCCTGGACCCAAATACGATCCCATGGATCTCATCCCCTTCTTCCCTCCTCACAGGGCCAGTGAAAGACTGCAGGTTCTCTCCAGACTGCGCCCTCTTTGCCAGTGCCTCTCACGACTGCACGGTTCGAGTGTGGGACACGGCAACCGCTGAGTGCATCCACGTGCTGGAAGGTGTGTGAATAAGAGATCTGGGGCTGCCAGTGTCAGGAGGGAGCTGGAGTGCCCACAGAGGCTGCAGCAAAGGGCAGGGTGCTGGGCTGATAGGGGAGTGAACCCCACACTGCTCAGAACCCCAGTGGCCTCTGGGAGAACAGCAGCAGTGCATGCAAGGCAGGATTGGGCCCTCTGCAGCCAAACTGGGTTCCCAAGGACAACTATATTCTCCAGACCAGTCATGGAGCCAGACAAACACCAGCCCAGCCAGGGGCAGCTCAGCTGAGTCCAGAGGCAGGGCGCGGCTGCAGCAGACAGGTAGGGGAATGCTCCCAGCCATCAGTGCAGGCATGGACAGGACAGAGGGGCCTGGAAAGCAAACCCAAAAGGCCGCGGTACCAGAAGGGAAAGTCCAAGCTGTTTCAGAAGCCGAGAGGCTTCAGCTTCCCCCTGGTGCTAATGTGGTTAATTACCATGACATGAGCTCCTACAGAGCTGTCAGCAAACCCAGCTGCCACCCTGTGCTCAGAGCTCCTTTGCTCCATTCACGTGACAGCATTTGGCTTGTTATATGGCCCACACAGTTTCCCCCTTGATGTTCTCCAGGTCACTGCAAGAGCGTGGAGACCGTGCGCTTCAGCCCCGATGCCCGGCAGCTCCTGTCAGGAGGCTGGGACCACATGGCCATCCTGTGGGACACGCAGGTAGAGTGGGCTCCAATGCGGCTCCTGTGCCCTGCCTGCTTCATACTTGGAGGCCACGGAAAAGGCCTCCTTCGACATTGATTTCTCCTACCTGCACCCACAGAAGGAAACTACCTCCGTTACCCCAATCCCCGATATTCCCCATTGTATAGGTCTGGGCTGGACACAGGAGGGCAAGACCTCAGGGGGAGTGAAGTACCCATCATGTCACTTGCTCAGAGGGCAAACCCTGAGCATCCTCTGCCCTGTTCAGAGGCGTTTCCCAGGCATGTGGACTACCACTCAAAACAGAGCGCAGTGCAGCTCAGCTCCCTGGGACACAGCCGGAGCTCGCAGGGCCAAGCCAGCCCACGGGAGGCACAGCTCGCCCCCTGACCGATGGCACGGAATGTTTTAGAGGCGCCACTTGCCAGCTGCTGCTCCCCTCTCGTCTCTGCAGTTAGGTCAGATGTTAAGGCTCTTCTCTGGGCACCGTGATGTCATTGAAAGCTGCGACTTTTCCCTGAACACGCAGTACCTGGTAATTAATTTTAGTTTCCTGTCATCTTCCTCTCCCTACTGACATGAGTGGTATATTAGCGATTCACAGCATGAAATCTTTCCAATAGAAGATTCTGCCCACTAGGTGCTTAGCTGCATGTATCATCAATGATCTGACAGCTGTAATTTCAGAGATTTTGCTATAAGCCCAGTTTCTGTTCTTGTCTGAGGCTTCTGCTGCATCCGGGTGGCGCAGATTTGGCAGGAATTACTGTTTTTAATTTCTTACCAGGCAACTGGCTCCTGGGACCGTACAGTTAAAGTCTGGAGTTTGTGTACAGATGGAGATAACACTCTGGAAGGACATCAGGGCAATGTTAGCTGTGTTTGCTTCTCCGCATCAGGAATGCTGGTAAGAGCCGAGAGCCCTCTCTAGCTTCCTTTGCTGTTCTGAATGACTGCAAACATGAGCACACTGCAGAGAGGATGCTTTTAGAGCACATTCCCCCACCTGTGCAGAGCAGATAAAATCCAGTTAGAGCCTGCCTGCTCATCTCTGGGTTTATCACCTCTTATGCCACATCTCCAGCACCTCTTATTCTGCTCTTTGACTTTCAGGCATCAGGCTCGTGGGACAAGACCGTGCGGATCTGGAATCCATGCAGCGGGGTGCTCATTTTCCTCCTGGAGGGGCATTCATCCTGGGTGAAGAGCGTGTCCTTCTCCAGGGACGGACTGCTGCTGGCCACTGCAGGCTATTCAGAAAGTGTGGGTAACCCCAGCAGAGGGAGCAAGCAGAGAGCTCTGCTGCAATACTGCCTGTCCTGATTACTAAATATGGGCTCTGAAGACTAAGAGGCACATCATACAGCACTCCTTAACACATGCACCCTGGCTGCTCAAACCCTGGGCCTCTGCAAAGCTAGATCCCTTTGTTACAGAACAAAGCAGGGCCAGACCACTGGCTCCTAGCAAGCTAGCAATGCAGTCCTCAGATGGGCAAAGGTGGGGTATCTTATTGTCCCTCTCACAATGCCACGTCACAGGACTGCTTAGGAACTGGCACGCATTTTGGCACATGCTGAACCAACCCTCTCTCTGGTTAGCATATTTTAAGCTACAAAACCTCCACAAGCAGTGAAACCAGCTTGCACTGAAATTAATTTCTCTGCAAATTAGTCATTTTCTGTCTGGGGTGTGGGGGTGTCTCATGAAATCCAGAGTTCCTCTGGCACACAGTGTTAAAGCTGCATTACTGCCCACAGCATTACTTCCACAGCACCTTAAGCCTCTTCAAATACTTTAGAGTTGAAGGAACCTCTCTAGTGGCAGGTGCAGCTCACTGCTTTGAAGATCAATTGTTTTTGTAAAGCAAACTATTAATTGGCTCTGCATTTTACAGGTGAAAGTGTGGGACTCCAGAACAGGGAAGTGTATAGAAACTTTAGAGGTAACATTTACTTCTTTAACCCAGTCAACTTTCTACCGACACTTGATGTCACTCAAACAAAAGCTAAACTTAATTTGTTATGACATATAATATCAACCCATCTTGCTGCCCATGTTCAAACTGGAAGATGAGAGTTGTCTCCATAAGCTCCTGATGGTTGAGTTGGAATAAGTAGTTTTCTCTTCCCACCCTGCAGCATCATGCTGTGTACTAGCCAACAACTGCTGCTTTACTGCAAAGGCTACACCTAAAAGTGTTTGTGTGCAGCTTCCATGCACAACTCACTCCAGAACCGCATGATCAATAATGCACCCTCAGTCACCAGGAGGTGGTAGGGCAAGAAACCCAGCAACAGAATTTCACAGGCCAAGACATGTTTCTAGCTGCAAAAGGCAATGCTTTAAGCTCTAGACCACAGATCATTACAATGGCCCTCCAGATCCCCTAGAAATAGTGCTTTAAGGAACAGGAACATCTCTCTGAATCTGAACCAAGACTTTATTGGCAGGTGATGTTGGATCAAGCCTCTAGCTGCATCTTCAGCCCAGATGGTGCTCTTCTAGTCTCAGGAGCTGCCGCCCAAGATGAACAACTGCAGGAGGGGAAAAGGGAAACCTGGAGAACAGTGTGAGAGCTAAACCATCGTGCTTCAATAGGGAAAGGAAATGGTCAAGTGCCGAGTGAGAACTAGAAAGGGACGTTATCAGACATGGCCAGTTCCTGAGAGCAAATGATCAGCCTGCCCATGGCAGGTTGGTACAAGTCCACCTAACAGTGATGTGCTGCTACACAAATGACCACAGCTCTGAACTCCAGGATAATCCCCTGGTGGCATTATGACATCCCATAGGTCCTTCTCGAGTATCTGGGTCCAATGTCTTCTCCTACTCGGGGATACACAGGAGTAGAAGGGCACTGAGTAATAAAAGCACTAAGGCTTACTAAAAGTTGAACACATGCCCAAAACCTGGACCAACTGGGACTGACTGCACTGCATATCAAAAAAATGCAATGTGAAAGCAACCTGGCAACTGCCTCTTAGCTCCAATTTAACGTTTAAAGAGGACCACTAGCTTCTCAGTAGATGAACTAATGCACCCAAAGTGGTAATTCAGTACAAAACACTACCAGTTATTCACCTGGGGAACTACATTTAGGGGTGAAAAGCTGAAGAGTGGCCTTTCACTATCAGATTGCACCATAAACTGTAATTGTCTTCCTGTAACTTCACAGTAACCAGATACAAGCCCAATCATTCTTCTCACACAAGGACCTGAAAGCAGCATGCAAAATCCCTCCAACCAGCATGCAGAGCGAGGGACTGGCAGAGGGGGTGGGCAGTGTGTACAAATCAGGACAGAAAGGAGCCTGCAGATGGCAGAGAATACATGATCTCAAAGAGTCTGGTTTTCACATCATGCCTATACTTTTCATCTCCCGCCCACCACCACCAGGTCCACCCAAGTGTGTGCGTAATAATCCACAAGTTTTGAAAATAAAAAATGTGATGGAGAAAGGCTGCGGTGAATCTCATGAAAGGTGAGGCTCAGACAACTTATGTTACAAGGCCTCAGTACACAACGCTCAAGTTTCAGATTATCACATCTTCACAGGACTGAAGTTCAAGGTAATGATAAATTTTGTCAAGCCGAAAAAGCAAACTGAACCTTGTATAAAAAAGAAAAAGAAGAATAGCTTGCTGGAGGCTACAAAGACCTCATCAGCATGCATTATTCTCTCAGAGGGAGGCCGTCCCTGTAAATTGAAGATTAAGGCTGCAGAAAGCCAGCCAGCCCAGCAACACTTCAAACACCTGCTGAAAGAGTCGTACTGGTAGTCCAAGCACTACTGATAATGCTGTCATCACTAGTGATCATCTGTAAATGGGTCTAACTGGGCACCAGATGGCTTAAAGTGATAAATACAGCATTGTGTAGATAACGAGAATGACAGTGCAGACATTTTTGGTGTCCTAGCAGTGGATCTAGAATCCCTTGTCAAAAAAAGAACTCAGATGTATAAAAATCACTGCTCAGAATAAATTTCTGGGAAAGAACAATCTTCAATTTCAGTGAAACCCACCATGCACTTTGCAAGGTTTGTCTACTTTCCATGCACAGTGGGTCGCTGTTGTTTGGAATGGAACCAGAAAAAACCCAAAGGTAAGTTTACTGATTCTAGAGGGTCCGTCTCCCCACCACTAATATGATGATCTGTTTAGTACACAATCTTTATGCTGAAGTTCTGAAAGAGAAATCTGAATGTAAATGCTTGTCTCCAAAATAAAGTGTAGCAACTTAAGATATTTGCAAAAAACTTACTTGCTTAGAGTATAAGGCTGCACTTTAGAATAGCTTTCCATGCTGTCTTTTATAAACTGAGCACTATAATGCAAATACTGACGGCAAATTAATGCCAGCATCTTCAAAGCTGCTTAATATGGCTTCCATGGCTTCTACGTGGAGTTTCCTCCCATTCAATGGTACCATAAACTGACAAGCTCTTAATCTGACTAATAGAATTACACACAAGCATCTATATCCAAGAGTTTCTCAACAGCATGGTGTTTAATATGGACTAATGGATGCCAATATAATTAACGAATGTTTAGCATACAAAGGGTTTATGCCTTAACAGCATACTTCCGGACTGGGTATAGGCGCTCTTTTCTCTGCTGTTTTTTGGTCTTCAAATGTTCTTCATGCTTGTTTAGTCTGCGGCGCATGGCACGAGTCTTCTTGGGCCGCAGGTCAAGAGGCTTGTACTTTTTGCCCTGTTTGCAGAAATATACAAGTTAGCCTCAGAACTTTTGGAATAGCAGGGATACACGAAGTACAGTATAGGTAATCTCTAGCGCTAGGCTTAAAATGGGCAGGATCACAGAGCTCAACTGCCTATATGCACAAGAGACGGCAGAAGGGTAATCTTCTGCCAGCCCTGGAGTCTGACCAAGCTGTATTCTGACAACATTACTGCATTCATGCCCATTCATTTCTAGCCTCTTTGCTAGAAGTCATGATATGCACTTTAATGCATTAGCAAGCAGGTGTGTCCCACCTACCAATCACTACTGCTTTCATAGTGGTCAGGACTGCAATGCAGAAAACCTGACTGTATGAATCCCAAGCCTGCCTGTCCTTCTCAAAACATTACCTGAGCACCTGCTCCAAATAAGCCCATTCAACAGTGAAGAACAAGGCCCCAAATGATAAAGCACCTCCCAGCCTTGGAGTAGCCTGCTTTAGTGTTCCTATGAACTTTTAAGACAGGAAAATAAAGGCTAGCAAGCAGCACACACTTCAGAATCAAGGGTCTACAACTGTACCTGCTGGAAAGCCCACTCAACCAGGTAAGCGATATGCTACCCAGCAGAAGACTTCTTTAGCAAGAGCAGATTCACACTGCCTCTACCAAGTTCAGAGCAGTGCTGGGTGTTAGCCTTGCAATAAACAATACCTTGACAAAGGACCACTATACTTAACGAAAACTACTGGAGACAGAGTTTGTAGGCAGAGGTTCAGTTCTTCCTACAACTGGCTGGGTTTCACCCAACCAACCTTGATGTTGGAAAACAACAAGAAAGAGGCTCAGCATTGAGTACAAAATGGAACTTGCCTTGTAGAACTTCCTTAGGTTCTCCTTCTGGGTCTGGTTGATGACAGTCAGCACTCGGGCAATGGATTTACGGACAACCCGGCTGCACAGGGTGAAGACAGATTTCAGGACATAGACCATAAAAGACTAAAAACAGACGTATCTGTGGATGAGTGTGGAAGAGCTCAAATGCGTACCATGCAGCTCTGTCACCCCAGCAGTGCTCCTGACTGTGCTGGAACCTTACCAGCAATCTCATAGTGATCTACATCTTACTGGGCTGGAACCTCCCCTCTCCCCAGAGAAGCAGCAAACTCCCTCCCCCTCTTCTTTCAAATCCATGCTGATTACATCCAACCAAGCTCCTCTTCTGGCAAAGGTACGTAATAAGCATCTCACGCTGCAACACAGAGGGGTTGCAACATGACAGGAGTAGGTTTAAAATGAACTCAAGGAAGTTCTCTTTCACCCAGTGTGGAATTAGAGGTGGGACCAGAGATGATGGAAGCTGAGAGTTTGGCCAGATCCAAGAAATGGTTGGACACATCCTTTAAGGAAAGGGGCATCTGTCACTACGGAGCCTGGGCATGAAGGGCATGGCCTGAATCCAAACTCCCTTGACTCTTGAGTCTGCGGAAGAGAAGCCTGAGGGGGACTGGATAGCAGCCTCCAGCTCCCTGCATGGTGGGTACAGAGAGGATGGAGCTGGACTATTCTCAGTGGGGGGCAGATGACAGGACAAGGAGAAACGGGCATCTGTACATATGCACGCACCGCAGCACTGGACGCTTTTAAAAACACTTAGCACGTCTATTTGTACAAATGGCGAAATGCACATCAGCGCTGAGAAGATGGTGGCGGCAGGCTTCTGAGTGAACATGCATCGAAGGTGTTTTAGTCCGCTACCATTTTCTACACATTTTGCTTATACAAATGCACGTGCTGCACCACCAGGTGCATTGGCTTGCACACTCTGCAGACTCGATTAATCAAGTCTGCTCCAACGGGCTGGATTTCGGGATATTGGAGCAGAAAAAGGGACATCTATAAATGCCAAATGGGCTCAAGCTGCAGCAAGGGAAATCGAGGTTGGGCATTAGAAAAAAGCCTCTCATGAGAAGCAGGCTTCCCAGAGAGGTGGGGGAGTCTCCATCTTTAGTGTTTAAGCCCCCGCTAGGCTGGGATGATGTAGGGGTCTCCATCCTTGGAGGTGCTGAAGACCCAGCTCCACAATGCCTTGGCTGGGATGATGTAGACAGGTCTGGTACTGCTTTGGCCGTGGGGCTGGACTAGATGCAACCTCCTGAGCTCCCTTCCCACCCTCCTCATGTAGGGTTCAAGGTGCTGAAATAGTGGTAAGTGAAGCTGGGGCAGCACAGACCCCAGCATCCGCCCCCTGCTGTGATGCCCCACCCCGCGGATGGGGCTCACGATAGCCACCGAGGGACACGCGAAGCGCGCAGGGAGGGGAGCGAGGCCCCAGGCAGCCCCAGGCGGGTGGGCTCCCATCCGCCCCGCCGAGCCCCGCACTCACATCTTGGAGAGCTTGGAGGCGGCGCCGCCGGTCACCTTGGCCACGCGCAACTGGGACAACTCCACCTTGAGGTCATCCAGCTGCTTCAGCAGCTCCTCCTTCTTCTTCCCTCGCAGGTCGCGGGCCTTGATCTTGGCCTGCGGGGGGGAGCAGGGTCAGGCCCGGCCCGGCCCCGCACCCCGCTCAGCACGGGGCTGTCTCTTCCGCCCGGTCTCCCCACCCCAAGAGCGGCGGCGCTGCGGGCGGCGGGCCCGCGCTGACCCCTACCCACCGCGCCCCACCCCCGCGCCCCGGGCCCGCGCCGATGGCGGCGGATGGTGGCCGACAGTGGCGCAGGGCTCTACTCACCATGATGGCGTCGGCGGCGGAAAGGACGGTAGCCGCGCACGACCACTGCGCGCAGGCGCCGCCGGCGGAAGCGACCAATTCGTGCCGAGGAGAGGGGAGCGGGGAGGAGCCAGGGGCGGCACTAAGAGCCCTCCTCCCCCCGCGGGCGGCACAGTGGTAGCGGCCGCAGCTGCAGGTGCGAGGTGGAGGGAGCGGGTGGTCGCACGTGTGACGTTATACTCGTACGGGCACACTTATGAGGGTGTGCCCAGGCGTCCACGTGTGTGAGCGTGCCCGTGGGAGTCACACATGAGAGGGTTTGCCTAAGGGGGGAGCCCAGATGGTCACACGTCTCAGGGTATGCACGAGGGGTCACACATGAGGGCGTGCACAGGGGGTGACACGCATGGAAGGGGGTGTGCCCAGTCACAGGAGGCTGCACACAAGGGCATGCCCAGGTGGGTGACATGTGTAAGGATGCGTACGAGGGGTCACACACGTGAGGGTGCAGACGAGGCCGTGCCTAGGGTCATACACGAGGGTATGCTCGGGGGAGGGGGGGAGACACGTGTGAGCGGTCGCACACGAGCGGCGCCCGGGGTAACATGCGCAGGGTGCTGGGGGCGGGACAGTTGGTGGGCGCAGCGCCGCTCCTGGCCACACGGTGGCGCCGCCGCCCCCGGCACCGCCGCGCCGCTCGTATCCAGGCAGCCGGCGCCGCTCAACCTACGCTGCTAGGGCGGTGACGGCAGACTGGCGGGCGCTGAGGCCAATCCGTGCGTGGCGTCGCCGCCCCGCCGAGCGCCTGACCAATCGACGCGCCACGGGGGCGGGGTGAGGCCGCCCCCAGCCTGGTGCGAGGCGGCACACCAGCGCTCCCGCAGCCGGAGCGGTCGCAGTGGCAGCGGTAGCTTCGCCCAGGACCTGGCGGAGGCGGCGCGGATGGTGAGAGGAGCCGCCCGGCAGCGCCTGCCCCGCACTGGCCCGGCCTCCAGGTAGGCAGCAGTGGGGGGCGGGGCGGGCACCTGAGGCGCCCCCCTCCCCTCCCCTCGGCCGCCTCTCACCGCCTCTCTCTGTTCGCCCGCAGGACCCCCGGCCTGGCCGAGAAGCCTTCGCGCAAGCGCAAGAGCAGGTGAGGCGATGTCGGCCCCGCCGCTAGGGGGTGCATGTGCGCTGCTCTGGCCCCGCCGCTAGGGGGCGCATGCGCGCGGGGCTTCGCTGCCTGGCAGGCGGCTCATGCGCATTGTGAGGCCTGCTGGAGGCGGGGTGGGGCCCTAGTGTCAGGGTGGTGGGTCTCCTGGCTGGGCCATGGCCACCCTGCACCAGCCCTGGAGCACCCATGCCAGCATCCTCCAGGGCTCCTGAGTCCCTGCCCTTGTCCTGTCCGGCTCCCCATGCTTGTCTATGGGTGACAGGTCCCAGAGGCACCCACTTATGATATGTGTGGAGCTGTCCTTCCGGAGAGGGAGCTGAGTAGGCTGCCCACAGCTGGGGCTGGTTTGCAGCCAACCTGCATGCTGGCATCACCAGCCCATCCTTTGTTTTGGATGACAAGACTGGGTAGTGGAGGGTTTAGCCAGACTGGCTCCAATCTCCCGCCATTCACAGTGGAATGGCTTTCCGGGATCTATCTGGAGGTGCTGGTGTATGCCTGGGGCCAGCAGCAGGCCCCACTAGCCTATACTCATGTTTTGTCTCCTTCAGGGAGCTCTAGCAGAAATTCCATGCCGTCCTTACCCTCGTTAGTGTCTGGGGTGGGAGATCTGGGGTGGTGAGGGCAGGTGTTTGAGGTGCCTTGCCGTGTAGACCTGCTGTGCTGTGGATTAGACAGCAAGGTGATTGAGTGCTGGAGTGTACAGGGAGCTTGTCTGCACTGTCTCTTCCACCACTGCTACCAGCAGCATAGCTGAGATGGTGGTGGCAGCAGCTGGGAATCTTAGCCAAAGCATCCTAGTGTAGACGTTGCTGTAGTGGCTCGCAGATGCAGCTACTCTAGAATGTGCTCACTGACCTTATGTGAACCTGCTTGCATAACAGTTGTTGCTTTCATTGCTCAGTCCATCGAATGAGTAAGTGATTAAGATCCTCAGTATCACACCTGACTAGATTAGACTTGTAGAAAAAGACATTTAATTTCTCACTAAGATTAATCTGCTCTCCCTTCACGCTCTGAATGGTTTTGGTGAACTAAGTAGTAATTATTTTAACCGGAAAAAACACTGAGTCACTGAATGACAAGCAAAGAGCATCCTTTTCCATCAGTTGGTACTGCCAAAATAGGGCAGATAGAATTTGCAAGCATAGTAGCTAAAGCCTCATGCTGTGCACTACAGAAAATGAGGCATTTTTTACAGAAACCATTTGTGAAGAAGGGAGAGTCTTTCTACTCTTTTGCTACAGAGAGAACCATCTGACTTTGGAGCAGAGAAGTAAAAAAAATAAAATACTGCAATTCTCCTGAGGATCAATTTCCTAAGTAAAAATTGGAAGACTTCCTGCCCTAGGGCACTAGGGTGGCCTAGGTGAAATTCCAGCTGCAAGGAGAGCAGAGGTAACAGCACCATTGTGAGCATTCACAGTGCCTCATGTGAAAGGTAGTGTCTGCATTGGGGTAGCGATACAGGTGTGTGGCACTTGGAAGAAGAATCATAGACTCAGTGGAGGGACCTAGACAGATCATCTAGTCCGAAGAAATAACTTGTTTTGAGTTATTCCCTAAAAGAATAATTGTGACAACAGAGATACGTAAACTTTGTGTACTTAACGCTTTGTAGACAAACCGCTAGGAGCTTATATCCTGCAAACATTCATCTGAAAAATGGCAGTAGAAAAATAACTTTGCCAAAGGATTGTGCTGCATAAATATACCATTTACAATGTGTTGGATTCCTACCAAGCTGCAAATTGTTTCCTTGCTAAGTAAAACAATTTTGATTTAAATCTAGAGAAGTTGCTACTAGAAAAATAAGCCTAAGAGCAAAGATGAGCAGATAAACGTAGGGCATGACTGCTGTCACTTTAATACCTTCTGTCAGAGCAGCAGGTATTCCTGATAGTCGCAGTGAACAAGGAGAACACTGTGCCTAGACATTCATCAGGGTGAAGCTGCTCTCATTTCTCAGGCTGCAATGTTCAACTCCCTTGTTCTAGCAAGTAACAAGAGAGGGGTTTGGTTGCTGTTCTGTTCAGTTAATGTCTGCAACATGCTTGTGTTTGTCATCCAGAGGACACAAAAATGTGCAGCCCTTATTCTGTTATGATTCATACAGTGTCTGGCACTTCAGAGCTCTGGTTTGTCATGGGGGCAAGGGCAGTTATGGACTGCTGCAGTACAGTTATAAATATTCCATTCTTGCTTTACACCCTGTTGAGCTCAATGGAAGGAGTCCTGAACTAAACCAATGTGAATGAGTGGAGCATTGGGTCTGTGCATAGGTACGGATTTGATCATCTGGATTCATTGTCTTGTTGGCTTATTACATGCTCATTATGCTGTGGAAGAAGAGTTCCAGCATAAAAGTCTGGAGTCTCCTGAGATGTTACACATCCCCAAATGTTTAATATAATCTGCTGAGGCTGTATTTTTTTAAGTGAACAGTACAGTAAAACTTGAGAGGCTCTTTACAGAAATGTGTGCAGTGATGTGGCACTTCTGTGTCCTAAGCAAGACTGATGGAAAAAAAGCCAGGGCCTGTGTAGGCAGGTCTCCTGTGCATTTCTATGGGGATCTGGTCTGAGTGATGACTGCAGACTAGGGCCTTGCCTGTAATGTAGGCTGCTTGCCATGAGCTTGCTGACTCCACCCTGGGAGTGTGATTTCAGACAGCCCTCTCAGCACCTCTGTCTTTAGCCAGTCTCTTGTAGCGCACAGGAATGGACTGTGCCTGTGTGGGAGCAGCAGGGTAAGGGTCAGGCAGAGGTCTGCTTCTATAAAGTATGGTAGCTAGTTGCCAACATAAATATCACCTAGCAGTTTACATGTGCTGAGGGAGCTGAGTGCAGCCCTGGAATAAAAATGGCACAGAGTAACCATCAATCTGGTTCCCTGAAGTGAAGAGTGATGGCAAAAAGCTTGGGGGGAACAACAGGTCTGGATCCTTTGAAGTCTTGTTAATTATTGCTATTATTACAACAGAACAAAGCCCAAGAACTGAATTACTTGATATAATTATAGCCTCCCTTTGACTGCCGAAGCCAGCATAGGGATTTTCCTGCCAAGTGATAAAAGAATTGGTCCAGAAATGATTTCTATTCTGGAGGGCAAAGCTTTGGGACACTGATACTCTGCACGTAATTGCTGCCAGCATGCCTTGACCCTGACTTGGAGGGAAGGGAGCAAACAAACCAAACCAATCAAATGGCTCTCTCTCAGCTAGTACTGCCTTCTTGCTTATCAGAGTAAGTTCCAGTTGGAAAGCAGCCACCAACACCCTGGCTGAGAATGTTAACAAGATGTAGAATGAGATGATTACTGCCCTCTGGTTCAGGAGCTGGCCTCAAGTGTTTTTTGGGCTATCCAGTCAATATTGCTTTAAGTACATCTTGTTAACTCTCATGGTGCCAGTGCAGCAGCATCTCTTTGGATTGAATTGGTGTCTGCATATCAAAGGGTTAAAAACATCAGTGACTTTCGGAGGAAGAAAAAAAACCTATCCTGTAACTCAGATGCTTTCCAGGAACTTGGCTGCTCTAGATGCGAGAGGCATGTGCTTTTCCATACTGCTTTAGGTGATGGCTTAGTTCAACAGGACCCAGATCTGGCTCAGTCAATAGTTGTGTTGGCAACTTGCCACTGAACATGCATAAAATGGAGCTGACTGACTCCCCCCTCAGCTCATATATTGAGGGGGCAGCCCAAAAATACCACGGGTCCCATATGCCTTGCTGTAGCTCAGCTTGGCTGCTTGGGTCATACTGGGATGTATGTTATTCGCATCATGAACTGCTGTGTTAAAGCCCCATGGGTTGTATTGAGCCCCTGCACCACATTTTAGTGGTTTGTCATGTTAGCTCTTATATTCAACCCTTGCTGTGCCTCTTCCTCCCACATCTTTCACTTTCTCACACTGGCTTCTTGCAGTGCTGCAGACCTGTGCAAAGTAACAGCTCGTTCGCAGATTGGTGCCGTGATCCTGTTGTATAATCAAGCCGACACACAACTAGCAAACACTGACTGCTGCAGACAAATTGTGAGCAAGTAAATCATTAAGTACCGTATTTTTCGGACCATAAGACGCACTTTTTTCCCCCCAAAAGTGGGGGGAAAACGAGGGTGCGTCTTATGGTCCGAAGGTGTGTGTCCCGGGGAGACGGGGCGGAGCTTGCCCGCGGAGGCGGCGGAGCCCGAGCGGGACATCCGCCGCTTGTTTAGACCGGAAGCCGGCGCCTGTGCCGGTGGCCGGGAGCCGGCAATAAAAATGGCCGGCCGGAACAGACGGGGCAGGAGTCCGAAGGAGGGACTCGCTGCCGCGGAGACTGAGGCTCCAGGAGGGGTGCGTCTTATGGTCCAGTGCGTCTTATGGTCCGAAAAATACGGTAGTTCAGCTTGTGGAGTCTCGCGAGCTGGGTTATGTGTACCCTTAGGGACACGTGGTGAACTCCTAGAAGGTATGCAAGAGGAAGAAATAGGAAAGTAGAAAAAGGGCAGAGGGGAAATATGAATGGAAGACAAGGAAAAAAAAAAAAGAACAACTTCAAACAACCGAAGAGAAGCTTGTACAGTATCTTCCTTTTTCTCCTGTTTTCAGAGGAAAAAATCAGGAGATTTTAACACTCAACTTTCTTCTGAGCCACACCTATTGATGTTTCCTAGTCATCTGTGACTCATAAGCTGGCTGTTGGATGTTACTTAAAGCTAGTTAAGTTGGTTAAGGAGCAGAGCAGAAGTACTGCTGTGGTGACATCCATTTGCCTTTGTCCCTTGTCCAGCCTGGGTGCAAAAGGTCATGAGCTGCAACAAAAGAGGGACTGTGGAACACGCAGACTAGCCGAACACAGACCAAATGCTGGAAGCAGCAGCTTAAGGGAAGTGAAAATGCACAGGGGAGAGCAAGTTAACTCCTTAACGTGGATGTAGCCACTCCAGAAAGACATGTTTTTAACATGGAAGGTAGGCAGTCCCATTCCATTTAAGGAGTATTCCGAAGTGCTCAGCTCTGTCTGCTCTGAGTACTCAAGGGATTGGAAATACATGAAGCAAGGGGAAAGGGTCTGGCTCAAACGAGATGCTAGAAGAACACTCCAGGGGGACTCCCCATTGTTGAAATTCACTTTTGTTCACACTATGAAGATGCATAAGGGGCTAACTGGGTCCAGCCTTGAGTTGTTCTGGCTCTTGAGACAAATAAAGCTGGATCTCCACTACAATTTTCCTTTGGTGGCAGGCTCCAGTGGTTGTGCTTGTGGGGAATTAGCCCTCAGCATTGCTCTTCAGAATGCCTGGGGTGGTTACCTTTTACCCATCTTACGCAGAAGAACCAGTTTTCCATTTGGAGCTCTCCACAGGATCCATTTCAGGAGTGGCAATCCTCAATCCTCCTGGATCATGGTGTATGCATGAGGGCCACCCAGATGGATATGTCCGGGCAGGGATATCTGGAGGAGTAGAGGCTGCCCAGACCTTCCGTCCTCCCTTTGGGCTACTGAGACAGAATCCAAAGACCAGACTGAGTCCAGACATTTGGTGCCTTCGTGGCTATAGTTGTATAAGTATCTGGGAATCAAACCCAGGTCTCCTGTGTAGTAGACAAAGATGCTACCACTGAACCACAGGGGACTCCTCAGAAGTAGGTAAACTTGAATGTAAAACTGGTTGTATAAAACAAAGCCTAATGGATTTGGAGACACCTGCAGCCTTGTACTGCTTTTCAGTAATTATTTCAGTTCCGTATACTGAACCTTACTGGTATCTTATCTTCATCATGAGAGACACTAGGAAAAGGGGAGAGAATCAAGTCTACAAACTGCTGAGTGTATGTGAAGGAGAGAGCAATGTTTTTTTGCACTAAGTCTCCTAAAGAAGGCTTTCCTGTTGGATTGAGGGATGTCCTTTTTTGGTTGGGGGCCTTTGGTGACATGTGAAGTTCCTGGAAAATGGGAAACATCTGAGAAACACTTCTTGTAAAGCTCTGACAGGTGCTTGCAAATATCCTTGCTACTTCAGTCAAACTAGAGGAAGGAGGAGTCATCTTTAAAACCAGGCAGGTCAAAAACCAGTTCTCCTTTTTGCTCCCTTCATAGCAGCTTCTCCTGCTTTGTGTTGAGTTTGGAGGTTGTATCTGATTTCAAACATAGCCTCTTGTAAGGTGACACATACAATTTTCCATGTGGGTGAGTAAAGCAAAATAATGATTACAATACTAGATAGCAGTAATTATAACAACAAAGTCTCAATGAAGCCTCTTTAGTGGCAATATCTTCCCCCAAAAAGGTAAGCCAGAAAGAGAATTGTACTATGTCTGCACTGGAAGAAGTGAGCAAAATCAGCATCTCTCAAATACCATTTACCCCTCCTACTGTAGTTTGTTTTCATGACACTATATGAAAAAGATGCATAACCTGGGGAGGAGATTTCCCTTTGGCTTAGCTAATAATGAATGAGGAATTTACAATTGTTCAGGTCCATATAGCCCTCATGTAAGTGCATCCTTGCTGATGGGAGTTTGAATCAGACTCAATATTGCCATTTCTTTGGGCCCCCAAAATGTTATGTAATTTTAACTTCTAGCTAAAAATAGCATTCCTCTTTCCAGGATGAAATGAACTGAAAGCTTTGGAGGTAACTTTAAGTGATTCAGCTGCCTATAAATAGACTTATAATGAACCTTGATCACAAAACATGTAAATATTTCTTGAATGGGAAGACCTCGACAGCTCTGGAAATAGACTGCCTATCTCTCTCTGCTCAAGGACTCTCTGTCTTTCCCACAAGTTCCATTGTTGAGCAATAGAAATAAAAAAAAAAAACAAACCCAAAACGGAGGACACTAGTGCTCCAGGGAGTCAGCAGTTCTCTAGTCTGGTAGCAGCAGTGCATATGCAGGGTTTTGGGTTTTTTTTATGTAAGGACCTTTGTCTGCCAGGGTCTCTGCATTTAATGTGGCTATCAGATGAAACATCCAGAAGGGCTATTCCAGCTAGGCCACCCATGCCTACCTTTCCTGAAAGAGACTCTCTGTTTCCATGTCCAGTTTTAAGGATTCTGATACCATTTGAACACTAGTGCTGTGACCAGGCATGTGCTTCTTAGAAGAGAGGATTGCCAGGTATGGGTCTGGGGCACCCATATCCCTTTACTCTTCAGGGTAATCAAACTAATAAAGCTTCCTCCAAAATGGCATTGTCCTCCTTGTGTCCATCCTATGCTGGGTTCATGAGACTTGCCAAACAGTCCCTTTGTGCCCATATTTTCAGTATGGCTTTCCTTCAGTGCTCTTCTTGATTACCATTGCAGCTGTCGGAGAGGTATCAACATGCAGTGCTCTGTCCATGCATCTCTTAACTCTTAATTCCTTTATCTCCCTCACTTGCATACAAAGACACTTAGAAGCGCCCTTTTTCTTGCAATTTTCCAGTTGGTCCAATAAAAGGTATCATTTTTGGAACCAAGAATTTTAGTTTTTTGTATGTCAGAGTTTCTCTTTAATTCATCTCATCTTCAGGTTTCTATTTCTGATTGGTTATGGGGTTTCTCCCCCCATTCCTACCCCCACACTGAATCAATAGATGAATTTAAAATGAGTTTGAAAGAAGGTGGTACAATATGTATGGAATAAGAGGAATGATAATTTTACATACATTGTTAATATATATGTATATGCATGTTATGGTATGTTCTGTATAACACGTACATAATATTGAACTGTCAAACTCCAGTGCTCTAAGAGACAGCAACTTGTACAGTACCTTCTGCAAGAAAAGGGGGAAAAAAAGCCTTCCTGTTAGATGCATGCATTGGATACATTGTTGAAATGGTGGTTCCTAAATCTCGGTGGCAGGGGTTTTTTTGCATTGAGTTTACCCTTCAAATAATTCAAGATGCTGTGTGAAAAGGGTAGAGTACACTTGCCCAAGGTGGTAGCAAAATGGGATGTACTAAGGGGTAGGGAATGTATGGAACAAAATGATTAAACACCAAAGGTCAGATTACTCTTTTTAAAGCATGGCCTCTCTTCGCTGCTGACTGGTCCTTACTATATTGGTTTAATTCCCATTAGTGTACCAATTTCTCACTGTAAATTGGAGTGATTCATCACAACTTGTGCCTGGCTAAGGGAGGGATGAACTCCTGCTGCTTGCCAACACGTTTTTAATCTCTCTTGTGGAGTGTTTTAAGACTACATACTGAAACCGTGGCATAATCTGAAATGATTGGCAGTCTGATTTTAATTTCCATAAAACTTGGATTCATAGGCAGAGCAGGAACCAGAAATAGGATAGTTTCCTTTTTGGCCAGTTTTAGGTGTATATTTAGGTTTCTTGCCTTTTACAATTTCAGTATGCCAAACTTATAACAGCCTCAAAGGTGATTTGGAAAGCATATAGAGATACTTTGAAGACATGACTATAATAAGCGAATCCAGTTAGCTGCTACAAAAAGGCATATCTCAAACTTTTATTACTTGCTCAGTTAGCCCACACTGAGCTTCCAGCCACTATGGCTAGTCTGTCCCCGGCACCTAAGCTAGTTAACTGGGAGTGAGTTTAGTTTGTGCAGGCTATTGTCACTGCAGTGTAGATGCATCTTCAGGTGCCTGGCTTGTGGATCTGGCTTATAATATGTACAGTTAAACTGATCATCAGATTTGGTGTCAAGTTGGAATTTTCCCCAAAGTCAGATCAGCAGGGCTACTGTGTAGGGCTCTCCCCTTCCCTTCCCTTCTGTCCTCAGGAACTGTGGTGCCATATTCATTTCTTGGGATCAGCTGGACATTGATTATCAAACAGCTGCCACCCCTCCCCCCCAGTAGCTACCAAGGCTGAGGACCCTGTACACTCATCTTCGTCTTTCCTGCTTTCTTCCTGTGGCGCGTTGTAGCTTGCAGAATCTTTAGTACAAACAACTCTGAGTTTCTCAAGGGGTGCATTATGGCTGTGGCATATTGGAGGAGAGGATGCTCTTGGGGATGCCTGGAACAAATATGTGATTACACTGTTGCCTGTCATTGCAAAGGTCTGGACTCTGACATACTTGGTCCTTTCCAGTTCTGTGCCATTTCTGCCTGTCCAAGACAAGAGTGTTGGAATAGAAGAAATTGGGGTAAGAAACCACAGTGGTCCAAGAACAGTCTCTGGTTTACATGTGCCGCTGTCTTTCCAGAGTGTGACTTTTAACAAACATCTAATACCTTGCCTGTTAATCTTCATGGGCAGCAATTCAGCCTTCCCCTGCCCTGCTTCCTGTGAGAGTCTAAGTTGGGGAAACTTCTGGACGAGTAGAATGGACTTGAGTATTTTGGTTGATGTCATTCGGACAAGGCCTTGTGCTGTGGGTAAGAGGTAGGAACAGAATAAAAAGAGTTGGGAACAATTGTTAAATTTTCGAGCTGTGCTACCTACAAAGCATGGCAGAGGCCAAATGGCAGAGCTGTCGTAGAACTGTGAGACAGGATACAGTGGCCTCCGGCTCTGATCATGAGATCACATTTCTTCCTACAGAGTTATAGTGCAACCTTCATGTGCAAAATTTTGATATTAGAACTCCTTCTGTAAACCCTGGATAACTTGAGAATTGATTTTTGTGGCTTGATGCAAACAATGAATTTGTTAAGTCCCTGAGAGTCAGGACATCTAGTGGTACAGCGATTAATGTTGTGTGCTGCATCCTACCACAGCAAGACGAACACTGACACTCTTACACTAAAAGCTAATCAATTCACCCAAAGTAGTCTGCTTCACTGCTTCATTTTGCTTATTCCATGCCCATGTGCTAGGCTTCAGGGGTGAAACGTAGGCAGGAAACAGACCCCTTCCACATGGAGAACGTCTCTCTACTACTTCCCACCCACATGCCCCAAGGAGATTGGATCCTCTATATTAGATTTGCATCTGCTGTTTGTCCTGAAGGTTGCTTGCAGGTTATTAAGGGACAGTGCTGAAAGCTCAGTAATCGAAACTGCTGGAGCCTGAAATAAAATACAGATTCTTTTTCTAATTTTAGCTGAAGAAGCTTCCCTGGGTCACATTGATCAGTTCTCTGAGTCATAATAAGTTTATGACTGTTCAGAGTTTGGCTGATGTTCAGTATTTTGGATTCTAATTAAATTGGCCTTTTAAAAAGTTTAATGTTCAGTGTGTGGCTTACAAAATACCACCCACAATTAGGCAGCTGCAAAGGATGAACCTTTCTGACATAATAAACCCTAGGCTAAAGAAAAAGCAGCAAGGCACTTGTTCACAAAATAGTGAGTGCCTTGGGAGAGCATGTCACCCTTTGACTTTCCCTTTGGCTCTTTGGGCTTGGGAAAGTGCCTTCTGTGTCTACTGACTTGAATTTCTCTCTCTCTCTCTCACTTGTCTAGACCAAGGAAGGGAAAAAATATCTTAAAAGGACTAAAAATTAGCTGAGCCAGGCCTTCATACAGTGCCCCCAGGAACCTCTGAATTCCTTTTCTCTGTGTACGTCTCTGGTTTCACCTCTCCTGATTTCCGGGCATAGGTCAGTTGCTTGCGCCTCTTGTTCAGTGCTGGTGGCCCTGGCAGCCTCTGCCTTCTGAGGGTTAACGCACAACCTCTGTAGTAACACCTCCGGTACAAGGCAGAAAGTGCCTTTCCCATTTCTCTGGCAGGCTATTTCCATGGTAGGAATGAGGTCTGTCTGCCTTTCCTCGAGGCTTGACTGTGATACTTGGGGCTGCTCTTGCTGTTTAAGTTGTCCCTGGCGGTATTCTTATCTAACTGATGGGCATCCTAAACTAACTTAAGTGTTTCGATGTTGCCTCCAAACTGAGCTCATGTCTGCCTTTGTGTGGCTTCTAAACATCCCGTGGCACTTTATGTAAAAGTAGCCATTTGCCCTTAAGTGTCCTTAGTATTCAAATCCTCCACTGCCCTCACTGTTGTGACTCCTAACCTCCACACTAAGGGCAGCCAGACCTCTGATGCTTTGTGCAGAGCTTAGGATCCTTAGGGCTAAAAGGCACTATAGAAATCTCATGGATGATAATCTTAGCGTAAGTCTGTGCTGACCAACCAGGACACGCTTAGGAAATCTGTCAAACTGAGTGTCATGTATGGATCTAATTTTTATCTGAATACTTGTGAATGGCAGTGTGGCTTTGTTTGGGCAGTGTTCACAAACACTGCTTGGTGAAACCATGAAGGTTATATGACCAGGTACAAGGGGTTGTTCTGGCTAAACATATCCTTCAAGATTTGGTTCTTAGTGAAATCAAGTAGCATTCATTAGGCTTTCTTTCAGTGGTATTCACCAAAGGGTAGCTTGGAGATGCTTGTTCTTTCCTAATATTGAGGATGACATGGTAAACAAAATCAAGAAGGCAGAAGAGCTGGAATAAACTAATAAACAATAACGTGCAAACATTTTGTGCGTTAAAGAGTAAATCTTGAGCTACTCATGCCATCCAGGATTCTGTTAGGAACAATTCAGGAAATGTTCAGTTTAGACTAATATTTAGTGTGCTACTCTGGTGCAAAGAAAAAGTTAATGCTGAGTCCCATTTGGAATGGGTTGAAGTGGAAGGGCAGTAGAAAATGCTGCAGAAAAGAATTTGTTTTCATATAATGTATGATTAGGAGCATATTAATTACTGTTAAATGAATCCAGGTTGTAGTCTCATTTGGATAAATACCGTGTAGTCACCCTGCCTCAAAAGGGATATTGCAGAATTAAAGAGGGCTTGGAGAAGAGCAGTAAGAATAGGGGGGCCTGGGAAAACTTCTGTTGAGAGAGAACATTTACTTTAGAAAGGAGGAAGAGGCTAGGCTATCATTGAGGCCAGTGTTATAACAAGATTGACAGAAAGGTTGGACACTGACATGGATATGCTATCCCGAGCCGTAGTATCAGTACAGACTTTTGGAAAGGAGAGAACTACTTACTTGAGGCCTCAAACAAATCTCTAGCTATGAGGATTAGGAGGCAGCAAATTTTCATGTCTGCCTGTGAGAATTTTTGCACCTTTTTCTAAAGCCTCTGGTTCTGGCAAGAGTTGGAGGCGGGATATTGGTCAAAGAAATCTTGGGTCTGAGCCTGTGTGGCACTTCCTATCTATTAATACGATTGCTCATTTAGTTGATTGTAAGTGGTGTCTATCCAAGTTTAAATGGTGTGGATTCTGAAACCCATTTTGTTAATGCACAAGTTGCCAAATAAAGATTAAAAGAAGAAATGCTAATAAGATGGGAAAAATATAAAATGTTACTTTTAATTTTAAATCCTCAGATGGCTTCTTATGTAAACGAAATTTGGGAAGATAAGCTAGCTCGGTGGATGACCCAGTTAAGAGGGATCTGTTATAGTATTTTGCATCTGTTGACAGGTGATCTCAAAGTACTTAATATTCTATCCAAATAATTAGGAATTCTTGAAGAAGAAAAAATATGGCCGACTCCTGATATCTGAATTTAATCGAAAACTAAAACTTCTTAGGAAGATTTTGAAGGAGTTTATTCCCGAATCTTTCTGTTGAGCAGAACTTCAGGTCTTTCACTGGTACTGTCATCTTAGCACTCTCTCAATAAACATCCTTCTCTTAACCCTTTAGCTGTGGGCTCCTTGCTGTTTTGTAGCCTTTTCACTAATTTCCCAGGGTCAACAAGTTTTTGAGACCAGTCCCAGTGGATTGAAATGCAGTTTGTTCTCACTTCCCTCCCGTCCTGCTCCTCTTAAAGCCTCCTTGAGAAGCCCTGTTGTCAGGAAGAGTTATGGGAGAGGAGCGTCTTGCAGAGTTTGGATTGTCGTTCCAAAAACTGCTGTAACCGTATTTGAAGGGGGGTGGAGAGAAACAGCCACTGTGACTTTACTCTTACCAGGTGCGTGTCATTGGATATTGAAATGTTAGTAGAAGAGAAATGTACCCTAGACCACTTGTCAGACTGGGTCAGCTCACTACCCGCTTCAGCACTGCATCTATGGTCTCATTACAAACTCTTGGGCTTCAGCCTACTATGCTAGGAATGTGTCAAACACTTCAGTACATGAACTGCATGCACTGGTTCATCACACACACGTCAGGTGGGAACAGGTGCCTTGCTCCATATGCAAGATGGACTAAAATAAGGTGTTGGATTTTTTTTTTGGGCGGGGGGGGGTGCATGGAGGGTGGATTAGGGCTTTTTGCCTACCCCATCTCCAGTGCTGATACACTGATTTGTTTAAAGCAGAATGCCGCGGGCCCTTGAGTTCCTTGTGTTGGCTGTCTCCCTGGTGATCCTGCCTTATTCATGGAGTGGAAAGTTTGTGGTGTTCCTTGCTTAACCTGAAGATGCACAGCTTGATTAGCAGCTGGTAAGTGCTCTAGTAGGAGATGGGTTTTGTTTCCTGGGAGACTACTCCTGAGACCTGACCTTGGTTAGCAAATGAGATCTTTCTGGTGAGTGCTGTGCAGTACATGCTGATAGTCGAAATCACGCAGGTGCTGAGAGTAGATTGGGAGTTCTTTGTGGCAGACTTGTGACTAGGTGATTGTTTTCAGTTCTTTTGTCCATAAAATGTTGGTGGGATTTATGAATAGGATTAATCCTCCCCCCCCCCAAATTTCTACCCTGCAGGTGTGTTGAGGATTAATGAGGTGAAATTGGCAAAGCACATGGCCAATAATGACTTGGTGATTATCCTTCTAGATATCTGGGTACATAATCACTAATTCATAGGTACTCTGAGATCCCCTGGGATATCTGCAGATGTCATTGCTTTCACTGGGAGATCCAGTGTCTCTGTGCTAATCCCTATGGCCCCATTTTCCGTGGTAATGTGGCCGCCCCTAGATAGTTTTCTGTCTAAACCACTCCTCTACAGTCTTATTTATAAGATAACAATAGCAGAAGCTGCATTAATGTAGTAAGAGTGTATCTGTGGCTTTGCAGTATATGTTTGTGAGCTCTCTCCTCATAAGTATATCAAAGATCAGTGGTTACTTGAGGCTGCATTTTGAGTAGCAGGGTGTTTAAAAACAAAACAAGACACCTTGAGACCAATGTTTGTACTTATGAAGACACCTGTCTTGAATCACAGAGCATGAGTTATGGGTTCTGGATTGTGAAGAAGTCATTTTCTGAAAGATTCGTAATTTTTGTAATGCAGATTATCAATAAGGTTTTCTGAAGAGCAGGATTTTAAAACCTGAAAGCCTCAAGACTTGATGAATTTACTGCCTACTAAGAAGGAAGTGTGTGTTTTTTACCATTTACGTGGGGTGTCCCCACTTGATGCTGCTTACATCTGTTTTAATTCTCATTGTTGGGACACACACGGAGCAGATGAGCAGTTAAGTTGTCAGAGGCTGGCTGGCAGTTCACACTTCCAGAAGTGCAAGATGAGAGTATTGCACCTGAGGACAATGCTATGGAGAGCAGGACATTTTCAGCTGACCATTCAGAGACCTAGATAAAGCATTGCTAATAAGCACAGAAAACTCTTATCTTCTAAATATGAGTATGTTGAAACTGCCTGAGCTATTAAAGGGTGAAGGTAGGAGACTGATTTCCTGGCATGGCATGCTTTAGGAAAGACAGCCTTGTCCTGTATCCAGCCATTGCTTCCTTGCAGGCTGGAATTTGCCTGAGATTTATCTGTGCTCACTCCAGTCTGTCACTTGAGTTATACAGGTCTAGGAAAGCTCTCCACTTCTCTCTGTCCTTTTCACTCACTAGAAACATTCCCACTCCCAACTTCCATCTGTGGAAACGCGATTTAATATTATAACACCATGAACTCCTCTGTGTAGTGAGCTGTTCTCTCTTGAGCATTAGGTGTGAGGTAATGACCACTCTGTTCCAGCAGCTGGATTGCTGGCTGCTCTAGTTTTGGTTGGATAAATCTGGTTTAAAAATGGTACTACATTTAAGAAAGGGGAAAGACGTTTAGTCTGTTTGGCTTGGGCTGTTCTGGCTAGCCTGGTTTTCTCTGGTTGGCGCATTCCCTTCCTCCGCGCACAGAGAGGCCTTGCATTGCAAGCTTGATTTGGAGCTCCCTGGCCACAAGAAGCATATAATGTTGACTTCAGCAGTTTCTGCCCCTTCCAACAGAGACTGCAAAGCATAGCCAAAATAGAGCAAACCACAGGGAAGTGGAACTGTGCGCCGTGCAAGTGACATGCAACCTTTAAAAATATTGGCTGGCATTGTGAAACTGTCCTGCTCCTCCCTTCCCCATCCCAGACACCGCTTCCTCAAGCTGAGCTGTTTAGCAGGGTTTTGTCACCTCCTGGACGCCTGCAAAAACCCTTCTGCCCTGGTAGTTGCAATGAGCAAACACGGTGAACTCAAGAAACTTGCAGCACTGTGTGTTTTGAGGCCTGGCATGTGCAGTGGACTGCTTGACGAGCTGGATTTTTTTCTGCCTCATAGAGCCTGAGGAGTTAACAGAGATTTGAAAGAATCGTAAGTCTTCACTAGCTGACTGGTTTTCTCAGTGTGTTTAAGGCAATGTTTCAGTAGGTCTCTTTCTCCTCCTCCTCCCCACCCCATCTGGTTTCTGTATCATCTGTGATATAACTGGAGGAACAGAACATTTAGAAAATAAATTTCTTTGCCTTCTCTTGACGCCACCTTTCATTCTTGTGGTTCATCCTTTTTTTTTCTACCCTTCCCCCCCCCCCTTTGTGCATAAAAGAACCTCTATCTATTTTGTGTCGAAAATATTTCTGATGTGGCTGGCATCTCAAAGCCAAGAGATGCCCATTGACACAGCAGCCGCCGAGATCTGAAGGGTTACCAATGGCATTAAGAAATAAGGGCTGTGCGGCTGCCTGGTATAGTGCATTTTGCTCTTGCCACCCTGAAATCCATGAGGGAAGGACCTTGCTTTTTAGTTCTGCTTCTCCCTTTGCTGGGTCCACTCGCTGTTTCTAATGATAATCCTTCCTCCAGCCTGGCTGTGGTACTGCAGCTCACTGCCTTGGTAGGGGGAGTCATTCCTCCCTCCTGAGCATCTCATGATAGTAGCTCTGTCTCTGCACAGTACCAAACGCTGCTGCCGTCTATGAATGGGAAGACAAAGCCAACACACACTGTAGTAGGTGGCTCTGGCATTTCCACTTGGATTAATTCTCACTTTTTCCCCCCACCTACTTTTCTTCTCTCTCCTTTCCTTTCTTTAGTGCATTCTCAGGCTTTATGCTGTGGCTGAGTGAAAGCAGGGCTACGACTGCAGCAACAGCAGCAGCACCCATTTTGTGTCTATATGAACTCAACCTGGATCCGTGAAAGAATTCTCTTTTGGCAGCTCTTCCAGAAATATCATGCAGATGGAACTTGTCAAGCTTGTCACAACCCCACTTTGCCTTAATTCTCCTCTCTTTGTTGCTTTCTTGGCTTTAAATCTCCATTTGTTTCCCTGTTTTGTATCTTTCTGTTCATTTGTAGAACTGAAGTGCTGCCTGCTTGTCCCTCATCCAAAACTCATTTTTGCAGGTTTTCTGTAGGATTTTTCCCTGTACTCTGTATTAACTATAATCATCATCTTGTTGCTTCCTAGTGCAATATGCCAGGCAAAAACTTGTTGCTAATCATCCTAGGCATGAGCATCAAACCAGGTCTCTTCCAATGCCAGGTGCCATGATGTTAGATCGTCCTCATTCCACTCCAGAACTGGCCACATTCAGAAGTGAATGAAGTGAGCTACCTAGTCACGTAACTTAAAGTTCTGTTGGGTCATTGGGAGGTGAAAGATTGCACATTCAATCAAATGACTTTCTACTTGGGTCACTTGGGCAAAGGAAAAATGAAGCTCTTGTCAATCACTGAGAGATTAGTGGAACACTTTATACATTAAAAGCTTTTCACAAACATCAAGTGCTAAATGTCAGGTCTGTTTCTGTAAGATTAAACATGAGATTTTAATACTTACCTTCTGAAAAGGGCATCCATAGAAAGAGAGCAGTTGCCTAGTTTAGTACCTTATGAGCATTACCTAAAAACTATAAGTGTGTTGCAGTACATTGGATCTAATAAACCCTAACTGCCTGGTAACTTTGGTTATCATCATCTTTTTAATTGAGAATCCATGTGCTTGATTCAGGGTCCAGTAATGGGGGAAGGGGAGAGTGTACTGTCTTGTTACTCCATTTGGAGTTACAAATGCTCCATTAAAGTCTCAAAACAACCAGTTGCTCAAGATGAATAGAAACTTGCCTTTTTCTCTTATATGTCTGTATTGGGAATACACAACGGTTACTTTTGTGCTATTAGAGCTTCTGCTAATATTAAATTGGGAACATGCACTGTGGTCGGGGCCTCTTTGAATCTGTGTATGAGGGATCTTGCTACTGAAGTAGCCCCTCAGCTTGTGAATGGGTAATGTCTTCTGTATTTGAGGTCCCCAAAGTAGTCCAAACTCTTTTTAGTATTTGGAGTGCACTACAAACTTCCATGCCTTGTTAGATATGCTCGCAGGCCATGAATCTGACAAATTGCTCATTCAAAATGTGACCTGCTGCAAGCTTCATCTTGCCATGGGAATGTGTATTCTGAGTTAAACTTTGCTTCTGGCAGCTGTGTCAAGGGCAGCTACTTCACCTCTTTTTTCTCTCCTTCCTCCCAAATTAGAACTTGAACAGAGCACGTTACACAGATCTTTCTTGTCTTGTTGCAGATCCTTGTCCTAATTAAACAAATATCCTGGATAAGGGCACTCATTTGTGTTTGTTTCATCTTAACTCTGTGTCCTCCAGCTTTTCCTTTGGAAGTACAGTAGGTGTCCCATTGTTTACATGAGGAAGACAAATGGCCTTCTTCCTTCTCTGTAAGAAACTCTCAAGCTGTTAAACTGGGTGAAAAGGTAAAACTGAATAAGGGCAGTGCTTCTTCCCTTCGGTCATCTGAGCTGTGTGTCTTATTGTTTGCTACAATACAGACTGACTGCCTGGCTAACTGGATAGTAAGACTATGGATTCCTTTTAAGTTATTAATGGAGGACCTCTGATAATTAGGAAGAATTCAAGGCTCTACCAGGTTGCCTAGCCTGTTGGCTTCTTCAGGCAGGTTTTGCTCCCAGAGGACCTTCTCAGCCTGTTCCCCCTCTCCCCAAATAAAACAGTCTTTAAGTACCAAGCAAGCCAACCAAACCCTTCTGCTCCATCCCAGGCACTAGGAGAGGACATCCTTGGCACTAACCCCTCCATGTAACCCGGATCTGGAACAAACTCCCCCCAGAGGTGGTGCAAGCACCACTCTGGGCTCCTTCAAAAAACAGCGGGATTTATTTCTTGCTGGGGTCACTTGATCCCAGCTGACTTCCCACCTATGGTGGGGCAGCTGGACCCGACGATCTCACGAGGTCCCTTCCAGCCCCTAATGTCTATGAAATCTATGAAGCTATTCAGCTTCCTTTTTCCAGCTGTTCCCTCAATTTGTCTCCTCTCAGCTCTTCTCAGGGTGGGTTTAAGTTCCCATTGGGATGCTCCCCTGTTACCAGTAGGCTCCCCAGCTGGGTACCCTTAACAGGGTTGCTATCCCTTCTTAAAGGACAGACCACCTTGTTACATTGATTCTGTTAAAACTTGACGTGAGTCTTGTTTCTGAGGTATCCCATAGAAAGTATGTGAGTAGGGGCTGCCTGGCCGAGTCTGTAATCTAATTAACATCTACAGGTTCCAAAACCATTTGAACACCAGCTGTTGGGTTCTGCTCTTTCTGACAATCAGTTGGCTCTTCAGGAGTTTTAAAATATTTTACAGCACCTTGTAGGAGATCAGTTGCCAAGCACAGACTTGGGAAAAGTTTGAAAGGCTGTAAATGAAAACTCAAAACAGTTTGTTTTAAAGAGGTGAGGAAGACCTGCTGCATTCAGTTTCCCAGGCAGGTTTTCTGTTGATCTCTCAGGAACTGAATCTGTTCCATCCCAGGTGGATTCTTCCTTTTTTGCATACCACACGTCTCTGGCTGTGTTTGTGTGCATGTGTATGGCAAGCAATATCTGTGGGTAAGGAACATCCTGAAAGTATTCCAAAGCATGGTTAAAACTAAGCTATGCTTCTTGGAAGGTATGTTAGCCATGAATTGACCAAAAAAAATCCAAAAATGCTGTCATCTTTCATTATGGACCATACTCCAGAATAACATGATAATGTTTTTGGTTCTTATTGTCTAATGAGGGAGTGTAGCACCTTGCAAGAAACAGGCTTTAACAGAGTACAGGTACAGGAGCAGAGGTGCTCCAGGAAAAGGATCAGGAAATGCAGAGCTCTAACTCAGAGTGCAGTACAAACTAAAAGAGAAATCTGTTATGCTAGCTCCCCACAGGAAAGGGAATGGTTACCACCACTTTAAAATGCTTGTCTTGCAAATAGAACTTAACCTTGTTATAGGAGTCCTTAAAAGGATGCAGCTATTGACTGGCTTTTCTATTAATCAGCACAACCTGTAATTGATATATTGGTGATTGAATAAATTGAGAATGCTTGGATTTATCATATTGTCAAGGCATTAAGGTCCTGGGTAAAATCCAAGATCTCCAGAAAGGTCTAAAGAAAATTACTCTAGATTGATACTATGCAGCAGTTCCATTTCTTCAAGTCCTAAGTTTATATGTGAGATCTTGTTTCAGGTGGGCAACAGGAAAGATATACAAGAAGAGTCGCGTTTTACATATCTGTGACCTAGAAACAACAAACTCCAAATCCAGTCCTTTAACATCCAGTGCAGACAGCAGCATCTCCCTGGCATTCTATGAGGTAGGGCTACTGCTAGTGACCTGGGGGGAGAGTTTTGAAAATGAATTGGGAACACATGATATTCAGAGCCATAGCAGGGCTTGAGCGATTCCATAGCAGGCAGCAGACATTCATTAACTGGTTGAAGGTAGGTCTGGCAGCTAGATCAGCAAATGTGAGATGTTTCCACAGTTTGAAGGGGAGCAGCTGATCTGTTAAGGGTAGGCTCTTATCTGCTAAGCAAGTAGAAGTCAAAATTTGGCATAATTTGATATGTATGCTAAAGAGAGATGGACTTTGTACATTTTAGACACTACCTCACTACTCTCTTGGTGAATGTTGTATTCTTGTTCTGTTCATAATTCACAGCAGGCAAGTGATTCATTATTATGAATTGTGAAATAGTGGTTCACATTTCCTAACATCTGAGCTGAGGTATTTAACCATCAATATCATGGAAGAAATGTAATTTTGTTTTATGCAGTCTGTCTTGGGGTATAACTTTAGAGAGCTTTCTCATGTCCCAATCCTGAACGGTGCTGTCCGATTATTTCTTTATTTCCCCCTTTTAAATATGTTTATCCTCTTCCTTCTCCCCTATTACTACAACATCATGCATGTAGTATAAAGGGGACACGTACTGGTATGTGACCAATATACTTAAATACTGCAAGGGGTCCCTTTCATGAAGCATGAGCTTACTCATTAAAACTTAAACTTTCTGTGCAAGTATAATCTAAAAAAAGGTCTACGAGGACTTACTTTCCACTCAAGTGTTTATTTTACTAGAAAAAGGTGTCTCTCGTGAAAAATGAAAACCAGGTTTCTGCTTTAGAGTACATGCTTGCTGTGTTTCCTCACCTGGTGTCCATGAAATTCAATGGCAACGCAGTGTGTTGATGGAGGACAGCATTGTAAGAGTGGGGAAGTAGATACCCCTGGGATCTTTTACGTCATTGAAATGGCTAGGTTATAAATTTGTACATAGGGTGAATGTATCCCAGGCATGCTGCTCTTACTTCTGTGCTTGACAGCTGGGATGGGGAAGAAGGCCTTGCTGGCAATTGGTGTTCAGGGAGCCATTGCAGCAGAGGATCAGTCCAGCAGAAGAATTAAAAGGGAACAGGCTGCACAGTTGTGTTGGGAAGGCAGTGCTGGACTGGACATTAAGGAGTTCTGGTGGGTGAACTTTTTTCTGAGACTGTGAATTTCATACCAAACCTCACTGGCTGTTAGAAAAAACAGAAAGGGTTAGCTTGTGTTGTAATGAACACAGAGTATGTTGTCTCAAAAACTGACTGAGAAAAAGTTTGTCTTGCCTTATTCACTTGAACTCTTGTTTGCGTTAGTGCTAACTTGGGGGGCAAAGAAATAGAAACAGATGAAATCCTCCAAACAGAAGACCCTGTTTCCATGCAAATACACCTAACAATTAAAATTAAACAGTGCTGAAAGATACTTCAAGCCTGTTTCCCACAAGATGCAAGAGGCTCTTCAAAGCTTTTTAGAATGGCCCTTTGATGTCTTCGTAAGACTCCTGAGATGTTTTCTGTTTTGTGTGTGTGGGATCCTGATCTCTCCCTTCCAGTGCATTATTCTGAATGATCTGGTTTCAGCTTTGGAAGTGTTCCCAGTTCTGGATGGTGAAAATAAACCTGGATATTTCCAGTTCTTCATTTTATTTGACCTTTTGTGCTTAATTGTTTCTGGATTTTGATGGACTTGTGACTCCTGGTAAAAAAAAAACAAAACAAACCATCTTTGTGAAGACCAGAAATAACAGTAGATATTTTCTAAGCATTTGCTTTTTCATCTGAAGAGAGAGGCTTTTGGATCACCAAAGTAGACGTTATCATTTGAGAAATTAACTCAGACATTGGAATGCAGTAAGACACAATTTTTATGACTTCATTTAATCTGTATTGGACTTCAGATTAAGTTTAACTGTTTCACCAAATTAATCCAAAAGGGAATGGGGTTTACATTTAACATGGAGCATATTAGTATAATGCTTTTTCACAAAGAGTTTTACATTTTAAAAACAGTAACGAGCATGGCCTCAACTCGCCTGTAAGTTGGAAAAGTACTGGGTTTTTTTTATAAATGATGATGAAATAAGGCAGAGTTGCATGTAGGGTGGCCATCATAGAGGACAGTCCAGTTGATGGCCACCCTAGTTACATGTGAAGCCTGTGGAATTGCCAGATATCAAACCCAAGTATTTTGATTCCTTAGGTCTCCAGTCTTCATTAAATGTCTACATTCAAAAGACATTTTGTAAAGTTCGCTCATGTTTGTCTTTTCACCCTATAGACTGTATGCGTTATATGGGTAGCAAGTAGAAGAACATGCACTGAATTCTTGGGTGTACATTCTTCTCCCTACCACTGGGTTGAAATGAGATTTCCATCTTGAGTGGATTTCCATTTAATAAAGTCCCAAAGACACATTTTAAAAATAATGCAGTGCAGTAAGCCATTCATGCTCTACTCACATGTGCTGTAACTTAAACCCCTTGGAGTGACTGAAACACTCCATAATCTTCTTTAAAAACAAAAAAAGCCTTGCTTGACTAACTAAAAGCTTGACTTTTTGACTAGTTTTCTGCTTGTTGAGCAAACCATTGAATAAGGAGTTGGTGTTGCAGGATCAGATGTTTATAAGTACCATTTGACTGGTGTATATGTTAATTGGAGTAACAGTAGTAACCAAGCATGAATTTGAGTGTAGTGAGATTAAGGTTGCAGCCATGAAACTTCTTTGCTGGTAAAGCAAAGGTTTTGCCATTTCCTCCACATTTATTATAAAATACAATCATTGTTTAAATTTATTCAACTCCTACAGACTCTGTTTGCTTCTGATGTTCATTTTCATCTAAATGATCACATTTAATTTAAAATAATATGAATTTCACCTTGTGGTTGTTAGATGGCTTAGCAGGAAGCAAAAACTGTGGCAATGAGGATAATCATTAAAAGATGGAAGAATTAAACTCCAGACAACCAAATGTAGGTCCCTCTCTTTGATTCCTATAGGCTCTTGGACTCTTGAGCATTTTGATTTATTTACCTGTTCTTGGTGAGCTCTGTGGCAGTCATTTATCATTACTCCCTAAATCTAATGAGTCATCAATTCCCTTGCCCCCAACAATGAATCAACTCTTGTTATGACATCCAAGCGCTCTGTTATCGTCTGGGAACTTTTTTGAGTCTGCTTGGAGCATCCAGATAAGCCAACCACAACAACCAGCCATGTGCTGGTATGTTGAGTGTAGCCTGAGGAAATGCATCAGGATGTATTATTTTGCATTTGGTATGACAGAACGTGGCTTTTGTTAGGGGCAACTGTAATGTCATGTTGAAGTACAAAGTGCAGTTTAATATTTTGAAGGTAAGTGAAGAGAAGCTTTTAAAATATGGATTTTTGGGGTGAATTAACTTGTCTGAAATCTCTCCACCTTTGATGAATTGTAAATTCTGGATGCAGTAGGGAATCTGGGAAAAAATGGGAGTCTTGTAATAATTTAAAAAAAGAGAATACTTTTTATATGTCATTTTGGTGTTATATCAGACCCTTAAAAGACCAGGTTTTTTTCAGTATTTGCCCTTGCATGTCACTGTGAATGTAACCGTTTTCAACTTCCTTAATCAGGTGCTAGTTTCACCTGTGTGCCAGTCTCATTATTGCCAATTAACTTGCTTTAAACTGGCTTTCTTTCTTGGTATTAGATCCTTCCTGACTTGTGTGAGCTTTTATTCCCCTCTCAAATAACCAAAATTGAACTGTAGTTCTCCTGCCTACCCTAGGAAATTAATCTATCATTGACCAATCTTAAACACGCTTTGTGTTGAAAATGGTTTTCATTCGTCTGTATTAGTAGCTGAACTTTTCTTGATGCCAACTCAGATGAACTCCTTGAAAACTATTAGCAGTAGGTCATTCCTAATGTTAAGAGCCTTTTTCAAACATTTTAAAGCAGCTTAGAAAAGAGGTTGAATTTCATAATTGTTGCTGATATGCAGGTTGAGATTTGCCTTTTGCAAGCTGTTTTCTGCATGAAGCACAGGTATGTGTACGAGGCACAGTGAATGCAGTGCTGTGCACAGGGGCCCAAGGCCAGCTTTGAACAAGAGACTTGGGTACCACCAACAGTCCAGCAGCAGAGCTCAGTGCTAATCAGTTGTTTCAGGTGATGAACCCAGGCCAAGTGCTGTACATACCCAGTTACACTGCTGCAAATACTCAAGCTGCTTGGCTTACAGCGCTTCTCGGGTATTTCTGCATGCCACTGTATTGTGCCCTGGTGACGTAGGGCTCTGCAATTGTCTGTGTAGGATTTCAGCTTGCACTATAAAAGTTCTGTATTTATTTATGGTGATTTCAAAAGAACACCTGGGCCTGGAATTTGCTAGCAGTGAAACTGAGCTGCTTAAGTGCTGGAAGAAATTAACCAGTGATACTGGGCACAAAGTGATTTTCTGCTGGGGTCAGTATGTGGTTAAGGAAAGCAGTGTTCAACAACCCTGTCTGCTCTGGCCTATACAGCATTTGCTCTTCGGGATGTTTTGGTGACGCATTGTTTTTAAAGTTTTGTGTTGTGGAGAATAAAGCATGGGCTCACAGTGTTGAGGCTTTGAAATACTAAACTAGCTCTACTAGGCATATGTGGGATGGCTGTAGGTGGACCCCATTGAACCAGTGGAGGATACTTGACCCCGTATGCTAGAATGGAGGGCCTTACCAAGGAAAGAAACGCTTGGAAACAGTAGTGTCCACAAACCCCATACTTTAGAGCAGTTGCTGTTCGATCTTCCCATTCCTGAAGTTTTCCTCCTCTGCTGTTACACCACTTAATTTCCAGTAGGCTCTGATCTCAAATTCTTTTGCATTTTCAACTGGAATTCTACAGCATGTAAATGGTCCTTCTGTTTGAATTATGGTGTTCTATTGCAAGGGACAGATTTGTCCCCAGGAGAGGAAAACGCTGTCCATGTGGGGAATTCCTCATTAGATATGGTTTGTGGATTAGCTCTAACAGAAGGGACCCACTTAGAGAGGGGGGGAAAGCAGTTTGTTAGCTCAACAGGCTGCTGCTTGTTGAGTGCGTGGTACCAGAGCACTTGGTGTCTTGTGCCATGGTCACTTGGCTTATTTTCTGAGTGTTCACTTCTTACTAGGATTCTTATTTTTAAAACCGTCCAAGAGCAGCCAGCAAATTATCTACGAATGAAGTGATAATTCTCAAGAAAAGGAGAAGGAAGTTGGAGGGAACAGAAAAAAGTCAGTGGATCCCCTTTGAGGGTGAAGGAGTGGCTTTGAGAAGGGACAGGCTTTTTGTCAAGTTGCATTAGCAGATTCTCCTGCCTGAGCTGAAGTCTTGCTTGTGCAAGCAAGGGTATGTATGATGGTCAGACATCGTTTTCTCGTATTCAGGGTCTCTTTTTCTTTTTTACCAATATCTGGTTTTGTAAATGTTAGGGTGCTGAAAGGGAAGCAACAGGTAGTGTGGGGAAGTGGGAGTGAGGTGCTAAGCACCACATGGAGCAAAAGGGTGCAGAACTGGTAGGGAGAGGAGGTTGTTATATTTGACAAAAAGGGCTGTGCAGACCTTGCTTTCTACCAGGCAAGTTTGCAGATGGAAATTTTTCCTTTGGCTTCCTGCAGTTTTGCTGAAGTGTCACACACTGTTAGTCTAAAAAAAGAAACACCCAGAAGCTCACAGTAATATTTATTTGGTAAAAGCTTCAAATGTGTTGCGTTACCCCCCTCCCCCCTTTAAAATGTGCCGCAGCGTTGTGTCAAGTCTTGGTTTCATTCAGCGAGTTATTTGGTTATTGGATATAAGATTTATTATGACGTAAATGGAGGTCAGTTAGACACAAGCTAGGATACATATGCCAAATGGCAGGCTTAAGCTAAGAGCAAAGTAGACCCCAGCCTGTTCCCCGGATTGGTGGGGAAGGATATGTTAGATCAGCTAAGCTCTTTTTTTAATCCTATTTACACTGTGTAATTTAGACCGCATGTTAGCCTTGTAAAACTGGATTGTCGGCAGACCTGAGGAATTCTGTACAGAGCTGCCCAGTGTGCTGCTGCTGTGCTTGCAGGCTTGTGAAAGGGTTTTGATGAAAAGAGTGTACTAAAGAGCAGCCCTCCCACATTTCCCCCTGGATAAAAAAGGATTGGGCTGAAGACTCTTTTCAACACAGATTAGGACTGAACCTGCTCTGGAGAGAGACATGTCCAGGGATGGGAGAGAAGCTTGGTTTCTACATCAGTTAGTTACCCAACCTCTGTGCTGGGACTGCCAGCAAGAGTGGGGTAGCTAACTGTTCACATCTAAAAATGTATTACTACAAAGTTTCTCCAGGTGCACCAAAAACAGTGACTGAGCTTGCGTAAACCACCAAATAGATGAGCTGATTTGGCTATTAATGTCTACTTAAGATGGTCCCGTTGTTGGGCAGTTTCATAGCTGACAACTAACTATTCAGTAACCCAGAATGGAACAGGATATAGATAGCTGGGGCCATCTGTTCTGTCTGAAAAGAGGGCACTTGCAAGAGACTATTAAGATAGTCGGCCTCTGAACAAGTGTCTCCATTGCATGCTTTAGTGACCGTCCCCAAGCTTACGCTACCGCTGTTGGAGTGGCGGTGCTTGGACTGTCAGTAAATGAGTGGGCTGTGACCTGGGAGCACACAGAGCATCTGTGATCAGGCTGCTGTGGAGTCTGTTAGGTGGTTTAGGCCTGTGGAGGTTCGTGCACAAGACTTTACGAAGCTGAGAAAACGGCTTTGCTCGCACCTCCACGAGAACATTGCACCACGGCTGCTAGGGAATCTGCCATTTTGTGGCTGAATAAGGACTCTCAATGTCAGGTAGAGCCACGTTGCACTTGGATTGCTTGAGCATCCTGAAAGGCTGGCACGGAAGTACTTCATAAGGAGTGTTTTGTTCAAGGAAAGAGCTGAGGGGTCTTTTGTGTTAGCACCGGGGTCCTAGCTGCATCAGCAGAACCTGAGATTGAGGCAGCTGGCTCCTCCTGGTTCCACATCTTTTTTCCATGGCTGTGAAATACAGGATAAACTTTTTCCAGTTAGCACTAGAGGTTTTTTAAAATTGTATCCAAGCACTCCTCCTCCCTGCTTCATGAAGTTATACCTGCCTTTTGCATGTGTTTGTTTCTCCCCCTCGCCTGATTGGCATCACTAGAACAAATGTAATAATATGGTAATGAAAGCCTTCAAATGTGGGTGTCCAGGTACTGCTGCTAAGGATGTATTAGAGAGAGTAGGCAGTACCTTCCAAAATGCAACTTGATGTATTGACCAGAAAGGTTTTCCTAGTCTCTCTTCCTCTCATTCTACTTCCCTAACCACTGTTACAGTTGAGAGATCAATGGGTTTTTCCTCACATGAGAAATGTTTTTGGTGCCTTTCCACTGTGATGACTTTGCTTGTTTCTCAAACTCTTCAACTTCATGCACAGTCCTGCTCAGAACAGCTATAAATGACTGTGTTAAATACAAGGACTGCAGTCAGTGTAGAGTTCGTGTCCATAGACTTAAACCAACGTTGCAGTAGTTGGGAAGTTGCTTTGCAGATTTCCCTGAAAATTTGAGGTGGCATAAAGTAGACCAGATTCACCATTTGCATTAAACAGGAATGCTGCACAAGCTGTGTCAATCCCTTTCTGTGTCACTCAACAAAACCCTCCATTTTGAAAATTTATCTGAAGCTGCTCTAGAGTATCCTGTCTGCCACAGTGGAGTGCTGCAGAGTCCAGGGGCCTCGCCACAGGATTTAGGTCAAGCTTGCTGCGGAGCACGCAGGACCTGGGGTATAGTCCCTTCTGAAATACCTGAATGGCATCTTGGCTGCTTCCCACGTCTGTTCCCAGTGCTCTTCTCACCATGTGCTTTGCTGGGTGACTTTCACATGTTGGTGCTCAGAATACGTATTGTCTTGTTTCATGCTGTGTGAACATTGCGTGTTTGGAGAACTGCTTTCTTTGTGTGTTTTTTATTATTATTATTATTTTTTTTTTTAAAGAAAAAACAAGCTGGTACTTGAGTGCACCCAGCCCCTGCTTTTCTACATTCACACTGATAGTCATCTGGTTGGTTTAAACCCTTGCACACTATTGCTGGCTGGCATTGCACAGCAGTGGTTATTGGAAAATTGGCTAGACAGTGTTCAGCACTTGGCCTGTGCAGTGCAAGCTGTGCTCCAGGGTTAATGCCACGGCGCATTAAGTCGACACGGGAGAGGAGTGAATACACTCTGCCTCTTGCCAAACACAGCCAGGCGTGATGTTCCTTGTTTGCTAACTCACCCCAAAAAGGTGGAGGGATCTGCCATTTTGTTCAGTGCTTGGTAAGCATGTTGAATGGCGGCAAAGAGGAAACACAGCCAGAATCTGGCTGATTGTGGTAAAGGTTTGGAACGACAATTGACAGAAAAATCTTTTGCAGTTTTACTTTCTAGTGACTGCACATCATCTCTAGTTCTCAGCTTTCTGGGAGGAGGCTGGCCCTGCCACCTTTTGGCCTGAATTGAGAGCTCATGCATATGTTCACCAAGCAAGCTCCATACACATGGGTGGTGTTGCTCAAGAAAAATATATGCCAGATTCCCCAGAGAAAATGTCAGAAATAATCTATCCTCTCTCCACATTTGGTTAATAATGGGGTGATGTGTCTAACTTGCAGTCGTTACCAGAGAGTAGAGCTGAGCCCAGAGCTGTTGGCCTTCGGAGTACAGCCCATTTCCTTGCAGGTGTTTACAGCCTAGTTTGCTTTTCTCCACCAGATGATCATAACTATGATGCTGTAGCAATCTTGCTATGTATGGATTTAAAACAGGCAACCTAATAATCTGCCCTTGCTGCCTTTCCACACCCTCACTCAGTCTTCGGCTTGCCTACCTTGCAGATCTGTACCCTATTATAATTCTGTTCAAGCAGTTATTGTACGATGGGAAGCTTACTCATGTAAACAATAAAAATCAGCATGCAGATGTTCTTTGTATGGGTGCAGGTCTTGGGGCTGACTGGTGTGAAGAAGCGCAGTGGAACAGTTTCATTGTTTTTGGATGCATTTTTCTGGATGTGCAGCAGAATCATTGCATTGTCATACAGTGGCGAACAGCAAACTAGGTTTCAACGGCTGCAAAAGGAAATAAAATGTGCTAGAACACATGTAGCAAGCAGACCTTGGGCTGTCTCTTATCTCTGTAAACACTGGTACGGGGCAAATGCATCACGTTGTGAATAGAAAACCTGGAGAGAGGAATTGCTTTGTCTAAGTGTGAGGGAGGTTAAAGGGATTTTACATCAGATTCTTTTTGTTGGCAGTGCTGTGTGTTTTTAATACAGTCCTCAGTTGTTTTGTTTCATAGTGATTATGCCATTTTGATTTTTCTTTTGCTGTGTTAACAAAGTGCATCATGCAGTAAATATTGCTTTGCTAGGGCTTCCTGATGGAGCTGATATTCCTGTTTGTGATGTTAGTGATCTTCAAATAATGAATAACCTGTGGGAGAGCTGCATGTTATGTTTTGTTGTCATCTCTGTGAAACTGTATATGCCTAAGACTTACCTGATCCTTTGCTAACGGACGTCTGTCCTTTCTTCCAGGACTGAATTTGCCCTAAAAGAAATCATGTCATCAGGAGGAGCTGAAGATGACATTCCTCAGGCAGAGAGGAAAACAGTCACAGACTTTTGTTATCTTCTGGATAAATCTAAACAGCTCTTCAATGGCTTAAGGTTAGTGAGTTTATGACCAACACAAATGAATAGCACATTAACCTCTTTTCTCTTTATGGACTGCATTGTTACCTGGACTTTAGTGTCTGAAAGATTCTGATGTTTGCAGCAAGCGAGTTCAAAGCCTGCTGTAAGTGAAAGAAACAAAGTTGAAACAAAACAAAACCCCCAGAGAAACGGAGATTTTTTTTAAAGCAAAACCCAAAGGTGTAAGTAGGGTAAGAAAAGGGCCATGTGATTTTGAAGTGTAGAAGCAGAGAGCATTTTGTCAGTCCTTCTTATCATGACTTGGTTTTTATAAGAAATCTTTTCCAAATGTCTGCATGTGGGTGCAAGAGGGAAACTCTTACTTCCAGACTTAACTGTTCCAAGTTCCTTTGCAGAAATTGTTATGCTTGCTTCTGTTTCTTTTGCATTGCCAGGAATGGAAAAGACTGAGGCATTGTGGACCAAGGTGGGATTCTACTCTCGTGTGTGTATAACAACTGCCTTTCATGGCTTGGCTTTATGAATGAAATTATACTGAGGAAAAGTAGTGACTGGGAGAAGAAAGGGTGCTCCTTTTTCTCCTGAACTTACCGTTATCTTCAGGGACACTTCTTTGTTTCATTCCCTCGACTTTCATACATAAATCAAGTATAAGGATATTGTGGGTTTGGTCTGCTGTAGATTTATTGCATTATGACGATTTTTTACCTACAACCTTGTTGTAATACTTTTCTAGTATTTCCCTGAAGGTAAGGGTATCCTGTACGTTGCCAGCTGTGTGGCTGCAGAACAACAAACGATTAACTTGGGAGGCTTCAAGATGCTTGCTATGTAAGAAGTCACTAGGCTGCCTGGAACATACTGACATGCACCCAGGAGTTTTTTCTTGGGGGCAGAGGCTTGGGAAGGGCCATGGGTTGCTGATGGAGTTTGGGAGCTGCTGGGCACTGAAGAACTGCAGTCTGTCGAGGTGGAATCGAGTACTTGTTCCCTACTCAGCTCTAGGAGAAAGCGTTATTTCAGGAGGGAGCAGAGAGTCTATGGTCCATGGAGATCTTGGTCCTAGTGTGAGCATGAGCTGAGCAGGAAGAGGATAGGGCACAGGGATGGATTCACACCTATTCACATGACAAGGAAAGGAGTGACTGCTCACACCACTGCTCTTTCCAGCACTGAAACCCACTTCCAGGTTGCACCTTGCTAACCGCAAAGCACTGGCTTAGGATAAGGTGTCAGGGAACCAGGGTTCCCTTCCTGTCTGTGTAGACTTGTGCAGAGCGATGCACTGTCTCATGCAACACTCCACTGCATGGTTCCCTCACCTCTAATAGAGCAAATGTGTCACTCACCTGGGTATCCCAAGTGCCTAACAAATGCCTTTTAGCAACTCAGTATTTTAGATCAGGGGTTGGCAACTTCTTGCCAGTGCAGGCCACCCTTTGTGACCAGCCCTTCCCTGCAGGCTGCAAGTCCCTTGGAGCAGGCAGCTGTCTGCTCTTGATCTTACCACAGACCCCTTTCCCCTCTGCAGCGAGGGTAAGCACAGACACAGCAGAACATCAGGCTGTGCAACAGAGGAGACCAATGGCATGGTGCAGCTCTATGATCTGGAGCCTCTGTGTTAGATCAGACCTCCACTAGCTGGTGTGGAGGCTGGATCCAACCCACTAGTTGTAGGTTGCTGAAACCTGTTTTTTAGATGCCTTTTTATGATGACACAGAGGATAGTGATTGCACAAGTTTGCCTCTAACATGGAAAAAGGGGTTTTATTGCTTGTATGTTAGGCCAACAGCAGCCACTAGAGGAGGTGGACTTAGGCAGCAGAGAACCCCAAGGGGTAACTGCAGTCAGCAGCTCTGCTAAGAGAAGTCAAAATGGAGAAGTAAGTAGTGTTAACCTTGAACCCTCTTAGTTGGAGTCTGCCGTGCAGGACTCTGAATACCTGCAATACTAGTTATGCTTCCACTTTCTGGAAGATTGGTATCTCAGCTGCTTCAAAGTAGAGGAAGTGCAAACCCCAGGATGGCAGTAAAATTGCTCAGCTTTCATATGTTTTTGGCTAATATTTCAGAAGGGGTGTGTCGAGTTTGACAGCAAGTTGAGTGAGCTTTATGGGATTGTAAGTTCCCTCCAATAGAGGGCAATGTGAGAGCAGCACACTAGTCATGTCATGGAGCATTTGAACAGCCTTCTTACAAAACTGCTGTTGGATGTGTGGTTTTACCTACAAGGAAAATAACTCTGAAGGTATGTTTTAAGAACAGTTAATATACTGAAAAAAACTGCAAAACTAATTAAACTAAATGAGAGTAGAAATAGAACTGATCACTATCTAGCTTCACATGAATTCAGCTCCAGCTTTATTCTACAGCTATAACACATGCTCAGTGATTTCCTTCTTTAAAAGACTTTATAAGCGTTACCTTTACAGGAGGGAGCAGAGCAGGGAGGTAAGAACACAAATGCCATTGCTCTTGTTTTACCATTTGAAAAACCAAGGTACAGAGAGGTGAAATGACTTGCCCAAGGTTAAACTAGAAGTCTGAAAAGCTAGGATAAAATTCCTATTCCTGTGGTCATGCCCTTAGCATTCCAGAGAGGCAGTAGGGTACAGCACCCACAACACACTGCAAAAATGCACCTATTAGATTCTGGGAACATACATATGCAGCACTATATGAAGTTCTTCCCAACACACTTATTGATACTGTTTTTAAGGGGTAGCATGCCAGAGCAGGTTTGTCGTACTTCACTGTGATGCTTCTTACTGTAATTTTGAGGGGTGCAGACATGCCCTTGGCTTCCCAGATCCTTTTATCCAACTGCAAAGGATTGTGGAAAACAGTGGCTTGCCAAGGTGATTTCAGCATTATCTTGGTTATGGAATCATCATATGCTGAGAAGCACTGCATGAGATTGTTAACACCTCTCTGCTTCTAAGCAGAGCAACTCTCAGCTTTCCTCTGTTTCCAGACTTGAGAGCATGTTGCAAAGGGCCACCTGTGTCTGGAGGTTTTAATTAAAAACAGAGTGGATTGTCTTTACTGAACCTGAAGGAAGGTATGTTTTTTGTTTCCTGTGTATCTGGTATTTGGCAGAGGCGTGCTGTATTTAGAAGTCCAGCAAATCATTGCTTCAGACAGTAAATTATTGCCAGTCATTTTGGTGCCTGTAGGAAAGATGTAGAACATCTTCTGTCTTGCTGTTTCCTCTCTGTGCCTCAGTCTTCCTATCTGCACAGCAGCAATTAGATCAAAACAAGAGGTTAAGTGAGGCTTGCTTTTCAGAGGTGCAGGGTTATTGCTTGCTTCTAGAGGCTGCATAGGACAGAACTAAAGGCATTTGAACAAGCTAATGTGTAAACAGCACTGGAAAAGGCCAAATCCCAAATTATCCAATGCAGTTTGTACCAACATTTTGGAAGTTTTGCAGCCTTGTCAAAGCTAATGAGAGGGGTAAGGTGGCTTCCAGGATGGATGGCTTGAGCTCAGACAGTGATGTAGGCATACTGCTTAGTTCAGGATAGTCCCTCTAGGCTAATATTTGTCATTTGAAGTGTCTTGTTCCTTATTCTCTCTGTAGAATCCCTTGAGCTTCGCTATTAACAGCCAGTATCTCTCCCTGGCAATTCATCCTCTTGCTGGTCTCTGAGTAATGCTGTGTTTAGGCCTGTACGGCCTGCTGATATTCAAACACAGATGGTGAGCAAAGATGTTCTCTTCCCTTTTTCTGTAAACTATTGATGATCTTCTCAATTTGCTTTAGAAGCTGGAGTACCAAACCCAAAACAAACAGCCTGTGCTCCAAAAGCTAAATGGTAAAGCAAACAGGAAGCAGAAAGGCAAGAGTTCCTTTTGACCTTCTGCAGGACTGTTTGGAAGTGGGTCTAGTAGCAAGACCATGAGAACTTGAATCTGAGGGTCTCGGAGGACTTCTGACACCATATGTGCCATCCATCCTCTTGTGTTTTTGGTAATATGCTGTTTAGGACTGTCTCCCCCAAGACCCTGTAGAGAGTGAAGCAGTACTGCTTATGTTTGGGGTCTTGATGGCCAAGCCTGAGACCACAGATACTGTATGGGATCTGCCTGAGGGTCATTAAATGGCTGTCTGTCCTCTCTGAAAAAGCCTTTGTAGTTGTATGGTGTGTCAGATAACCTGCTGATACATACAGATGCTGGATTTCTATGTTGTCTGTCTGGTATTCTGGGAAAGAGAATACCTGTTATCTGGAAAGTAATGGAAAAATACCAGTGGATATGTGCAGTAAATGTATGAGGTGCCAGACTCGCTGTCTCAGAGTGATCATTGGCCATGTTTCAGTGTCATGTCATGGGCCTGTCTGCCTGGTAATATAACCTGATGTGACCAGTGCAGTCTCTTCTTGCAGTGAAATATAGCTGCTCTTTCACCCACAGCATTTCTGAGAGCTGTAATTCCTACCAGTTGAGCAACACTGTGTAAAGGCATTGTGATTTCCTCAGCTAATATTTGTCTTCCTCCAGCTCATCTGCAAATGGTTGGTAGGGCCTGACTCCTAGTTTCAGCACCTGCTTCCTCCTGTAGGATAATACATACAATGGCACATACTGTCAAACTGGGCAGGCATGCATAAGATTTCCCTGCCCACACAGTGGTTCTTGCCGGGGTGCAGAAATGGGAGGGTACCTCTTCTGGGCACTTGAGCTTCTCAGAACTGAGCCAATGGTGTATTGGCAGCTGCTTAGCTGTTCCTGCTGCCAGAACTACAAGAGCTGAGCCTGCCACGTCTTTGTTTCAGTAGCATTTCCTTCCTTTCTTCCTAAGTCAGTTGCCAAATACAGCATCTGAGGAAAACACATTGTAATCTGCCAAGGTTGCTGCTCCCAAATGTGTTTCACACTTGCCTCCCCAGTGGGGCTACCCTTTTCTGACCATCCTACAGTATGGAATGAGAGGGTCATGTTTCCAGGACTTCCCCTCTCTTATTTAAAAAACAACACTTTACATTTAGAACTAAAGTAATTGCATGTGTCTGCCATTTTTCCGTTTGCTTTCCTTTATTTTGAAACAATGCATGGTGCATTCCATCTCCTGTGCTAAAAAGCCGTAGCCATGGCACTGTCACTAGTCTCTGCTTTGCTTCTGCTATTCACATGTTAAGTGGTGTTGTGTGTAATGCTGTAGAAAGGAGAGGATGCTTCCAAAGGCGCTTGCAGTCGGATGCACTGTCCTGCTGCTCACCAAGAGGACTGTCAGAACCAGGTCTGTTCTGTTTCACGGGAAGAAATGAGAACACTTTCCTGCCAGACTTCAGCGAGCTGCAGCTGAGCTTTTTGATTTTGTCTGCTGTTGACTATTCCTGCTATTAGTATTAAGCTTGCTCAAATTTCCTGGGGACTGTATAGACAAAGGAAAATGCAGTCCTTGTCGCTGAGTACTCTGTCTAACAAGGGTTGTGGCACAAAACACCGGAGTTACAGCAGTGGGTGGAGGAAGTAGCAGGGTGGGTGGATAAGAGTTGCAGAACTATCATGTGGCTGTCATACACAAAACATGTTTTCAAGCGTGCACAATTTGGAAACCCACTACAAATCCTGCTTTAAGAAGCATGTCTACCTCCGTTTGTTCTACTTCCTACTCCATTCCTACAATGCACTCTCCAGTTTTCCTCCAGAGCTATCTAACTGCCCTCTGTCCTTGCACCTCCCCTTGACGACCAGACCCTCCTCTCTATGTTGCCCCTGAAGTCATAGGTTAACAGGATTATTTCAGGTTACTGCAATCCCGTATCCCCTTTCAAATCTCTCCACCTTAATCACCTGCCGGAAGAAGCTGATGGACCCTTGGGCAGAGGGTTCTTTTCATACATTTGAAGTAAACTGCAGGACAGGAACTGTGGGGAGATGATCCATGGTGGTTTAGAGATACTAGCACAGTGACTATAAAGGAGTTTAGAGGCTAGAAAGCTACTAGCTGAGAGGCTTTCCTCCTGCCTTCTTTGGGCATCTGCATGTTCATGAACAAGAGTAGACTAAGCCCCTTCCCCAGTCACTTCCCCAAGGCAGGAATTAATTTGAGGCTCCAGATGTTACACATCATTGCTGAAAGCTTTCCAGTTAAATCCAAGTGCAGCTCTTGCTCCTTGCATTGCTGCTATAGACCTGCTAAAAGTCTCTGGATCTTTTCAGGTCTCCTCTTTTTGTTTCTGAGCCATGTCTGAGTGTGACAGTTTCTACCCAGTGCTGTCCAAAAAAAAGATTCCTTAACTTGGCTGTAAGCCAATGCAACTTTGGTCTCTGCCAGATGCACTATGTATTTTCTCTCTACCTGGATTGTGCACTCCATCTGCTTGGGTGGATAGGAGAAGCTGCCCAACAGCCCCACTGTTATATAAGCATGATAAGCTTTGCAATACTTTGGGACCATTCTCAGCAAATAGGGCTAGTTTGCAGGCTTTAAATTCACAGGATTCAAAGGAGGGTGATCTAATAACTGTGCATTAAATGGTACTTCTCCCCCCCTGCCCCACCTAGAGCGGTGGTGATGTATTGTCATAAATGAAGTGCTGTCAGGATACTATCAAAAGAACAAGTCTGTTTCCATGGAGACCCTCCGTGTTCCCAGGGGAGCCCAGAAACAGCATGGTGTTGTGCAGCTATTCTGGCTGCAATTAGGCTTGCATGCTGCTTGAAATGTGTGTGCAGAAACAACGGTTTCTATCCACAATAGTGGTCCCTTCACGTGTACTGCAAGGGCAGAAGCACTGTTACTGGTTGTTAATTGTCTAGCCTCGTTGGAACGAACAAATGCTGAGCTGGCTTGGAAATGGTGAATTTTGTAGATGTGTTTTGGGCTTTCAGAGTGAAGCAACAGGCACAGAATAGAAGGGGCTGGGTAGGCAGGGTGAAGAGGTAGGGAATGAGCGTGCAGACAAAGGACCTTCCCCCAGAGCTACAGTGCAGACAAAATGTGAAGAGTGTGTGTATGCTGGGTAGGAGGGCTTTTTGTATGACCTCCCTTTTATCTTGCTATAGAAGAGCATAATTACTGCTCCTAGAGTGGGCTGTGTTACATGGCCAAGTCCAATAATCCTACTTTATGTATAAATCAGCTTCAATATTTGTATTTGTACTTAGTTTAGTTCCCAAAAGTAGCAGAGTCTAATCGCCCATTAAGCACTGAAACATGTTGCTCTCTGGGTGTAATGTGTGATTTACTAACCAGGAAGACTCATTCTTATCCTTACACATATATGTTTCAGCATTTATCTCTTTTAATGTACAGTGTTCGGTTCCTTCGTTTTTACGTTTTATGTTAGCAAATGGTGCATGCGGTATTTCTATTTAATTAAATAATTGATTTCTACTTGGTTTTGTCACACTGTATTTGGAAGAAAATTGGAAATGAATCTATGCCCAAAACAAGGATTTTTATTAATGAAATAGGAGCAGTTTAACTATGCTGAATAAGTTAAGGAAATGGTTCTAAATGCAAAGCATGTTTTGCATTGAAGCTGATGTATTTGGGTATTTGTTAGTGAGGTGAATTGATTGCTTCTGATTGCTGTTCTACAAGGCTTTAGAACACACATCACATCCTCTCGCACCTAGGTATTATTCAGAGATTGGGAGGGGAAAGCAAGCTTTTCTGCTTCTCTTTTTAGCTCCCAGTCATTTTCTCAACTTTGAATGGACTAGTCATTTCAGTGGAACTAGTCGTAAGCTGAAAGAAAGAAAATATTCTCTGTACCTGCAGAAGAGGCCATTATTGTCAAGAGCTGGCATTTAGCATTTCTAGAACCAGAATTGTTCGATGCTTAGCCAGTGATTTCTGCCAGTTATCGGGTTGATTTTTCTGTAAAACTTCAGCAGTAAACTTGCAGACTAATATATTTATTCTAATAGATTGTCGGTAGTTTTAACTTTTTACATTAAAAAGTCAAGACTTTTACATAGTATAAAGTTAAACTACCTACAATTCTTATAGCTTATAATTCTTACAGGCTGTAAGAATTTCAGACTTGAATTGTATGTAGGATTTTTAATATATAACTTTTAATAAACCTGTTGGATTTTACTTCGTTTGAACTTGATTTAAAAGAATGCTTCTTGTTTTGTTCCCATTGACCATTGTGCTATCACCTTTTTGGAGGGGTAGGGATGAAGGGAGTGTGTCTATAGGGTAAGGAACACATAATCTCCACCCTGCTAGATGGGCTAGAGAGGGAGCCAGAGAAATCTCTGGAGAGCAGTGCGAGGAGTGTACTGAGGAGGTGGGCACAGTGCCTTCACACCTCTCCTTTCACAGCATGGCTACATGTTTCCTGAAAAGAATCATGTACAGAATAAGCTTCTCAGTGTGGAAGAACTGTGCTGATTCCTGAACCAGAGTTGTCCTCCCTCTTGTGTAAGATGCTCTGAGGCTTGTGTTACTTGGTGTAGTGCTCCTCTCTCATGCGCTATGGGCTCTGGACCGTTTGGAGTCCCACTCGTGCCAACTCTGCAAGCTGTTCACAGGGCACAGAATGGTAATTGCAAGCCTTGCGGGGAGTCACTTTTTGGCAACTTCTTTCCCTACTTCTTTGGCATCTGTATCATAGTATTAGCAGCAGCCATGGGAATGGCTTTCCAGGCCAGTATGGGGACAAGGCCAATACTTGTTTCCCTCTATAAAATAACTCTGCTAGTTTCTCTCTAGGTGCATGACATGTGTACTTGACTCGTAAGCAAAAGGAGTATTAATTTCCTACCTTGTATGGAGCACAGTTTTAAAAAAATTACAGCCATGGTGTACTGGAGATCCCTCTTTGCCACCTTGTTCTTTCCATTTCTTCAGCCACCGTGCCATGCTGTCTCCTAGTTGACCTTTCTACAGCCCTTCCCAGCCTTCATGTCTTACTGGGGGCTTTTCTATAACAATTTAGTCGCACACAACCTATGATAGGGGAGAGGTCAGCAGGGACTGGTTTTCTGTTTGGACAACCCACCCAATTACTGGGTGCTTTTTAAAGAGCTTTGGTCCTTGGAGCTTGCAGATGTCTCTCTCTCATCCTTCCCTCATTTTGAAGGGGGAGCTTGAGGCTTCTCCTGTCTGCTTCTAGCAGATGTAGCTGGCTCTTTCTTGCATAGGGTTCATGAACCAACTCAGTGACTTGAGACACTGTTCACAAAAGAAACTTTTTTGTCTTGAATCGGGAACAAATAAAGAACTGAAGTAACTTTTCACATGGGCAGTAGACATGCCTTAAGAACCTTTTTGTTCTTAATGATTGTGTGTGACCTGCAAGGAGGAAAGTATTTGGAGGGTTCTTTCTTTTGTGCCCAGCACACTGTGATCTCAAACTAAAAAGCTTTTTGTTCAGGTTGAGAGTGGGAATTGGCAAGTGAGATGCACACGGACAGTCTGAGTGCAGAGTCTTTCTGTGTATGACCTCAGTGTAACGTGGCGTTTCCAATACACTACCTGTCTAGTACAACAGTGCCATTAGCAAGTGTGAAACAAGTCCTGGTCCAGTGTTTGAACCCAGGACTCCTGCCCAGATTTCAGTTGCTCTAGCTACAGGGAAACGTGAATATGGGTCTGCAGGTGTTCTGACAAATAGAATTTTAATGAATTGTTCAAGGCTGTGTCAACTCTAAATGGACAAAACCCCATTCCTTCTCTGAATTGGAGTCTGCCACCCTCATTCTGGGCTGGTTGAGTACTTGCAGGGTGTTCTCTGCATCTGTCACTTGTCTTTTTCAGGGATTTACCTCAGTATGGACAGAAGCAGTGGCAGTCCTATTTTGGGCGAACATTTGATGTTTACACCAAACTGTGGAAATTTCAACAGCAGCATAGGTAAGAGCACGCTCTAGAGATCCATCACCACTGGACTCTTTAGTATTTCTCTCTCTTTCAGTATTGTGTAGTGCATGAGGCCCTAGTCCGAGTGGGGATACAAGGATACAGCTGGTGCTATATAATCTCTCCTTTTGGCATGTGGCCCTGCTGTTGTGCACATAGTTGTGCCAGAGCTGGTTTGTAGTCATGGAGAATGCCAGTGTCAGTAAGAAAAGCAGGCTGTAGAATGGTTTTTTTGGCTTGGATGGTGTGTTGCTCTAAGAAATGAATGGGATATGCTTAAATTCTCTTCTTCCTTCTCTTGATATAGGCAAGTTCTGGACAATCGGTATGGCCTAAAGCGGTGGCAAATTGGGGAAATTGCCTCCAAGATTGGGCAGCTCTACTATCATTATTAGTAAGTGAATCCATCGACATGCACAGTGGGGAAAGCAGTCTACATGCACAATGCAGGACACCTTGGGAATAGGTTAAATTACCAGGTTGGGCATTTCGAGTTGCTCCTTTGACGCTCTTCTGAATTAGCCAGAATCTTGGTTCTAGCCAGATCTTGAAGACATGGAGATTTGGTTGCTCTTATCTTTGCTGGCTATCTTAAATGGGCAGATAAAATCCAGCCTTTGGAATCTGTCTTCCCAGCATACACAGAGAGTGGGAAGCGAGCTTTCATTGAACTCACCTGAGGAACCAGGAAGGGTCTAGCATCCATCTCTTCTTGAAGCAGTGAGCTAATGTATTTTCTCTACAGCCTGCGGACATCTGAAACCAGCTACTTGAATGAGGCCTTCTCTTTCTATTCAGCAATTAGACAGAGATCGTATTACTCCCAAGTCAATAAAGAAGACAGGTATGACTTTTGACCTGCTTTTTTCAGGACTAGGGCAGTGGGCAGACACAGCAATTAATTGTAAACTGATCAAAGGAAAAAAACGAGTAAGGGGAATGTTGTTGGAGGAAGTCTTTGTTAATCCAGTAACGATTAAATGGGCAAGTACAAATGGAAAGTTTTGTCAGAAGACGAAAAGGATTTTCACTTGCCTTCAGCTACAGAAAAAGGGTCTTGCTGCTCAACTTTGTTCTTCTCAGCCCTTGTTATCAGTGCTGTTACTGGGAATTGCCTCTAGTGTTCTGGAACTGGGAGATTATTTTGGTTCTGTCTGAGTGAGTTGAGGGAATACAAGAACCTGTTTCTAATCAAAGCATCTCATCAGTGCAGTGTTGCTGGCAGTTCCCCAGCCCCAGCACAACTGACTAGAGAAACATGGTCCTGTCTGTGCATGAGTGATTCCTGAAAGTAACGAGAGAGGTGCCTCCTTTGGGTATGTTCCTCAGGTGGGGCTAGCTTATAGGGATGCTGTAACACATCAAGGTTGCCCTCAGTCTTATGTACTGGCCAATAGGTCACATTTCTACAACTGAGGAAGATCCATAGAAGTGATATCTTCTTTTAATGCTGAGAATCTCTGAGGTATGGAGTTACATGCCAAGTTGGCGGGTTGGAAACACTTGAGGGACTTGGCCTTGGTTGGCTGGAACCCCATAGATTTCTCCTGCTTCTGAGTTCTGCTAGGTTCTGTGTACTACAATGGTTCCTGCAGGCCCTTTCCCACAGCAGGTGGAATTCAGAGGCAGGAGAGAATCTGTCCCAGTTTGCAGTTCTTTTTCCCTTTCCCGGTGAAACCATGCAGGGATGAATCTTACTGTATGTCATGGTAGTGGTGAAGAATATAATGTTCTTTAACGACGCTTCGATTTACCAGTCTGCCTTTGTAATCTTTTCCTATAACAACTCTTTAAGTGTTCTTCATTTTTTCTTTTTCAGGCCTGAACTGGTGGTCAAAAAGCTTCGGTACTATGCAAGGTTTATAGTAGTTTGTCTTTTGCTCAACAAAATGGATGTTGTAAAGGACCTTGTAAAGGTAAATTATATGTATGAGGAAGAGGTGCATTTTGCATACATACAGTATAGCCACTAGTGTGTATATCTCTTCCCTTCCTCAATCCAGGGGAGAGCCTCACTCATTTGAAATATCAGACGCAAGATTTCGGACGTTTCTGCTTTTCTTGTCAGCATTACACCTGCAATTCGCTTGCTTGAATTTGTCTTCAGGGACTGCAGGGCTGCAGGATAAGAGAGACATCCTGATATGTCTATTCAGTGCCTCGTAAACATAAATGACCTATGTTTTTGGATAGCAGATGTTCTTTATTGGCAGAAGGCAAATATCTTAAGATTGGTTTTGCATAAACCCTTTTACAGTGTGACTTCATATCACACGTTTCAGCTAGCCAAACACTTTGGGGCAGTGCATCTCTGAGCCTTATGCCTCTCACCTCTTCCAGGTCACACAGAGGCTTCCACCATGCTCAAACCCGCAGATCTTCATGGCCTTCCCTTTCCATGAAAAACAAATGCCTCCCACTTTGATTTCACTGCTCAGCAAAGTATTCTACTTCTCCCCATTCTGGTATTGGGTTGCCCACCATCTACAAGAAACCCCCACCATGTATTTCACACCTCACAGAAGACCTACAATATGCAAGACCAAGAGAGACTGTAGACACTATCATGGGATAGGGAAAGGAAGGGACCTGTGTGCCTCCATATCACCAGCTAGGGGAAGGCTTACTCATCTGAACTGCTGCAAAATGGGATCTCTGGAGGGGCCACAGGTAGGACTAGTGTGCAGATCAGAGTAAGTCTTTGGGCAGTGGATTTTCAATAGATTTGGAGTTAAGGGAATAGCTTAGACTGTAATAATTGCTTTATAATAAAATACTAAACTGAAATGACTTGCTGGTTCTCTTTTGAAAAGACTTGAGACTCAGAAAATATGCAAGTAGTCCTGCTGTCTGGAGCTGGGGATTCTGCCAAAA
>NW_017728925.1:18714443-18716398 GCF_001723895.1 Crocodylus porosus
CCCAACCAAAACAAAGCAAACCCAAACCCTGCTTTCTGTGATACTGTAAACAGCCTCTGAATGTTGGTATTTCTGTGCCAGTTGTATTGCTTTCTAGCTGCCTGTATTCAGTGGGATGAGCACCAAAAATTATACTGCATGAACTAGTGGAGACAGCAGCCAGAAAGAACGTGCCATTCACTTCCCAATCATGTCTTAAGTTATCTGTAACCTTAAATTTGAGTCCTATTAACAACCTTACAGTAACAACCAATGACAGAGCTGTGCTTGTCTTTATACTTTTGAACTTGATTTAGTCCCAAGAGCAAGGAATGGCACTTGTTTTAATTCATATTTTGTGTTGTCAAAATACATAGAAATGGCTCAGGAAGTCTTGGCTCCTGAAGCAGCATATGTTAGGCTGATTTTTGGCCAGGTTCTGTTCGGGATGTGGTTCTGCGGGCAACAACAATCAATACTTTTTAATTTGATTGATGAGATGCATCAGCCCTAAAGCAGAGCTGCCTGCAGCTCCCAAAAAGTCATTTATTATTCTGCTTCCTTTGGACTTTTTGCACATAGGAACTGTCAGATGAAATTGAAGATTACACCCATCGCTTCAATACCGAGGACCAGGTGGAATGGAACCTGGTTCTGCAGGAGGTGGCAGCTTTTATTGAGGTGAGGAAAAAAAGGAAGCATCAGTCTCTGCTTTTTCACATGGAAGTTTGTGTATTTATTAATTTATTTATTTAAAGTAAAGCATGTTGGACTCCTCAGACTCCATTGTCTAGGTCCCCCGCCACAGTTAGGGGGAGCAGTGAGAATGCTGTGCCCTGGCATGACACACACGCTTCCAATCTGAAATATTTTGTACTAGCTGAGCTGTGAAAGCTGTTAGGAAGCACAAGTACTTTCAGCATCAGATCTGCTCATGCAGAGCTGATAGAAACATGCAGATGAAGCCTACTGACTCTCAGCAGTTCACCACTGCTGTTCTTTCACCTGATCTTTAAGTAACCTGGAGATTGAGAGCACAATTATTCACACCAGCACTGTTTTAGAAAGACTGGTATCTGAAGGTTCATTTTTGAGTGAGAGTAGTTGATGGAATGTGATGTTTGGATTGTATTTGTAATTTCCAAGTACATTTTGATTTTGGGGTGCTGGCATAATCCTTTGGTAATATTTAAACAATATTAGAAAGTACAGTGTAATCTTGGCAGTTATGATGACAATAAATCTTGGCATTGTTAAAATGTTACCCCTTTTATGGGATGTCATGATAAAAAATAAGGATTTCTTTATCCTTTAAAAACTGATGAGAGTTTCATGCTCCCTTTGGTTTGTACGACCTGTGTGTGTATGTACCTCTGTGCAAATATGCATGCAATCTTTAAATGTTGCTTGGTTGTAATACAACATTAGCATTTGCTTATCTTCCTTACTCCTCTCCCAGGAGGAAAGTGGAAGTAATATAAGACTTTTTTCTGTCTTGCTGTAGTATTACAAGACATCTTGTATGAGCTGCAAGATTGTTAGTGGTGCTTGTTTCCCCAGCTAAAACAGGAGGCTTATGCTGCATGGAGTACATTCTGCTTTGCAGCTTGTGACACTTAAATACAGTGGTACTTGCTTTGAGTCCCTAAGATTAGCTACTTTGCCAATTTGAAGTCTGTATTTTGTAGAGCTTTAAGATACATGAAAGGTAAATTATTACTGAGAAAGGGATTGGCCAAATTATTGGAGGAAGGGGGATCAGTAGCTTTTGCGTATGGGAGCTGGAGATACAGCCTCTGAATTAGAACCTCTTATACTTTTAATGCTGAGAACTGCGTGTGAGAATAACAATGGGCGTGGAAAAAACCCTGGTCATACCCAGTTCACTCTCCCTTTCAACATCCAGTTGGGCTCCGGAGCGGTGAGAGACGCGCGGGTGAAGCCCGCTGCGCCCCCGCTCCCCCGAAGCCCCCCAG
>NW_017728925.1:18716409-18738101 GCF_001723895.1 Crocodylus porosus
GCTGACTTCCTGCCCTTTGGGCAGGGGGCTGGACTCGATGATCTCCCGAGGTCCCTTCCAGCCCTGATGTCTATGAAATCTATGAAATCCACACTCTGCCACTATATGACACAGGGTCCTGGGCAAGATGGACCTATGGTATTACCCAATAAATGGTAGTTCTTATGGTCTTATTAAATAAATTCCTTTTCACAGCTTTGCTTCAGCTACAAGATAACTCTGTTCTAAGTGACAGGCCATAGAGCTCCTTCTGGTCTCCAGTTGTGGACCCTGTAGGTCTCCTTAAAATTCATGCTGTGAGTTGATTGTCTTTCCAGGCAGACCCTGTGATGGTTCTGAATGATGACAATACCATCGTAATCACTTCCAACAGACTGTCTGAAACAGGGGCTCCGTTGCTGGAACAAGGAATGATTGTGGGACAGCTTGCTCTTGCAGATGCACTAATTATTGGGAATTGCAATAACCAGGTACAAGCAATTACAAAGGGCTGTTTATATGTCTGTCTTCAATTTGAATCGGAGGAGATTGAGTTTTGTATTTGGGTTTTTGTTCATTTTGTTTTTTCTAATTTTGTTAAAGGAAATTAGAGAGCTCAGTGGAAATTAATAAAATCTTTCAGCAGGGATAAGAGGGAAACTAGATAAGCTGAGAGTTTGGCAAAAATTAAGTGACAGCTGTAAAGAGTTGTTCTGATACGAGCCAACTACGTTTGTCGCATGTGTTTGTTTTTCTGTGGTTGTTTTAACCACGCATATTCATTAAAGAACAATCTCTTCTACTGTCTCAAGCTTAGAACGTGTTCAGAACAAGCAAGAGGCAGGATTTTTGTAGAAAGTTGTTTGGAGAGAGTCTCATCTATTGCATTGATCCTAATGAAATTCTCAGTCCAATATCTAATTAAATGGATATGTGTCTTTCCAAGGAGAATTGGGAAAATTTTGGTCAGGTGGCCTTCTCTCACCTGTACCTCTTCTAGGTACTCAGTGGTGCATTTCAGACATCATATAGTCCTTCATTTACTCTCTTCAATATGCAGCTCAAAGATCTTGCCCAGATAATTCCTGATAAATCTAATAACTGTTTTCTGTGGCAGGCAAAAAGTGTTAGTGATGGCAGTGTTTCTCTTGCAGGTCAAGTTCAGTGAGTTAACAATTGATATGTTTCGAATGCTGCAAGCACTTGAAAGGGAACCGATGAACTTGGCTTCACAGATGAATAAACCTGGAATGCAGGTGAGTTTCATTTCTCAACTGCAAACTTGGCAGCAGAACTCAGTTCATTTCAGTCTGTAATCTCTCTGCCCTGTCCCTGTGTGCAGAGCAGGGTAGGTATGCTGTCAGAACTCTTGTCCTGATACAGAACGTTTTAAACTCTAGACTTTACATGGGTGTTAGCTTTTCAGTTACATGTGGAAGCTTCAGTTACAAGTATTTCTAGATGGTAAATAAAAAAGTAAATTTTGTTTGTTGTCCTCAAACCCCTTCCTTTCCCACTAGCTAAGTGGACTCTTGCATTGTCCCTCTTGCTTGGGTCATAGCTATTAAATATCTATTCTAGACTAACCTACGGCAGATTTTGTTATTTTTAGATCAAGAGGAAACGTTCAGCCTTTTATGTTTCTTCCACATCCACAGCGCAGGCAAATTGTCTTAGGTGATTACAATGGAAGAAAATATTTCTCTTTCAGAGGAGTAAAGTACAAAGCAAGGAAAGTAGTACCAGAACTAGCTTGTGCTGTTTGTAGGGAGCATCTTTATGAATATGGCCAAAGAGCTTTCATAAGGTATTAAGAACCAACTGAATGGGAGAGTGAATTTGCTCACCTTGCTGTGTAAAAGTCACCTGTATCTTGCTTTTATCTTGGACTATAAATTGAACTGAGGGGTTAGCTTGTAGACTAACATCTTCTGACACGAGGTTCATTTGTCTCATTTTCCTTCACAGTAGTGAATGAAACATGGACAGACTATGTGTGGGGGAAACGTGTTGAAGGTGAAATATTCTGATAAATGGAAAATTGAAGTTAAAGATGTTTATGAAGCCACCTTAGCTTTATATAGCATGTGATTTTTGTTTGTTTTAATAGGAATCAACTGAGAAACCAGCCAGGCGGGAAAATCCCCATAAGTACTTGCTGTATAAACCAACCTTCAGCCAGCTGTATACATTTCTAGCAGCATCATTTAAGGTTTGTAAAACTTGATGTAGTTACCACATGTTGAAATAATCTCCAGAATGGAACATCTTACTAAATAAAAAAATAATTGAGACAAGAATTCCCATTTTATATGTCCTAAATATGATGGCTGGTTTCTGTTTAACACAGTTGTAGGGCCCAGTATATATTTAACTATGACTGCACCATCAGCAGCCTGGAGGTTTAGTTGCTAAAAACAGAATATGCTTCCTCTGTACAGAAACAGTTGTCACAGTTGATGAGCCTAAAATGATACCTTCTGTGTGTCTGTGGTGGTGTGGGTGCCTGGAGACCCAGTCCGTTCTCCAGTGGGCAAAGGTCATTGGTATTGGTGCCCCTGAGCAGACAAGCAATAGAAAGGCTGAACATTAGCGTGCCTGCAGCTCTTTCTCAGACCTGTGCAGGATCCAGCATCATGGGTTTGCTGCAAATCAGTCTGGCCCTGTTTTGTTTTGTTAAAGAGCAAAGAACAACTTTTAGGATCCTGGAACAGTTGAGAAATCCCTTTTTTCTAGAGGGACATGATCTTTTCTGGGTTCTACTTTTTTGGGAAGGCTCAGGGCCTTTTTAGGTATCCAGAGGGTTGCGGGGAAACTGATGCACTCTTACAGCTCCTGAACCTGATGTGCCAGTCAGACTTTAAAACTCACATTTCAAAGAGCCTGCACACCTGCAGTATGGGTTCTGTATAATATAGAAACATGAAAAGGAGCCAGAGGCAGGGGGGCACGCGCCTTGAAATGGCAATGATTTTATCAGGCTGAAGCAGAATATCTGTGACCTATTACAATAAATATATGCATCTCCTTCCTGCTCCCCCTTTTCCCCCCCCTCCTTGAATTTCAGGAGCTGCCCGCAAACAGCGTGCTGCTGATTTACTTATCTGCTACAGGAGTGTTCCCCTCAGGTCGTTCGGATAGTGAAGGTATAATAAAGGAATGCTCCCTGTCATGAACAGGGCTTGAATTCTCTTTCTATTCCAGGGCAAGTGAGCGAAAAAGGTGTCACGCAACTTTCCAGAGGACAAGTCCAATTTCATGTGTCCATCTGTGTTACAATACTAGCTTTTCTTTGGATGTTAGAGAGCAGCTAATTCCATGGATTTAATTAGCATACACTGACCTGAAACCTTTTCTGAGGACATGTCCAAGATTTTAATGCATCGGAGTTGTTTATAAATTCATCAATATTGAAGACATTGCTGGCTCAATTGGTCATTTTGCGTACAGTTAACTTGATACAGTTAGTTAAAATGGCATTTGTCAATTCTTGATGAGTACAATGAAGGTAGCGGGTCAGGCGAATGGTGGCAAAATGGCTGAAAGTCTCTGCAAAGGTTGTTGTATTTGCACGTTTGTTGATGTGACAGTTCAAGCCCTTGTCATGATTTTGACAACTCCCCTCACCTCATCTTCCCTTTCCATCCATCCCAGCAGAAAATACAGCTGCAATCTAAAAACCTAAGTTTGGCCAAGTGGGGTAACTGCAATTAAATGATTTGGTTACATTTATATAATAAACTTTAAAAGATGAAATTCTTTCAAGCATCCTAAACATTGTATGCACCTCGTCTGTTGGAGACTCGCATTCCTTTATATGATGCATGCCTGTTCCATCCTCCATGCATGAGTAGGACTTTCAAAATGTTTTTTTTTTTTTTAAATCGTTGCTGCCTTTCTGTTGTGGCAAGGATTTTTTTAAATTGCTTTTAACATTTTTTTCACTGGGCTATAATCCAGTGTATTCTGGTCTCTCAGCTATGTTCTATCCTTTAGAGCCTGCATTTTATCCACCACGTGTCTTGTTCTAGCTTCCTGGGTTATGATAGAGGCCCCCAATGTGTCTTGCAAAGAACCACGTAGTCATTGCTTCCTGTTCCCAAGAGGTGCATGAAACACATGGGCTAGTGGTTACACTTTTCAAATAAGGAATGTGGATTGCAAGGTTAGCATTCCCTGCGTGTCATGCTCCGTATTAAAGAGCAACTGCAGGTTGTAACACTGAACTCCATGTTCTGGTTTTGGCTCTATAGTCACAGAGAAGACCCTGTAACAGTACTGAATGAACTTGCGCTCTGTTCCTGATTCTCCACCCTAAAGCTCCCCTTGAAGATGATTGATGACTTCTCCATTTTGAAGGAAGGGTTTTTTCTGTATTTAGTTACGTTAAAATCCAGTTACGTAGATGCGTAGCAGGATAAGGAAGATGCAGTACCTGTGTTATCCCCCTGTCAGTGTTAAAGAGGGTTGATTGCCCAGACCAGGGTGAAGAACTTGCTGGGGTCTTGCACACTTTTGTAAGAACCCTTGGCATTTTTGTGGCAATCAGATTTTGTTTTTTATTTTTCTATCTGCTGTTCGTTGGCCAGTTAAGAAGTTAGCCCAGATATACTCACTTAGCAAATATTCCACTGAGTTTGCAAAACTTGGGCTGTCTAGTCCTAATGTAGCTTTGAAAAATACAGAATTTCAGAAACAGAAATCTCAAGAATGACCGTTACCATGTGTCTGGCATTGCACTAATAACAATGGGAACTTTGAAGCACTGAAAATAAACTGTCTTCATGTACAAGCTTTCCAGAGTTTCTCTGCTCCCCTCTTGCTGCTCCTTGCAGTGCGCTGATTGTAGACATTGGTGTTTATGGCAGCCTGGGAAAGGCTCAGGTTTTGAAACTGGTTGATCTTAATTATCTGAAGGCCAGATTCTGATTCTGGAATACATTGATTCATGTAGTAATATAAATACAGTATTAACTTGCTTGTATAAAGTGTCCCTGGAGATGCCTCCAGATGAAACCCTTTTATTACAAAGTCTTAACAGGGTACAATATATTTGTCTTTGGTCTCCTTTATACTCTGTTTTAAAGACTGAATAAAGTATAAGCTCTGGAGCATATTGCATTACCAAAGCAGTTGATAGACACTGAAATGACTAAAATGGCTACAACTTCAATTGCATGGCTAGCAAATTGCAAGCGTTCCATGATCCTTTTATTCCCAAACCATAATAGTTCAAATTCACTTACTTTTGTCCAACAATATCGGTAGCTCTCAGTTGTGCTATGTCAGCTGATCTTGATGTTTCTTTGCCATTTGTAGGTCCATATGATTTTGGTGGTGTTCTTACAAACAGTAACAGAGACATTATAAATGGGGATGCAATCCACAAGCGAAACCAGTCTTACAAGGAGATGCACTGGTAAGTTTTCATAATCTCAGCAAGCAGAAGAGGCATGCTTTCTCTCTTTCACGGGGAAAAAGGCATCAAAACCGACTGGGCTCTTTTCTTGAAAAAAGTGGGTTATGTTGTTTAACAAATACTTGTTACAAAACTTCAGAGATGTGTGGGTTTCCTGTATGAACTAGGGGTTGGGGGATGGGGTGGCAGAAAGTAAGAGCAGACAAGGTTCTTTGGGTGAATCTGATATCTTTTATTAGACCAACTTAAATAGTTGGAAAAAAAATTTTAAGCAAGCTTTCGGGTTCAAAAACCCTTAGTCAGGCTGAGGAAGTTTCAGTGTACTTTCATCTCTGCTTCTGTCAGTCTGCATTCACTGTCAACTCCACCTGCATTCTAGCAAAAGTAAGAGTAGGAGATAGACCTCTGCTTTCAGTTCTGAGTGGGGCCACTTGTGCAGCACATGCCATCTTGAGCACATACAGCTATTGGATGTAGTGTGATGGTTATAACATATAGTGTGATGGTAATAACATTGCTATATTTTGCTTGAGGAATATAGCTTTTGGACCCTCTGTTTCAAAACTTCAGGTCTCCAGCTCAGCTTAAGGTTAAACATAAATAAATGGATGTAGTATGTCCCTAATCCTCCCTCCACTTCCTTCCGAGTTTTCCATTGTTGGAGGCCATGGGTGGGCACAAGTGAGTTAGACTTGAATGCTAGCAGTCATTTGAAAGTGGGCACATGGGTGTCTGTCAGCTCTGAGTGCAAGTGCTCCATGATCCTCTTGTCTGCTCCTTCCATTTCCAGTGTGCAGGAGTAGCAGTCTGTCTTAGTACTCCCCACCAGAGCACTTGGCCATTGGCTCCCCATCTCTTCCACACTGCCCCTGCGTGGGGTCAGTGGAAGGGAGAGGACTTTTGGGGTGTTCTTATGTGTGCTCCAAGGGTGTAAGGGGAGGATACTTTAAGAGCAGCTCTGAGAGCTGCTCTTACACAAGATGCTGCATGCACTTTAATTATCAGCATCCCTGCACTTCAAAATGGCAGTGGAGCACCTTAACTGAAGCTCATCAAACAAGCTTTAGTTAAAGCACCCTCCCACCACCATGTTGAAGCACAGGGCCACTGATACAAGAGACACGGAGGCTGCTGGAGTGTGCTAGTTAGCATTCTCTAGCAGACTTGATTAATTGATTAATTACAGCACATCAGAGCATCCTCCCTGCACAGCTACAGGCACCCTTAGTTTCCCGTGGTACCCCATCCTTTCGGGCCAAGCAGAGATGGCACTAACAGCTGTTCTGCCCAGTGAACTGAGATGCTAAGGTAGGGGAGCATGGAGAAGTACATTCAGCACTGTCTGAGGACTCCACTGAAGCATTTTTAAGCATTTCAGGAAATATCCATGTTAAGATCATACAGATTGTTTGGCATCATTGCCTGAAATCATGGAAGTCTTGTCAATAGCTGGAGCCCTGGCTCTCTTTCTTAATACTTAGGGAGTAAGTCCACTTGAACCTCTGCTAGACAGCATGATAATTATGAACTGATGGAGCATATGTGGAGGGTCGTATGTGAGAAAGCAGTGGTGGGTGTACAGTGCACATGCCCTTACCCACTTTCCAGAAAGGCTAGAGAAGAGGATGTTGGTTTGTACTGACCCATCCTGGAACTTTTGTGTGGTGTTCAGGTGTTTTATACCCATTTGTTAAAACCCCTAATTGTTTTTAATTTTGGGATATTATTCTCACTGCAAAAGACACCTATGCTAATATGATCCTGGAATGTAAAATCATGGGAATCCTGAAGGAATATGAACACGTTAGTCTGTATGTGACACAAGTGTGACCATTCCTAGAATGTTACGTCCCAGTCTGGTGTCTGCAGTTCAAGAAGGATGTTGAAGAAAAGCAAGTGAGAATGTTTTAAAGCATAGAAAAACCTAAGCTGTAGTGGAGAAATTAGAGAAACTCAGTTTCCTTAGCTTATTTTAGAAAGCTAAGTGATAACGTGATCAGTTTGTAACCATGTGTTTAGAAACAAAACCTTGATGATGGGCTCTTTGGTTTAGTATGTACGAATATAATGAAAAACTACTATATCACTGTAAGTTGAAGGGCTTGAAATTCAGCTTAAAAATAAAGTACAAAATGTTAACATCAAAGGGCAGTTTAACCCTCTGAACAACTCGCCAAGGGTTGCAGTGGGTTCTCCATTGCTGGAAAACTTGGTATCAGGATGGGACATTTTTCTAATAGGCTGTAGTTCCAACAGGAATTAATGCAGGAGAAACCTATGGTCCCTGCTGCATGCAGGCTCAGACTAGCGATTGCATTGGTCCCTTCTGGCCTAGTCTCTGACTTGGACTATTGGGCTTTGTTGTTTTCTTCTGCTTTCCCTCTCTTGATGTGGGCAGTCATATGACTAGAAGTTGTGTGTCCCCATTGCAGCTTCACAGAAATTCTAGTGCTCTGTGAAGTGTCTCTTTCTCTTTCCAGCCTTCACCCTGGTGATCTCTACCCTTTCACAAGAAAGCCCCTCTTTATCATTGTGGACTCTTCAAACAGTGTCGCCTATAAGGTAAGGCTTTGGAAAGCAGCTGCATGTACAGCAGGATACAGTGTCAACTCCTAGATAGCTTATTCTTTTTATCAGGTTATTTTTAAGCACTTTTGTATTTAGTCTTTTGAGGTTTTGCATGCTAGTCAGGATCTGATCCTATCAATAGGAACAAGAGGGAGAAGCATGTGAACAGCTGCTCATTGGAAAGTAATAAAACCTTCTGGAGGAAAAAACAGTTAAAGATTTCCAAGGTCTCTGGTGGGAGGTTTATTTTTGTTATATGCCAAAGACAAGTTTCTCTTTTTGGCTGGTGGTTACTTAATCTGCTATCATCACTTGAGCCATTCTTCACTGATCTGCTTTACTTGACACAGACAAGTTAACCCACAGAGCTTTGTGTTGTTAATTGTATACATCTGAAAAATAACTTGAACAAGAGAAAATAACAGCAGTAAATTCAGGCAAAAATACACCATAAACATAAAATATACATTCAGCATCTTCTAGTGCTTATACCAGCTAGGAACAAAATCGCTTCTGACTGGATGCTGTGGAAACAGTCAGGGTAGAATTGTTTCATGCCAAATCAACATTGGTAATTTGCAATTCAGGTAACATGAAAGTAAATTTGATTAATTCCAAAGCAACCAAGTACATTGAGATGACATTGATATTATTTCAGTAGTGAATGGGCTGTTAAAATATGTGCTAGGTACGGGAAACTTTCACTTCCTGATGTCTTCCTTTTGCAGCTCTTTTATTGGCAATCCAACAAATGAATATTTGAGACTGTATTTCTGAGGAACAGTAGGGACGTCTAGTGGCCAGATGAGCTCATGGTCTGTCCTCTGTGTTGCTTTTTCAGAGGCATGCATTGGCTAAGAATAAGCACAACAGTGATCATATGATTCAAGATGTGTGTATCAATTTGAGGACCCTCTGCTCTAAAAGTCATAACAAAGTGTTGCCTTTTGCCTAGTTCCTTTTTGTGCCATTTAGAATAACTTCTCAAATGCCAGTAAATTTAACTTCATTGGGTTTGTTAGTATTACCCCAGTTTACAGAGAGGGAAATGCAGATGCCGGGAACTTTCATGACTTGTCCACAGCCATGCGGGAAGATTGTGGCAGACTCTGAAATAACTCTGAATTTCTTGACTCTTTTTCCAGTTTAACTATTCTTTCAGCTACTGCAGTAGGAAATGAGGAATATGTGAATCAGGCATGTTCTGAGAGAAGGCATTATTAGACAGTTTTGTTCACATGCGTGGTCTCTTTGGGCAGGCGGGTGTCTCACAGGCACAAGTCCCAAAGGAATCCAAGAGTCCAGTGCATGAGCAGTGCTTTCAGTAGAAAGCTGTTTTAAGTTTAGCTAAAAATAAATCAAATACTTTAATCTGGTCCAAACTATGCCTAAAATTTCCATGCAGTGAAAAGAGCAATGACTCTAATCTCAGCCTGGCTCTCTCCTTCCCTTCTCCTTCCCCCCTCCCCAGTTATTTTTTGCTATAAGCCAAACCTTGATACCAGTTACCCAGTCCCTTGTTTGTTCCCCCCCCAAGCTCATGAAACAGCCCATCTTGGTTCATGAGCATGGGTGAAATAACTGCTTTGGTACTCCTTGGTATTGTTTCTTGATCAGGTTCTGGAAATGGCTTCTAGGAACTCTTCTGATGTTAAGAAATTGGGGAGGCAGGTACAGGCGTCTGTTTACAAAAGTGTTTTTTCAGCCTTAAGGTACTTTTAGGAAATCTGTTACCATTCACGTGTGGGTGTAGCATGTTCAACTAGAAGTAAATACTCTAGTGCTCAGTCACAGGGTCTTCCAGACCTTACCTGTAAGTCTGTTCTGTGTGTGCTTGGTTGCCTAATACGGCAAAAGTGTTGAAACAACGTGGGGTGAGTCTAGTGAAAATGAAATGCTTCAGAGGCAGAGCGCATCAGTGCAAGCAAAGGGTTTGTGCAAGCGTGTGAAAACTAGGAGCCAATGCTTATTCCATCTTATGCTGCTATTCCAATTCTTTATGATAGAACAGTAGCTAATCTGATATTCAAATGGAACTGCTAGCAGTTTTGGCATTAACAAACGCCTCACAGCCCTTCTCCTAAGAGCTGCTTTCCACTCTTGTGTGCATTCTTTCTTTCTTTCTTTCCTCCTGAGCACTTTAAATGGTGATGACAGAAAGGGAGCCCTGCCAGGAAGTGACTTGCAAATTTGTCAGACCAGCTGCACTTTGTTATAGAGTCTCATCCTTTATCTTCCACCTTCAGCTAAATACATAACTGCAAGCTGTGTTTGTCTATTCAGACTTCTCTGCAATTTCAGGCAGCCTGGCTTTCAAGCTCTTGGAGTGGTTTTACCCTTGGAGCTGCTGCTGCTGCTGTTGCGATGCCATTAAAGGTTTAATGGTTCTGCATTTAAGTATTTGTGCTCTCTCCTTCTGTTTTAGTGCAGAGAATGTCATTCTTGTACCCCTCAGCATGACGGTGATCTCCTTCCGTTGCAGTGCTTAATGGCCATGTTTGACATCTTCAGTTCAAAGCAGCAAAAAGTTTTGAACTTGAGCTGTTTTAAAATGCTCATAGTCTAGAGTGGTCTTGGACATCTTAAAAGGATTAATACTGTACTACTAGGGCCTTCAGAAGGTGGTTCTTGGCATTGCTTCAGTAAATTGTTATTTTCAGCAGTGGAGTGTAAAAACATTTGTTCTGATTTTTAACCAGGTCACCTGCAATATTTAACCCCAGCTGTGACAGTTTCCTAATGCTAAACAGTTGTGCTGCAGGAATGTTCAAACCCCTTGGTGCCAGTAGCAGTTCTGGGATTATTCTGTTCCTAATGGGCCAGAATAGTAATGGTTGCAGAGACACCTGCTAGCATTTAAAATTCTCCCTATAGTGTTCAGTATTATCAATTAGTAGTTTGGCTTACAGCTATTGTCTGTGCAGTAATGGTTTTTGACTGGAGACTAGACCTATAATATTTAGCCCATAAATCTTCCTGGATCACTTCTTGGAACAGAGCTTTCAAGCCTAATCAGCATTTTGTTATGCATACAAAATGCATTACTTTGATTAGACCAGGCCACCATTTTCAGTATTTTAACAAGTTTAGAATTAATTGTTTTAATGAAACTAATTGAAATAAAGCACAATGGAAGGAATGGAAATCTGTTCGAATTGGGTGAAAACAGAGCCCAGCTGCATAACCATTTAATTTTTCAGCCCATTGATGATTCTCCATGACCTGTAACTAAAATTCATAATTTGTACTTTAGGAGTATAAAATCTGATCTAAAGGGACTGAATTGCATTCATCTGACCCCTGTTGCACGATGTGAATACATGCATTAGAGGTGTACAGATGAATTAGTCTGTCCTTTCTGACTTCACAGCTCTTCAGTTCTGGTAGTATTACTAGCTTAGGGCATGAGGACAGGCTCTAATAGTTAATTGAAGAACCTTTTTCCTGTTTTGGACCTGCACTATGTGCTAGACCAGAAGGACTCTTCCTTTGGTATAGTAGTGCTGTCTGCTGGCTTTCTTGTGCAGTTTGGTGCATTTATACTAGTACTGAAGGAAAATAAGATATTTCAGTAAGAATAAGTTTTCCAATAACAGGCTTTGTTTATTTTAAAACCAAACTCCCTCTGGCTCTCTTGTTCTAGTAGGAACAGTCCTATTGCTTGTTAAACAAAAGAAAATTGCAGTTACTTTAATTGAACAATCGAGCTAGGGACATTGAATTATTGAGCTAGGGACAAAGAAGGTAACTTGCTTTTGTGTCTAAAAATAAACGGCTTCTACTTCATATCATAGAATATAATTTTTAAGTAATTCCATTATTCTAGTGGGTTAATAGGTTATCTGTAGAAGCCCTCTTTCTGTGAAACTTGTGCCGGTTGTTGGGGGTGAGAGAATTTAACATTTTTTTTAAAATTTGTTTTTTTTCTGTTGGGCTGTGGTATATGAAGAATTGAATGTTAGCCTTAGTGGCTCCATTTTTCTGGTATGCTTACCTACCTCAATTAGTAGCCTTAACTGTATCAGTTAAACAGATTGGGGTTCTGACCTAAGGATGTTTTAATTATTTTCTATTGCAGAACTTCACAAATTTATTTGGACAACCACTGGTGTGCTTGCTTTCTCCAACAGCATATCCCAAAGCATTACAAGGTATGAAGGTGTTCTTTAGCAGCTTTCAGTTGTATCACTTGTTTGTCTGTCTGTCTGCATAATTTTTGGAGCTGATGGATGCTATATGGAAACTTGTCTGCTTTTGGAAGACTTTTTCTTTATGTGATGATCCCAGCTGGGGTGAATATTGCTGGACCAGTCTGGCATGCCCAGAATTTACTTGAAGTTCACAGTGAATGACTTCTTTAACGTGGCATGATTGGCAGGAGACTGTCTGATCAGCACCAGCATGTAATATCTCCTCAGATGCAGCAAGGTGGAAATGTCCTGGTGCTGGTCTTGTAGTTCATTTCTTCTATGACTAGCACTTGAGAAAAGTTTCACTACAATAGAAATGTTGCTAGGATTACACTACCTACTCCCTGTCCTAGCCACAGTCCCGAGACCAGGACTTTATAACCAGTCTGCAGTCTCTGTGACACCTGTTGCTGCATTTTGAGGGTTGCTTAACAAAAAAATGTTAGATTTACATATTACAGAGAAGATGCAATGATTCCTGTAGGGACAGCTCATGGACCAGAACACTTCTGAAATCTTCTAGGTTAAAAATGACCCAGGACTGATTTGCCATCTGCCTCTTCTGTTAGGAATGGAGGATGCAGTGTGGACTCCAGTGTGTTCAGGAGATTCACTTGTCAGAGCTTAAAAGAAGTTTGCAGCAATTAATTGCTCTAATCATATTTACCTTTATAAAAACTTCACAATGCCAATAACTGTAAATGGTTCTGGGGTATCTTGGTCAGGGCTGTCATTTTACTGCTACTTCTGAGCATGAAGTCCAGTCTGCTGACATAGTTTGTGGCACAAGAATGGTGTTCATCAAGTGAATGCATGGGAAGCTGGAGACTACAATTGCTTTAAGGTAAGTTCTATTTAAATGAAGCTTTTTTTTAGAAATTAAGAATTGTTCAAGTGAAACTATTTAATTCAACAGATATTCTAATCAACAATAGAACTTACCTTTTAAAACAGTGAGTGTCTCCAGCAGAGGCCCTAATTTTAATGTACATAAACTGACACACTGTGACCAGAGTCCTAAGGAGATTCCACATTAACTTTTATCTCTGCTTTCTTGTCTTAAAAAATTCTTAAATAAAAGCCAGAAGCCCTGCCAGGAAAAGGAGTAGATTTCTTCAGAATTAAGGAGAGGGTGAAAAGAAGGGGGACGCTTATGTAGATTTTGGGTTGGAGACCCTATGTCTCAAGTGTTATTTGTTCATCTATACAGACATCTTGTATACCCTTGTCCAGTAATGCTTCTATTAAAACCTAAAATAGGGAAGTATTTTGAGACAGTTTGGTCAGTTATGACTTCATAAACACATTTTATATTCTGTGATAACACAAATTGCAGTAAAACTGTTCACAGATTTGGAAAAACATAAGCACCGATGCAGTCTCTTCTGCACCTGGCTTGTGCACATATATGCTACGATCCTGAACTGCTGTTTTCCTGATAATGCATGTGATTTAACCCATCATAAGGGCAGGGAAAACATTATTAGACAGTGCAGCGAGTTCAAGTCTCTGTAACAGATGAATGAGTGATGGGTTCAGGATTTTGTTCTGCAGCAAGGGCAACTCTTCTGTTTGACATGCCAAATGCATCATGTTGTTATTTATTATTGGCTTTTAGATCAGTCTCAGCGGGGTAGCCTCTTCACCCTCTTTCTGAACAATCCTTTAATGGCATTCCTATTTGTCTCTGGATTATCAAGCATGCGCAGAGGATTGTGGGAGAAGTGTCAAGATTACCTTAGAAAAATCAACCGGGATATTGCCCAGCTGCTGACTCATTCCCGCTCCATAGGTATGTCCTGAAAGATCTACATCTTCTACAACCGACAGCTCAATAGACAACCCAAGCTGATTTTTCTTTTAATTGTTTTTTGTATTCCTCAACTTGTGTAAAGGATAATGCAGACTGAGTGAGAAATGCACAGCTATTCCATGTGTTTCCTCAAAGGTTTCTTGCCTTAATGCTGTTCTTTATCAAGTTTTCTTTAAGTGTTACCTTCTTCCTTTCTGCAGATCAGGCTTTCCTTCAGTTTTTTGGGGATGAATTTCTTCGCTTACTTCTAACAAGATTCATCTTCTGCTCTGCCACCATGAGGATGCACAAAATTTTCCGGGTATGCAGGGAAAGTGATCCCTTCATGAGAACAATTCACTTAGCGTATGCTGTTTTCACAGAGAATTGCACAGGCTGGGGATAAAAAGGTCTCTTCTGTAGTTCTTGTGGTCACAGATGGCACTATTACCAGTCTGAAGGGCTCCTGAAATTCTCAGAACAGTATTCACCAATATGTATATGGAGTATGTATTGGGTAATGTTCTTAATTCTTACTGGTGATAAAGCCTTCCTGTATTAATGCTTAGACCTGATTTTAACAGTATGTTGCATCTGTCTTCTGATTATGTGGAAAGCATGAAATCTTTTAATTCTGATCCCTTTTAACTGCACCATTTCTGAAGGAAATGCTGTCTAATACTGACCACACACATTATTTTATAAAGCATTATAAATTGTGCACAGGTTTTGAATGGTAGCTGAACTGTGCAAAAAGTAGAGAGAATGATTTGTCAAAAATTAACAGAACCATAGAAAGTTGGGAGAAAGTGGTCTTTGACTGAGAAGTCTCTTGGAATTTGTGGGATCTGAAGGAGCTTTTGGAAGGAGAACAAACAGTTAGAGGGCAGGAAAGTGTTTTCCCTGCTGTTGAGAAGTGTCACAAATGAAGTTTGCTTCTGGGCTTACACCTTTACGCACACTGTGGGTGTAGGCATCCAGATCTAGCTTGCCTACTTAGTGTTCAAGCATTATAGAAAACCTGAAAAAGTAGATGTACAGAAAGTAAAATATCTCAGCAGTCTATTTTAGCATGTGTGTGCGTGTGTGTCAAATTTCCCTTTTCCTCATGGTTTCCATGAATGTACAATAAAAATGGAACACGCCCAGCTGTCTTAAGTTACTGAACCTATGTATCGCCACCATGACCAGTAAGGCTTGAGCTTCCCTGCAGCTTTGCAAATTAGGATATGACCTTGTGTCAAGGGAAAATGCTCTGAAAAGCACTTTCATTACTTCCAGTGAAATCCTGTCTTTTGTGTGGCCTATTTATACAAATCGGCATATTTTTAAATGAGTTTGGTCTTTTGAGTTGTGTACTTTTGTTGTAAATATTATAAAGAGTAAATATACTGTTTTTGTTTTCTTTTTGTCTAGCAGGAAACTCGAAATTATCCAGAATCTTATCCCCAGTTGCCAAGAGACGAAACAGTGGAGAACCCTCACCTCCAAAAACACATTTTGGAGTTGGCTTCCATACTGGATGTTAGAAATGTGTTCCTGGAAAACACCCTCGATGACTATTAAAAGAAACTTTCTTATTGCAATGGGGTTTCCCTAGCCACAGTTTTTGAATGGTGCAGTTTTCTAATGTGAAAATCCAGAAAAGGAATTACTTGATTTTTATTTTTAAATTTAAGACCATTATTAAAAAAACCAGCTGTTAGCTTGGCTGTTCCATTCTGTATGGGGTCAATTTTATAAACAAATGTTTTCATGTCTTTTAAATGTTAACCTAAGGAATCCCTGGAGTTTTATTTTTGTTTTGTGGCTGAAATTAACCACATCTCCAACAGATGATCCTAAGTATAAGTATTATTGGTCACTTTTAGCCCACATTTGTGGAAAATCCTTTATTTTTATACAATTTTAAAAAATTGGATAGGAAAAAAATAGGGAAAAAAACAATATTTTCTCCTCAAAGAGTTTGGATTTGAAATGATAAAGTTTGAACCATACAGTGCAAACCAACAATAGCAATAAGAGTCCTTCATAATAAATATATATTTTTCATTTTTAGGTGAATAATTGGACAGAAATGTTAGAATGCAGTTGGAGCAGCAGGGTTGAAGTAATGTTGTCAAGGACTCCCCTGCAATCTAGTGTTCCTTGTAAATTTGTCACTTAAATCTTGCACTGCACAGCGCTGCTGGCCAGGGATACATATCCCATTCTGCCTGCTTTGGGTGTAGGATAGCAGGCTGATGTGCATTGAATAAAGCTGGCCCTTCCCCCTCCCCCACCATGTCTGAGGTCAGAGCCCACCACTTTTCTGTCATGGGAGGACAATGTGTTACTCCTTTTTTGCTTATTGACAGCTCTTCTGAAATCACCAGGATTCCCCATCCTTTTCTCACATGAATGAAGAAGCTAACGGGACCAGCATTTCTGGTACCTGGGAATTTAAAGTGTGTCCCGTAGCAGTACTGAGTACCAGCCCTCCCCAACAAACACTTGGCCAGAAGCCTCACAGAACTGGTGCAGTTACCTACTTGTAACCATGAGGTGATCTCTTCATGCATCTTTTTGACTCCAAAAGCCCTGTTTTGTTTTGTTTGATTTTTGTTGTTGTTATGGTTAACAAAAGTAAGTTCTGTTACAAAGCACTGCGGTCCTACATGTAGCAAATACCTATTCTTCCATCATGCTCCCCCACTTCCCTGGTCTGGAGATGCTCTTGGAAGGGCAGACTGGCTGAGGAGTGAGAGGTACATGATAACAGCTAGCAGGGCTTGGTTTATAGGTTCTCCAGCCTCAGTTGGGACCCTTTTAATCAGATATTTTTGCTTGAACATAACATCTCTCAGCAGGGTCTCATGCAGTCTCCATTTTGGGTACAGCGAAAGATGGTTATGATCTGTGTGAATGTGTTCGCTGAGAAAGCGGGAGTTTGTTGCTGGCTGGACAAATGCCTCTGGAGTTCACAATGGCTGCAGGAGCTCTTGCACTTGCTGACAGAGAGGCAGCCTGGAGCAGAGAGGAGAGAGCGCTGAGGAGCATTGAAGTAAATGTTTCATATGTCCAGCCTAATAATTATTGTCACCCCAGATTTCAGACAGCCTTCACTTGGGTTAGCAACAGCAGAAAATACAACTCTTCCCAAAACCAAGCTGAAGGCTAGCAGATACTGATGTTTCAACGTTTGGCTTCTATAAAAATATAAAAGTGAAGTGCACTTTCTGAGAATATTGATGCTGCTCAGAAGGTGTTGTTCATGCCTTTAAATCCAGGGCAGGGTTGTCCTTGTAGAAAAGAAGCATAATTTTATAAAAAATTACAAAATAATTTTTCAAACGGACCGAATTGACATCTGGAATAATATTAACAAATCAAACTGAAGTCATGCTGCTTCTGTATGGGTATAATCTGGCTGGTATTGGAAAGGCTGCCTTCTAGCTTTTGTTATTGTGCATGGCTCTGCTGTCTGAATTAAGTCCATTAGGGTGTTCCAAGTACCATATTAATTTAACCGCAGTAGAGCAAGCACAGTGGATCATGACCGTATGAGTTAGCAACATGGAGCGTTCCAGGCCGTTAAGAAAAGATTTTGGTCTCTGTTCCTTTCTGATATTGGAACAGTGAAAGGGGTGGGGAAGGAATTTAATTAGCCCCATGACTCAGGAGTCCAGTCAAATATTGCAGTTTTTAAAAGAAAAGCAGCTTCATTAATTTGATGCCAGCCCCAGTGGGCCTTATCACAGGACTGTTGCATAGTACTGTGACCTTCTGTTCAAGAGAGGCTGGACTATAAGGGGTGGAGAGTGTTGCAGGCTGGGTTCGGTCTCCTTCTACTGGCTTGGGGCTCGGGGAGGAGTACAGTGCAGAACAGCCAGAGCTGTTGCAGGCAGGAAGCTTGTGCCACCTTTGCTTGCACTGTCTTAGGCCCTGGCCAGTGCCATCAGTCATTCATGTCTGAGTACCAAAAGTTCAGGTGAATACTAGGAACAAAAATGTTTCTTCCTATGAGCAGACTGTGAGTGGTGACCGGGCTGCCTCTGCTTCGTCTGCAGTTCTCTTCTCTTGGATTGTGGTTCTCTGTCACCCACCCATCTTTAGCTGAGATGAGATTATTTTAATGACTGTGTATATACAAGGCGTTTGTGTGTGTATGTACAGGATGCACAGACCCACTGGTTGGGTGTGCTTGTAAATATGTATGTGGGTGTAAATATTTGTATATAGGAAGATGAGAGATAATACAAGTTGTATATACAAAAATTATATATACACACAGACGCCAATCGGGATGCATTCCAGGAGGGTGTTCTAGAAGCATCATTCAGGATGCTGTAGTTAAGGTTGTGGCTGTATTCCCATGGTAATCCTCTATTTTCAGGGGCTCATGTTTGGTTCTGTGAAATTGTTTGCAGCTGAAACTAGGTATAGGAGGCCTCATCTAGTCATCAGGGGCTTTTCTTTTATAAATTCAAATATTCCAGTTTTCACTGAGGGGACAGTAACATTGTGAAATGAACCCATATTTCTTGCTGCAGTGATAATCTACCCTCCTCAAAGTGCAGGAGGTCCCAATTGCTACAGCTCAGGATGGTTTAACAGTTAATGCTGTTATTTCTTTCATTATAACTTCCATGGAGCATGCTTTGTCCTGGGACATATGCTAGGGAAACTGTAGAAGTAGGAAGATCTTCATAGTTGCAGGACAATGACGAGCAGCATCCATGCTGCTCTGTCCCTCATGTTTCTAAGTTAACTGGGGGAGAAACTCACTCTTGTCCCGTTCACTTCCTTGTATCTGAGAAAAGCATGCTCTTCTGGACCTTTGGGAATGCCCCATTTGTGTCCTTGTGAACTCATGTGAAATGTCTTGGAAGCTGACTGGAGAAGCCCTGGCAGGACAAACTTGTCTCCTGCTCAGCCAGGATGAAAGGTAGAGTCTTTGCATATGGTGCATCTGTCCGATTCCTAAGCCTATCTCTGTACTGTCAAACAGTGTGATAAAGTTGGTCTTAATGCCCCATTTAGCTGGAGTCTGTTATGGGTCTGGTCAGATGGGAGCACCCATACAGAAGTGGTAGAAGAGGCTTGTGAAGAAAACAAGAGAACTTGAAGCTTGGATCAAGATCCAAACATGTTAGTAGCACTGACTGAATCCAGAAAATCAATAATGTGCTTGTAAAGAAGACCTTGTTCTCTTCCTGACTATTCTGTCATGTGATTACTTTGTTCAAAATATTTGCTGTTAGTGAAACTTGAAAACGGGGATTTTCAAGACGTGAGCTTCACTTCTTTTGTCTCTCCGAGGATTGTATTTGTAAAAATATAAATACATAAAATAATACCCCATATCTGTTACAGACAAGATCAAAAGGGATCTCTCATTTTTTCCAACAAAATCAGCAGTATTCAAGACCAGAGGATTACAATTCTCTTTCCACTTTGTACTAAGTCCTCATCAACATGTGTATGTACTATATGCATATGTATATGTCTGTAAATACCATTCTCTGTGTACACAGCAGGTTTGTACATATCAGAAAAGTGTTTCTCCATTGGTTTCATATTCAGCAATCCTCAGTTTAGAAGTGGGTAGCAGTGATAGAAAGATCTGGAGGGGGAGTGGAGCCCCTATTTTCAGATACAAATGGGTATTTGATTTCAGGCACCCAAAAATGAGAGCCTGAACACTCAAAAATGAGTGTTTTCCTTACAACAGTAGAGGGGACTTGAATTAAAACCAACAGGTAGGTCAAGGTCATGAATGACAGAGGGAAATATGCAAACCTGACTAAGTGCCTGCTTGGCAGACTTCTGCCATAGGTCCTGCCTTCTGCTCATGGTAATATAGCGGGCCTGATCAAATACACCTTTATTGCCATTTGTGGCATCTCTCTTGCCCTGTACTCCTGTACCATTTAAGCTTTAAACCATCTGGCCAAGGTTAACACTTACTGCTCTTCTTTCCCTTGGCATCTTGGATTAGCAATGAAAAACAGAGCTGTGGATCTTCCTTTGGTTGTACTTTATAACCACTCTCTGGATAAAAAAGGGCTTCTTGTGCAGCAGATACTAATGCTCTCTGTTCCATCAGAATCAGAGACGTGTGACAATTGGACAAACTAGGCTGGAATGAATGCTGAGCAAGTCTCAAAACTGTTTGACCTGACAGACTTTGGAATAATAATCTTTGGTAGATAGCAGCCACTTTCTCAGCTAAGCATGCTAAGAAATTCTTAGAGAGAGTACCAGGACCTCTCTCCAAGTGTCAAAGAAAGTATGAGAGTATGGGGATTTAGGATTCAGAGGAACACACATTCATCTTTGGAGCTCTTACTTTTATAAACTCTGGTAAAACTGCCTTTGTAAAGATGGGAAGAAAGCCTGTATGTGAATCCTACTCCATAAATGGAGAATCAAAGAGAGTTAGGGTTGCAACGGCAGTGCGATTTTTCTTCTCCCAGACTGTGCAACAAGTGGGAACAATTGTCCAATTAGATCACTTAAAGGCGGTCTAAAATCAATCCATGCAGTGACCCCTGAAATCAATTGAATGGTTATCAAATTTGGATATTAATCTATGAATGTTGTAATCCTAAAATGGCATATGAAAGATGAAGAAGAATCCAGAGCTATTTATTTTGAGGAAGAAAACAGTTCAAATCTACCATCTTTTGAAGTCAGCTCCTTCTTTAAAATAATGTTTCTGAAATACCTGTTCTCTTTTTAAGGCTTCTCCTACAAACATTCACTAGACTCTTTTAATAATCTTTTTCAGCATCACACCTCACTGCTGGTAGTAACAGTCAGAGCTTTAATGCAGAACAGGCAGGAGTAGGCAACATAGTTGTTCTAAATACTGGTTGATCAATAGCTATTGATATAACAGCTCCTTGAGTTGTTGTGTCAAGGGAAGCTGCACTCATACAAAAAATATTGGCAATCTGATGGGGAAAGGTCTGTAGATAGCTAAGAGCTGCACCTGGACTGGAGCAGTGCTGATCTGTGGATAAGGATGCTTCTATGGCAGATTGGGAAAGAAATACCCCAAGTGGGAATCATGCAAGTAACTAAGATCACCCACATTTCTGAATAACTTTGTAGAGGAATATTAGATCCATCTATGAAGATCCAGTGCAGGGGCTCTGGATATTGGATGTTTGAATGTGGGAGGGAACTGTGAAAAGTATATCTTTAGATTGACTTGCTTGCTTTTAGAATAAGCCAGTTGCCATCACCGTTCAGCTATTTTCTCCTGAGAAGACCCTGCCTTCCATTTAGCTATTTCTTTTTCTCCAAACCACTTCTCTTCCCAGTTGCTGAGAGAACCCGCTGAAGACTTCTGAATTTCTAAATGGTGTTTCAGAAGAGTGAAGGAATAAATCTCTCCTCTCCTTCTTGACTTATTCTTGCTGTGAACTCAGTTGCCCAGATGTGTAAGTGCTTTTACTCGGATATTCTTGCTTCAGTTCATGCTTTGAGACTTGAGCAGCTGATTTCCAATGCTACTCTTCAAGTAAGGCACTGACAGTTTTCAGATCTAATTAGGTTGTTCCCCTGCACATATTCCTGCAGGGCTAATGAAACCTTCCATACAAGTTGAAACTGCAGAAAGGCTGTTTTGAATTTCCTGTTCAGACCATGTTACTTGCTCCCCTAATATTTGCTTACAAAAAGAAGGGACCCCATCTGCTTTGCAGATTTCTTCCAGCCTCTTTCATTACCACTTCTCAGTGAAAATGGTGAAATT
>NW_017728925.1:18738201-18747890 GCF_001723895.1 Crocodylus porosus
AAGCACAAACGTGCCTCTACCTTCTCCTGCCCCTCCCCTAGGCTCCCCAAGTAATAAGTAGAAGAGATGGGGTTGGAAGAAGGCAAAATCTAAGAAACCCGGAAAGAGGATCTGTGCCTCTGGCAGCCCATCCTCGGAGGAAAGGAGAGCTTTCTGCCTCTGTTTGGAAATCTGATTATTTATCACCAAAAGTAATTTTATATTGAATTGGTTTAAAGTTATTTTACAGCCATGTGCCTGTATATCATATTTTGGTAAAAACAGATATTTTAATTAAGATAGAGATATATAGATGAACTTTTTGAAGCAAATGGACTTTTCTTCAAGGCATCTGTAAATCACCAAAACTATGTAATTGCCAGAAAATATTCTGCAATTTTGGTGTCCTTGGGAGGAAAGAAGTATGTTTTTTGTGTTACCACTGAACATTTCAGGAATAAAAAAGAGCTAAGATTAAAGTGAGAATTTAATAATGTTAGTTTCCACCATGATTCTTATTAGTAATTAGAATTAAGTAGTATGCAGGCCTGCTTACTGCATCCATGATCAGTTTCAAGCCTTCATCTGTGCCATTTTGCAAAGCAGATTTCTAGTATGCTTTTGCTTCTGTCAGCTGGCCGGCTGTTAATGAACCACTAGCTCTCCAGATTTTTCTCTTGTTTTTGCTGTATAAAAACCTTAGGAGTTATCTCTTTTATGGCTGTTCTCAATTCTTAGTTGTTCAGTTGTAAGGTATGTTGTATAATGAAGGTGCAAGGCATACTTAAGCTTCTGTAAATGAAAATGGCATGCAACCAGAATGACTATGCCACCCAACATAAATGGCTCGATCCACTAGTTTACATGGTATATAAAACAAGCTTTTTAATCAGGCAGCAGCAGCAGCAACTGTAGGTCAGGAAGGGCTATAAGTATGTAGATCTCTGATGTATTTGGGCTCCTTAGCACATCTCCTAGCTGGATGGAGTCCTTTAATTCTAGTGAGTAACCATTTACTCACTATTTCTTACAATCCTAATGAAACCTGAAATCAGCCAAGTGTGGAACAAGCATGTCTGCACCTGGTCTCTGACCCTTCCCCACAGAGACTAATAACTATGTAAATCTTTTTCTAGCCTTGTATTGTTGTTAGAAAGTAACATTCTTGTTTTTAATGTGTTATTTGGAGGTCATAAATAAATAAATAACTTGCCTTTTTAGTGGTATGAAAGGAATTTTAATAAACTGTGGCAAATGCTTGTATGTAACTGAAATGTTGTTGAACTGTGATGCCATTTGTAGGGAAATATACAGCTATATTTCTAATAGGAGCCCTCTCCTGAAGAGATGGAAGCACAAGTTTTACATGTACCTATCCTGTTCCAAGTGCTGCTAGTCTATAGTGCATGTGATGATGCTGTTTGGTAACAAACCTCTGTGATGGTTCAACAAAGCCACTGTTTACCTTTGTTACATAACAATGTCTTGTCGCCAGTTTGTCTGTTATAACTTGAGTTTTTAAAACAAAATAATAAATAAATATAGATATATATATACTGAAGAGAAACTTATCTTGATCTGACCGGTGTGGTATGCGGCCTTTCTACTGCTGAGGAAATCTCAGGCCACCTTTTGGTTTTACAGTACATCAAAAAGGACATCTTTCTGCAAAGACCTACCAAGAAATGTGACACCTAAAAACCGGTTCGCACAGTTGATGTGGAAATCTTATGTCTGTCTTGTGCAATACTGTATAAGCTGTTGTCTGTCTTTTAATGCATCTAAATTACTTAAGCCATAACCTCAACCATGGACGTTTTTCTTATTTGTTTCACTCCATCTAATCTCTCTTCTCAGCTTTGAGTCTAATACTAATACTTCATGTTGTAGTTAGTGCAACACTGTGTGAAACCATGTTGGGTTTGATGGAAGATAACCCAGCAAGATAATGGTGGGTATTCAATGCCTAATGGCCATCAAATGCATTGTGGTTCTTTATATACCATCCCTTTGCTTGCTGCTGCTGGGACGACTTTACTCCACTAAGCAGTTTCCAAGTTAACACTGTGATTCTGCATAGAGCTGACATAGCATCAAGGGAACGAACTATTGTAACAATGTTTATGTTGCTTCGAATGACAAAAATATGAAAATGTTTGTTTTTGATGTTGGAGTGTTGATGACATTTCACATTGATAAATGTTCTCCCAGAATGTGGCTACACTCATCAGTTGTGAACTATTGTACATGATTTTTGTATCTGAAATCCACTCATAAATTATGTGTATTACCAATATAAAATAAACATATTTGCTTAATTATTTGCTACTGCGTATTGACACACGTTGGTGCTGTGTTACTCCAGGTGCTGGGTGATGATGTTCTTTCTAGTACTTTTGATAATGGAAGGGAAGTTAATCTTGATTGACAGCTCATACGTAGTCCAGCTTTTAGAGTACCAGTTGTTTCCTTTATAGTTTGTATTAATGTTGTTTGTGTGTCAGACTTGCTATTGGTGATTGTGTCCTTTTCTAGCTTGTGGACATGGGGTTTCAAAACTTGTCTGATGATATAAGCAGAGCTGGTAGTAGCTGTCTAGTGAAGATTACATAATAGGACTTCCTTTTGGTTGTTCATATTTTTCCAGACTTACCCATTCAAGATGAAATTTCCATCAGGAATGACTCTTTCCATGAGTTGACTCTTTAAAACAAGTTATGCTAAAACAGTTGAGCTGACTGAGAGGAAGTTGAGGTAAAATACATTTTGTTAGGTTTTTTATTTTTTGTTTCTGTGAGGAACAGGAACTTCCCCATCCTTTGAATCGGAAACTTGAAATTTAGCAAGGAGATGCATTTTTGCTGCTCCTTCTCAGGTGGTTCTGACCACACTGAGAATGCACAAGCTGCAGACACTTGTGGAAGAAACTCGAGATTCTTGACGTCTTTTGAAAGCTTCTTCATACCAATCAAAAAATGTGTCCCACTGAGTCTGGTATATTACTACCTCTTAACTCAAGGTCTCTGCAGAGATGAACAATTTTACTTGAATCAAATGTTCCCTTCAGGGGAAACTGCCGGCTAAAATCATCTCTGGTATACCAATTCCATTTGTCTAGAAACTTACAACTTTTATGGCCATAGTGTGTATACATGTACAGTGCTGGAATCCCTTTTGACAGAGCCGGTATGTCTTTAGACTATCCGCTCCCCATATCTTTAAACTCAGTTCACATAGGTCTTTCATACAGGAATGGCTTATTCAGGGTGTCCGGTCAGGTTGTGAGATTTGCTAGCGGCACAGAGGTGCTGTGGCTAACGTCCAAAGACAAGACTCCACAGCAATAACGGCACACAATGCAGTTACTCACAGTTAGACACGGCTCATTATGAGGGTGGGGAAAGGGTAAACCTGTCCACTGGGTCACGAGGTTCTGGTTGGGCCCCCTTGCATTCAAAACTGCCCTTCTGGACAGTCTTGGGTCGGCTGAACCCAACCTTAGTTTCAGACCTGGTCAGCGGCTCATATTTCTCCATTCATACTCCCAATTCACACAAGGGAATTTCTACGTTGAGGCACAAGGTTCAAGAACATTTTTTTAGTCTCAGCCTTGGTCAACACTTATCGCGGAAAACACTCACACTCTAAGAGTTTTCACCTTGCATCCTTGCTTTTGAAGACCACACAGAGCAAATCTGTTGTCTTTGGGGCAGCTGCACAAGGTTTCCAATCCTGGCCGCAGAGAGACCTCATAGTTCTTTACAGAACCTAACTCAGTTCACATGGGGAAATACTTTCATTGACAACAGCAACACAAAAGAGTCTTTAACCTTAACTCTTTCTACTCACAGTTACTACTTACACAGTGGGTCTGACAGTTCTGGCAGAAAAAAAAGTTCAGCTAGGGTGAGCCTTAAGCAGTGAATCAGGAAGACAGAGAGAGCCTCTCACTGAAAAGCCCCAGTAGAGATTTCAAAAGGTCTCTTACCTTGGTTTGGCACCAGGCCTTCAGTGAAGAGATGTCTGTGTCCCAACTGATCACTTTGGGCGTCTCTATCCAAGTCACGGCACCAAATTGTGGAAGAAATCAAACTGTGTTGTGGTTGAATCAGAACTGACAGAGCCAGCTTTTCTTTATTTAGGGCTATTCTGTGATCATGAGAATTCCATACAGCAAGGGGAATCACCCACTTGTCTGTTTCAAAGGATTCCTCAGACTCTCCAAGTTTACAAGCATATTTATACTTAAGACAGAGAAAGAGGAAAAAAATATAACCTTGAAGAACCAAAACAATAGTAAATTACACAGAAGTTTACTTACCCTGTGCACAGATGGTTTGTTTACTATATCAAGACAACCAAGACATGCAGGATTCCTTATCTCAGAACATGTAACTGAAATAAGCAGTATCAGCACTTCTGGTCTCTCTCTGTTTTTCTAGTCAAGTAGGCCAGAAGCCGGACTAAATTTACTCCTACACACTGAACAGGACTTTCTTGGCAGTCATTTTTTTTTCTGGCCTCAGCGCTGCCAAGCAGCAGAACTTAAAACAGGGATGGTGCTGTGCTTGGAGTTCAACCCAAGAGTAAAACAGCAGTTGGACTTGACTGCAGATAGGAAGGAAGACTTGAGCACAACAGAGGCCAGTGCATTAAGGGAAAAGCAGAACTGAAGGCTGCTGAGGAATGTTTCCGTTGTGGACTCCTGCCTGGCAAGCACCTGGGGAGATGGACTTGGTGCGCTATGGCCTTCCAGCAGCCCGTCTGCCTTGTGGCTAAGCTGCTGCTCCAGTTAAGCAGCAAAGGCAAGGATGGAGCTTATGGAGCAGTTGGGAGCCTGCATGTTCATTGTGTCCTGGTTTTGTGTTTTGGAATCTCTCAGCAGTCCTTCTCATATGTTGGATTTGCAAAGATGTAATAGCCGAGTGAGGAAGTAACCCCCCCCTTTTCTAATACAGTGCCCTTGTTTTGAGTCCTGGCGGTGTGTTTCCAAACCATCTTTGCTGCCTTCCCTGCCCCTGACTGGAGGCAGCGGGGTCTGGCCTTGAAAACTTTTACCTTGGTCATTACAGGATTGGAAAGTGTTTAGTGAAGGGAGCAAGGGGTGGTGGGAAGAAGAGAGTCACAGAAGCGGGGGTGGAAGAGCCCTCCAAAGAACATCTAGACCAGCCCCCTCTGAGGCAGGATTGTCCCTGTCCAAGCCGTCCTCTACAATCCACGATCTAAACTGAACGTAAGGTTAGGGCCAGCCCTGAACCGGCCCAGGTACAACTCCCGTCCCTGTCTCGCTGCTGTGAAATGTTTGATGTGCTCGGGAGGTGCCGGAGAGGATGTGCCTGCTTCGTCCGTGCTAGCCTGACCACCGGGTAAAATTTCTTCCTGACCCCGCGTCCAGCAATGGGGCAAGACCGGGCACGGGCAGCTGCTGCCTTTGCCAGAAACCCAGCCCCCGTGCGGCCTGGAGTCCAGCGTCACCCTCGCGCCCTCCTGGCCTATCCCGGGGAAGCAGGCCGCTGCCTTCCCCCTGGGGAAGCAGGACGCGCCTACCCCAGCGCACATGGGGCTGCCCGGCCGCGCCCCCTCCTTGCCACAGTCGTCCGCGCATGCGCCTCGTGCTCTCCTTCGCTGGGGTACCGCTTCCGGCGGCCACGTTGCGCTTCCGGATCGGCCTCGTCCTAGCTGGTGGCGTCACGTCCGGCTCCGGAAGCGGCGGGTCGGGTTGCCGGCAGGCCCCACGGTGAGGGCGGCGGCCGTTGCCAAGGGGACAAGGACTAAAGCGGGGAGCGGGGTGGCGTCTTTGTGCTCGGGAACGAGCCCGGGCAGTGGAGCGGGGCCTTCAGCCCAGCCCCCGGACGAGGCCCTGCCTCTCCGTGTTACGAGGTGGCTCCCTGCGACGGAGCCAGGACTGGGTCTCACCGGGGTTTCGTCCCCATTTGCAGGCTTCAGCGTCGCAGGCCTGGGGCCGGGCCCCTCATGCCCCCGTCGTGCATGGAGGGGTCCAGTGTCTTTGCTACCAAAATAACTGCGGGAGGAGGGAGGGTGTTGAGAAATTTTTCGCTTCCCACTTCTAAGAGTGGTTTTTGTCGGAATTGCCATCGTTTCTTTGGCAGCGACGTTTGTCATCGCAGCATTTGATACTACAGTTTTATATCATTGACCACAACAAATCACTTAGCTGAAGTCGAAGATGAAAATTAGAGACCGATGCTCCTCAAAATAAAGAAATGGAATAAGGAGAACTGACGTGCACACTGCTGTCCTCACAAAACTCTTGTTGGCAGCTTATCTCCGGGGCTGTGTTAAGAGAAGCTGCGTGGAAAGTCAATCACACTTTTCTGATGAGGAGCTGGCGTGCCTCGCCCGCCGCCCACTCTTATCTGGCACAGGTGATTAGTTTGAGACTCCAGTTACAAACGATGAATCGTGGTTTGGCTCCATCGAGTAGGTAACGTGGCTTGATAGAAGTAACAAAATGCCCTTTGGGCTTTATGGGTGTAAATCTATTGGGTTTGGCTCTGAAATTTGATCTCTCTTTAATTTGTAGGCATGGCTTGGTCGTGAACTCTTCTGAATTAGACCTGGAGTAAGCTGCTTTTGTGGACGGGACATAAAATTAAATTTTGACTTCTGGAACCTTTTCATTGAGCATCCATACATTAATGGTTTAATAAGGAGTGGTCGCATCTCAAAACAGCATTTCGTTGGGTGTTCTAGGACTTCAGCTTCAATAAAATGTTTGCAAAACTGAAGAAGAAGATAGCAGAGGAGGCAGCTATTGCTCCTCGACCAGGAGGGGCGGCCAGGATTCCTAGATCTGTCAGCAAAGAGTCAATCACATCTGTGGGAGCAGATTCAGGAGATGATTTTGTAAGTAACATATGTTGCTCCAGAGGAATTTTACTTCTTAATGTAATGTTCTTAGCACAACGTTTGGTTTTAGTCTTGCATGGCTTGAATACCTGTCTTTGTATGGGACTTACGTGGATGCACCTGTAACATCAAATCTGAACCTTTTTTTGGAGATTAGAGAGAGGGTGTATAAAACGTAATCAATTTTTTACATATTAAGAATATAAATGACACAGTTACCTCCAGTACAGGGCATTGCCAAATTAAGATGGAAGGTACCAACAATATTACAGCAAAACAGAAGATAACTATGTCATTGTAACAACAAGGCTTTCAAGAAAGCAAGTCAAGTCTTAAGTTTGTAGTGACCAGGTTGTATGTTTACTTCTTTGATTTCACACTGCAGTTCCTGCTTGGAAATAGCATTTGAACAAGTGCGTAGAATGAGTACGTGTTATGGTTTTTGAAATCACAATATAAATATATAAGGTACTTCCAGGTGTGTTTAGGTTAAACAGAATTTGATAATGCTGTGGCTGAAACCATCAGGTCTCCTGAAGGTTATCCAGTCACCCACAGCCTGGATTAGGTTACAAGGCAGCATCACCTAAGCCAGCAGGCTTTGTGTGCTGTGTTGCTGCAGACAGCAGGTTCCTCTTTGCTTTCATTCCCCGGATGAAGGGGATATTTTTCATTGAGAAATGTTGTAAAATCTTTCCAAGTCTCAAACATGTGGCAAAGCTAATTAGGAAACTGATCTCTAACAGTTGTTTTCACATAAGAATTGAGAATAGTGGGTGTTTACTGAGCATGAGTGTTTCAGATGTTTTTTCCCTGTACTCAGGTAAACTACAAAAAAAAAAAAAAATGGATCCAACTTGCACATAGTAAATGATGTGAAGTTAGGGCCCAGGGCATCTACAAATTGTAGGTATAAACAACAGAAATGGTGGTGTAGCAAGAGATAACTTATAAACCTACGATCAGCCACTTGTCAGGAATGCTGTGCTCTGGCAGCGTAAACATCTTTTCTTTTGACTTCCTAAGGAGCAAAAATAGAAGGACTGCAGTGAAGTAAAACTGATGGCATGAACCTTTTTTGCCAGAAAGTTCAGACAAGGCTAATCCTGTCTTGAGACGTGTGGACTCAGTGGGCATGTCTACATATTCGTTAATACGCCAAAGTTTAATGTGCCGTAATTGGCACTACTGCACATCAGTGCTGGCACATGTTTTTTTGGCGAAGCTAATATGCCACAGACTAATTCTACTGTGTGTCGGTGTATTAGCACTGGTTTTGCCTGTCATACTAACGTGCAGAATTTGTCTACTGCGCTCAATGCCTTTCATGTAGATGCGCCCAGTGACTCTCTGAGATCTCTTCCAGCCCTGTCTTTCTGTGATTCTAAGTGACTGTTGCTAATTAAGCTTTTTAGATAAAAAGCTTTAGGTTTCCCTTTTGCCACCGCTTATCTTTCTAAACTAACTCCTCCCTTCTAGGATCTCTGATGTGTAGCTTGACTTTCTGGTTTCCAGTCATTTTGCCGTGCCGTGCCATGTCATGCCTCTTATTTTCTAACTGACACTGGCTGAAAGTCAGAATAATCTCTAACATAATTACAGCTGACTATTTAAATGCTATTTTTCTCTTACGTGTCGTATGCAGTCATTTAGTTGGCAGAACTAAATGTATGTAATGTTATGTAAATTTATCTTCCTTTTCACTGGAAATTTGAAACTGTTTGTTTATTTCTAGTCCTAATAATGTTTACTGTCATTAAAATTTGGGAGTGGTAGGATTATTCTTCCTGAAGCTTGTAAACTGCATATACTACATATATATTTTCTGTCTCTAATCTGGAAAGGCCTCTGATGGAAGCAGCTCTAGAGAAGATCTCTCATCCCAGCTGTTTAGACGAAATGAACAGATACGGAAACTAGAAGCTAAACTATCTGGTATGTGTTCTGATGATGCCTTATTAACTTCCAGTTTGGGAAATACTGTTCCTTGCAATTAAGAGTTTTCACTTAGCTGGAAAGCAAACCCCCTTTTCATAACTTTGTTGAATTGATTTATACCTTTCTGTTGATCAGCGTCCTTGCATTGTAGAATACAGTCTGAACAGAACCAATACAGACTGACTTCTTGTCCTCCTGCTGCTCTTTTGGCCCACATGTATGATCTTCCTGAATGGTTGGGATAGTTTTCTCACCCCATGCGCAACCAAGACAGCTCCTCCCATACACTTCTTATTTACTAACTGTATTGCAGTAACAGCCAGAAAGTCCAGCTGGAACCAAGACTTCAATGTGCAGTGTTCCAACACTGTCTCTGCTCTGAGAAGCTGACACTAAACTAAATTAATGAAGAGTGTAGCATAAAGCAATCTTAAAGCAGGCAAGGATGGGCCTTTATGACTACCCTGTCCCAAGGGTCTTTCTGGCAAGTGAGAAGCTTGAGGAAGTGCTCTGTTCTCTCTTTTCTCCCAGCCCCTTGAATAGTGAGTGAATTTGAGCAGGGCTGGGATTCACTACACTGCTGTCCTTTGCTTCCCATGGCTCATGGAGGGGCTTTGGGAAACAAAACATGGTTTAAAGCAGCTTCAGGTGTGTACTCCCACCCTTACTTACGAAGTACATGGGGTGCAGTGGTGGCTTACATTACAATTAGAACTGAAATGTGTTCACCTGCTCCCTTGGATTAAGGTACATCTCTAGCAGTGCCAAGGAGTTGATCCTCCCCCTCTATGCAACACTGGTCAGGCTACAGCTGGAGTACTATGTCCAGTTCTGTGTGCCCCACTTCAGGAGGGATGTGGACAACATTGAGTGGGTCCAGAGGAGGGCCACCCGAATGATCT
>NW_017728925.1:18748145-18783678 GCF_001723895.1 Crocodylus porosus
CTCCTGCCCTGGCAAGGGGTCAGACTTGAAGATCTACAAGGTCTCTTCCGATCCTACTTCTATGATTCTATGACAGAAAGCATAAGTAAGCGTTCAGGTACCGCAGAGACAGACGTAGCAGAAATGGTCAAGATGCTTTCAGCCATACACCAAGATCAGTAAATGGATCCTTCACCTTAGTTCTAAATGAGAGTAGTCCAAGGTGTGCTCTTCCTTTGATCTGGTTTGTTCATAAATTTTGCTCAAAAAAGGGAAAAATACTTGCTACTTTTTCTACATTATTAAAGGCCTGCATTTTAAAAGTATGAATATGGTACTTTTAGCTGTGCCAGGTAAACTAGTCACTGGTCAAAATGCTACCTCCAAACTATTACACACCTATGGTGGGAGACGCTGTGGATTAAGGGATCTCTTCTTGAATTTCCCCTATGCTCCTTCATTCTGTCTTGTGGAAGAGATTCTTCCCAGGCAGGAGTCGAACCAAATTGCTTTTCTCAATTTCCCCTTTCCTTGTAACATACCCAGTGCCCTTTTCCTGTTATTAGCACAACTAGGCCCTTCTGTTTGTACCAACCATTTCCCCCATGGATAGTGTGTGGTAGCATTATTTGCTTGTGGTGTTTATTGTTAAGGTCAGTCTAATTTTCCTTAACAGAAATGATTTTCTAGTTGGGAAAATCATTGTCACTTTCCATTCATCCTTTTTTATTATTATTTATTTATTTTTATTTTACTTCCTTCCCTAATGTCTGTCCATTCCTTGTCTGTGCTTTTCCTTCCTCGCCCAAGATTATGCCGATCAGGTCCGAAACTTGCAGAAGATAAAAGAGAAGCTTGAAATTGCATTAGAAAAACATCAGGATTGTATGTATTTTTATTTTCTCTTCCATTTTTTTCTTTAAATTTAAACTGTTCTGTATTGAAAGCTATACAGTTGGAAATGGATCTCATTACAAATGGAGCACATATCAGCTGCAAAAAAGAAAAAGCATAAGACTGTCCTAATGCATGCTGGATGAAGCAGCCATAATTTTATTTGATGTTTAATAATAAACTTGTGCCTGGCAAATAACTGCTTTTAAAAAACCTCAAATCTATAGATTTGCTGTAGTTCACTGGAAAAGTTGCTACTGCATTTTGTTTCTCTGTGCTCAGTGCAGTGGGGGTGCAGTATAATGTAAAGAAGGCTCGATTCCATTCCTAAAGAGTTATGTGTTACCACTAGAGCCTAACCAATTTAACAATGAGTCTCTAAATTCTGTTGTGACATACTTCAGAAGCAAATAAACAGTGTTAGCTTTGCATGTTGCGACTGACTTCTCATCTAGTGGTTTTCTGTTGACAGCCTCCATGAAGAAATTTCAGGAGCAGAATGAGGCTTACCAGGCCAACAGAGCCAAGATGGCTGAAGGAATGGCTTTGGCATTGGAAAAAAAGGACCAGGTAATAAAGGCAGGTCTGGAACGATGAAGTAGTTGACCAATAGTGAGAAGCTTAAGAGTGAAGCAGTATCAGTGTGGCCAACAGGGAGCAGAAGTGGCAGTGTGATATGAAAAAATCACTGCTGAAAGAGCACTTGTTACCCATGACATGAATGGTTCTAGGCTAGAGAATGTCTTGCCTGATTCTTTATGTAAATGGAGTGAGGAGGTGTAATATGGTGTAAGTGTCCAAAACAGTGTTGACAGGGGCTAAGTCTTTGTTCTGCAACACCTTGTTCTCACTGCTTTAAAGAAGCCAACGGAAATATCTAACAAACTTAACCTCACATTTTGCAGTTTTGATAAAAACTCCATTTTAATATATTAATTTACTGTGCAGGAATTTTGTTTGCACAGAGCAGATATGCACTCATGTCGCAAATTATTTCATAACATTTTACTGGTATATTAAAATCATCCTTGATTATTTTTACTAACAATTTTTAGTTTATACTTTATCATAATGTAATACTTTCAGTGACTGATACTTTTTGTTGTCATTGTTGCTACATTTTGTGGATTTTGATGTACCCTTTTTCCCCCCCACCAACCTATAGGAATGGATGGAAAAGTTGGTTCAAGTTGAACAAGTAAGTCACCTTTGATATCACTTTAAGTGGGTCTGTGCATTTCCTTGTAGTTTGCAAAAAAGTCTGAAAAAATGTAATTGCTATGAGTATCTTATCTCTGTTCCCTGGCTGAGACCTGAGATTTGCTTTCATTCCCAAGCCCATCATTTCAGAAGCTAACCCTAGAATTTGTTTTGGAGTGGGGAGTAACAAAGCATAGGACTCAGACATTGATCAAGACTTGAAAGCCTGGGCATGCCAGCCCTGTTAATTCAAATAACGCATCAGACTGTTCCTATTTAATCAGTTGAGTATTAAGAGAGTGCTTATATTCTGCTTTCAGGAACAAAAACGTTAATCCTTACAACACCCTAGGACATGGGTTGGCAGCCTACAGCCCACAAGATAGATCCAGCTTGTGGAGCCATTAGATCTGGCCCATGGACATGAGGCTTTGGGAGCACTCAGTGTGGGTGGAGCACTCTCCCTATACCTCCGTGGGGATGAGGGTTGGCAGTAGCCAGGTCCTAGCACTCGCCCCTGACCCATAGTGGCTCATTCTGTCCTGCAGCTGGTAAAAGTTGCCTACCCTTGCCCCAGGAGATAGGGCAGTAGTATGCCTGTTTTACAGTCGGGTCAGTTGGGACATAGAGGGCAAGTGGATTTCGTAAAGGCCTCCAACAAGTTGTTTTCAGAGTCTGAATGAAGACTGGCCTGATCATGACATGGGAAATTAGGTGGTGTGTCACACTGCCTGCGTAGAGGCGATTTTAATCTACCACTGTGATGACAGCAGAATGTTCCTGAGCTGAGGAAGAAGGGTCTCTCCCTCTCCCTCTGACAGTGAGTAATACTATGCTTTAAAAACAGGATCCTGTATTTTCACACTATAAGCTTGTGTGAGACCAAGAGGACATCTCATATTTGTCTGTAAAGCACCAGACATGCCATTGGCACTATCTAAACAAAATTCTCTCTAGTACAGTCTCCATAGTGACACATAGAAGCTTCCCATTTCTTAATGTGCTCCTAGGGTTGGCCTTTTGGCTTTGCTTTCTGATGTTGATGCCCAATTCCTGCTATGGATATTTTATGCATTTGCTATTACATCTGCTGGATTGGTTGCAGGGAGTGAGCTTTATACCACTCTTAATACTCTTTCCATGTAGTATTGATTTGGGAGGACTTAGTAATGAAGCATTCTGTCTTAATGGCCAGTAGAGCTGTTAAGCACCATAATAACCTTCACATCACCTTAGGAAATTTACATTTAGCTGGGGGAAGGAAATCACTGGTTTTGGCTGAGAAAAATGGAAATACTTGTCTAGGGCACAAGCCCCATGGGGTTTTGACATGGAGCATTTCACTAAAAGAGAATATCTTTGTTATAACACAGAGAACAATATTGCTAAAGGAACTATAACTATTGGTACAACTACAGCTGCCATAGAATCGTATCCTCCAGTGAATAAGCATATGCTGATATAATCTATTTTCAGCTTTGTAATGGAAATCAGTCCCCTTTTATTTCATGTACTTTTTTTAAGGAATTCAGTCTCATTATAGCTGTTTCAGCTGTTCCATTCAGTCTCTGCTTAAAGCATTTTAGAGTATAGAGGCGTGAAACCATGTTTAGAATTGCTGTTAGTGTTTCAAGTACTGATTGCCTATCATTTTGACATGCTTGAGTGATTAGTATGAGACCTTTCTATATTTGTGTCATATTTACAGTGCGGATCTAAGAGCTCCCAAATTTCAGTAATGATGCTGTGCTGCTTGTTAAGAGGTGTTGTTATATGGAAAAAAGTTTGAGTTATTTATATTCCAACATCATAGCGCGTAGTGATAATACAGAATGTAAACAAGGTTCCTTTCCTAAAGGGCTTAGTGTTGACCTGAAGCTTGTATACAAATATTCTTCAACCACTTTCTTTTTTGTTTTGTTTCTGGTGATTGTTTAATAGGAGAAAAAACTGCTTGCAGCTCAGTTACAAGAAATGAGGGAGCAGAGTTTGAACCTTTTCCAAAAGAGAGATGAAATTGATGAACTGGAGGGCTTTCAGCAGCAAGAAATAGCCAAAGTTAAACACATGGTAAGATTATTTTAAAAGGGGACTTCTGTTTTTATGCTAGAATATTTCACTATAATTTATTAAAGAGTGTTAACATTCCTACGTTGATATCTGAAATGTTGGAATTCTTGCTGTATGTGGATGCATACAGCGTTATATGAACTCTTCATGTTGACTATTTTAATTATTTTTCTCTGTTTCTAATTTCATATATGTTGGAAGGAGACCAGTTGTCTCCTTCTAAGACTATCAAAAGTGTCAGTTTTTATAGTTGACAATAATGTTCTGATCTTTAGCTCTTGAAAAAGGAAGAATCTTTGAGCAGAGCAGAACAGGAACTAGAGGCATGTGCTCAAGAGCTGACCTGTGCTAAAGATGAACTGAAGGTCACAAGCAGCTTGTCTTCAGGCCTAAGGAGTGAGCTGCAAGATTTGCAGCAGCAGTATTCAGAACTGGAAGCACAGAGGTGTGTATGCATTGGGTAGAATAGTAAGTTCAGCACATGGACGTTCTGAATTGGTTTCCACCTGTCTCTCATTGTCCTCGACATGATTGCTTGCAGCAAGCTTGCTGTTTAGTCAGTGATGGCATTTTGATGTATGGTAGGGAATACATATCTGTTAATTACAGTTACCTCTCTCGCCAGCTAAGTTGGTCATTATTTTAAATATATAACCTGGGTCGGCATTACTAGAGTTCTCTAAGCTTAATCATTCATTACCACTTTTGCTTCTCTCTATAAGTACAGTATGCAACACCTGACTATCAGGTTTTTGTGAAACGTTTACTGACCAGACAAGAGTGGGTGTTAAGACTGGAAAATAAATTGTAGGTTTCGCTTAGTCCTCCTCCTTCCCTTGGCAGATGCATCCTACTTCTCAAGAATGGTTTCCTGGCACACTGAATCACTGTTTTTCTTTCTGTGAAGGGATGGACTATTGACAGCTGAAGCAAATGCAGAAAATAAGATCATTGCCCTGGAGCAGAGAGAAGAGGAGCTACAAACCTTCATTCAGCAGATATCTGTAGACTTGCAAAACGTAAGCTTGATACAGACAGTGTCCAATACCTACTTTCCTGTCTGTGATGCTGTGCAGGGAGACATCTGACTGCTGCATTTGGAACAGCTCTTTTTTGAAAAGTCGGTTGTCTATTTTTTTTTTTTTTTGCACTTTGAAAACACAGTTTAAAATCTGCAATAATTTTCCTAAATGTTTTAGGCTCGAGTTGCTGCCTCTGGCTGTGAAAAAAAATTGGAGACTTTACAGATGGGTCATGAATCTCTTAAATTGGAATATGAGCAACATAAGCAAAAGGTACTAACTTGAAGTGCATAGGTGATCTGAAGACACTCAGAGTTGTTCCTCATATCCCAGTGTTTGAGTTTGGTGGTGTGAAGTCTGAAAAGCATGTGTGCAGCACAGCTACTTTCCTGTTGAAGACAGCTTTAAGCCTTTTAATCTCTGCAGGAAATGTAATCAGGAGTTCAACTCTCCTGGAAAGTGAAGTGAATTACTGAAGACTTTTTGGTTTTAATACTCTCACTGGAAATCTTGTGAATAAATTCAGAAGGGTTGGACAGTGAAGTTTTACTGTGTGTTCCTGAGAGAGGAATAAAGGGATGAGTTATTTAAATATAAGAAGGTTCTGTTATAGTCATTTATACCAAAGAAACCTACAATTCTAGAGCCTTAATCTTAGAAACAAAGTCACCTAAGTACCTTTGTAAGCAGTTTTGAGTCCACTGGACATAAAATGCAGTAAATTGCTTGAGGATTCAATATTATGTCCTGTCTGGAAAAACTGTGTAATCAAATTCCATCTTTCTATTAGAACATAATGGGACAGGCTAATTAAAATATGGATTGGTAGAATTGAAGGAGGTAATGTGATCCTTTTGTGCAGGATTGTCCTTTTTTAGATACTGTCTATACAAACTGAGTTCAGTCTGTTAGAGGCATGTTTCTCTATTTACCACTTTTATTAATGGGAACAAGATCCACGGGCCTAATAAACAATTCAAATACAAATCCTACAGCTCAGCTATTGAAGGGATGGGTAAATCTGGTGTTGTTTTGGGGGAAAAAAACAGCTCCCACCTTCCAAAAAGAAATGGACTTAACTTCACTTGACTTTCAGTTGAGTTTGTGCATATTTAATATTCTAAGGAAGTAGAAGTAAGGGGTTGCTTTCATAAAGGAGGACTTTCTCTTTTTGATGGCATTTTTTTCAGATGTGGATAAAGGAAAAGCCTGGTTGTAGAGGAGGTACTCATTTCTTTTTCTAACAGATGACTGTTGAAATCGATGAGAAAAACAAACTTGTTGAACATCTACAAGAAAAAGTGTTTTCCTTGGAAAAGAGACTAGAAAGGAATCTTTCAGGTGATGAACATGTTCAGGAGCTGCTGAAGGAGGTACTCTTAATTTTGCAGGCTTACTTAAAGTAATACCCAGAATTCTACCTAGGTGTGTTACATTTGAAAGGAATATGCAGTAGTGTACTGCATGCATTCCTGTCCCTAGGGTGTTTGAATGCACTCTGCTCCTGCTGGACAGAATCTGAGGGTACTTTTACTTTGTTATATGCACACATGTCCTAGTTCACACACACATATGAAGGTGCTGGCTAAGCCGAACACCAGGCATCCACACTGCAGTGCCCCACTCTACATATGCCTGCCCAAATATGGGACGAGATTGTTTCAGTGCTGTAATGAACAGAAAGTACTGACTGTAATGCAACAGACCAAACAGTTTTTGGGCACGCTGTAGTAACGCACATCGCTTATTCTTACTCATTTTTGGTCTGGTTGATAAATTGGCTTGCAAAGCACTTTGTAAAGCAAGGGTATCAGACATGGCCCATGGGGCAGATCTGGTCTGTGGAGCCTTGTGATCCAGCCTGTGGCCATATTTGGCTGACCAATGGCTTTGATCAGCGCTGGCCCCCTAAGAGCAAATATGCATGACAAGTTTAAGGTGCTGTTTGTGGTTCTGGCCTTTCCTGATTTGGCATAAGGAGTTTTTAGGAATTAAATTTAAGCATCTCTTCATGTCACCTCTGGTGGGATTTTAATTTTCAGAAAATTATTCTGGAGCAGAAACTGGATGACGCCAGACAGCAACTTTTGACAGCTAGAACCAGTCACTCTGGGACATTGAGCCTATTGGAAACTCAGGTATTTTCTTCTTTATGAGTGTTCTGAGTGGAGTTAATGTCTGTTTTGGCCATCTGGAAGAATCGTCCAAATACTTTTATATTGCATTTTTTAAAGTCTTATTATGCCTATGTTTCCCATCCAGTCTAACTGTCACACTTTATTTTTGAAAGGAAAACTTAACTGACCTTATCTTCTGAATGATGACCCTGCTAGGTTGTGGGGATGGGGGAAGGTTACAGGGGATATTTGTAGCCCTAGTTACCAGATTTTAAAACTCTTGGATTCCTATTTTTAGGTCACAAAACTGAAGAGCAAAGAAGATGAAATGCAGGCCTTGCTCAGGGAGAGAGAAGAGTGTGTGAAGAGTCTTAAAGAAAGCAGTACAAGCCAGGTAGAATCTTGGCTTGAAATACACTTTCTCATGCTTTTTGATGTTGAACCTCTTACGTTTGTTCTTTCCCTGCGTGTAAACTCTTCTAGAGTAATGCAGATTTGTGCACATAAGGAAATAATGTACTATCATGTTTCAGCTGAAAGAACTTCAACAAGAACTGCAGCATGCAAATGAAGAATTACTGAAGAGCAAAGAAGAAATTGGTGACAAGGATCTACAGATCCAAAAGCTGGTGGGTATTCTCTGATCTCTCAGGCTACTGAGCTATATCTGCTTTTGTCCTTATTGATTATATCCAGTTCCATTTCTGTGGATTTTCTTCAGCTGTTGTCAGGATTCTACTGCTGCTGCTAAATTTGGTTCCTAGTTTAGTAACAGTATTTGAGCATAGGAGCACCATGCTGGTACTGGAATAACATAGTATCTTAATTCTTGTGATTAAGTTTGGGGAAAAGCAGTGTGAAGTAATGTCTGACTGACTGGAAGCTCTAAATATGCTTATCTTCCAGTATACATTCAGTTAAGAGTTAGCTTACAGTTATCTTTTTACTTTTCTGAAGCAAACAGATCTAGAAGTTGACAGCAGCAGACTAGAACAGCAGATCTCAACTGTCAAGCATCAGTGTAAAGATCGAGTTAGCAGGCTGGAGTCTCAAATAGCTGCCCTTGAAACTGCTTGGGAATTTGATAAAACCGCTGCCCACCACAAGATAGTAAGTATATAGAAGCTGGTGCATTCAAGCCCTCATGTATTAGGTTTGGCAAAGCTGATAAGCCTTATACTGTCTGAAAACCCTAAATTCAAAATAACTGCATGTTCAAAGCTGTTTGTAGCCTGGAGCAACAATATTTAGTGGCATTAAGCAACTTCTTGGCATGGGTTGTGCATGTTTAGCTGATTAATCTAAACTTCAAACTACTTTTTTGCTTACAAACTCTGTCTATTTTACAGAATCAGTTGGAACAGGAAAAGGAAGCTTTTATAGAAAGCAGAAAAGAATATGAAAGTTTATTAAAGACGCAAGAATCTGAACTCGAAAGACTGAAGGTAGGAAACCAGCCTGTTAGTGACTTCTGCTAAACTTGGGGCTCTGTTTCAGTAACACCTAATAGCAATCTTTTACCTTTTCAGTGATTTAAAAACACATCAGATTCGGATCACATTTACTTGTTGCTGCACAATTGCCTTCTTTGACATTAAAAAAGTAGAGACTGAATACTAGACATTATAAGGGGTTCATCCATTCCTATAAGAAGTGCTTTGGTCCTGGCAGAAATGGTACATTCCCATGCTTAAAGGAATCCTGGCAAACGTGGATAACTTTGAAAGTACAGCAATACAGAGTAGGAATGTGGCACTCAATTCTATTAACAGCCATTACTTTCTAAATTAAACGGAATGCTGTTCAGTCACGTAAAGCAGTGGTTTTCAAACTGTTCTGCTGAACCCAGAGGTTCTGCATTAGGTCATCAGGGTTCCACAAAGAGATTGGGGGTAATAGCAGAGCATAGTTGGGAGGCAGTCCAGCACCACTGCTGGGCTGGGTTGCCTGGCTCTGTGTTAGCTTGCACAGCCTATGGAGCCAGGGATAGGGGTCCAGTGGTGGCAGAAGTGATATGAAAAGGTTTTGCGACTTTTAGAAAGTTTGAAAACCACTGACTTCAAAGCTTAAACCTTCCCTCCCTTTACATCGTTGTCTTCAAAATGTTGAAAGCTTCCTAACTTGCTCCTGGGTGTCAGTTAGAAGGTAAGGGTTGATTGCTGGAGGAAACTGCTTCTTTGTCTGTAGTTCTTACAACTGAGAAATGAAGATTAACTGCTTCAACTGATACCTAAAAGATGTGTATTAGGGTTAAGATAAAAGGGGGGAATGGCTTGGGTTTGTGAAAAGCTCTAAGAAACACTAGCATCCTGACCAGTCTTGGGTAATATGGGCGTTGATTTAACAAGGAATCTGATTTAGAACCTATAACTGCAACTTGGTAAGCGATTTGGAACTCAAAGTTGACTGTGACTAGCATCTAGCCTTGTCCTTGTAAAAGCTTCATGCTGAATTTTCTCTTCTGACATAACTGCTGAATTGTCGCTGTTTTGCAGGGGGAATTAAGCAGCAGAGAAACTGTCAGCATTGAAATTGCCAAAGCATTGGAAGAAACGCAGAAACAAAGGGAGGAATTACAACAACAGGTTAATTTAATGCTGCCAGTCAATGAGATGTTCTAATCTGCACAAACTGGCCTGAATTCATATATAGTGATTACCATGGTACACGGGGGTTTTCATGGGAATGGGATCCCAATCTTCCAAAGAGATGGAAGACCATTTCTTTTCGTGGGAGTTTACAGTTCCAGCTTCTCCTTTAAGTGCTTACACCAGTGTGCAACTTAATCCTGTTGACTTCAGTGGAACAATTCACAGGAACTCTGTATGTACTCAGGTTTGTGCATAAGCGTTTACAGGTCTTGTCTTAAGGTGAGATGTGGCCACCAGACATAAGGAACAGTCTAGGGGAAGATCAAAGGAAAGAAAGGACCAGATCTTTATGCAGACTGTGTGATGACCTAGTCTTGGAGTTCTGCATCAGAGAAAGTCCTTTAAATGCAGGCAGTCCCCAGCCCAGCAGTTGACAGTTCCTCATAGATGACATGGTGCAGTTCTTGCAAACCGTTCTGCACTGTTGTCGCGTTATGCCACTAGCAGGATGTTTGCTCTGAGCTGTACACTTTGCATTTGGGGCCCACAGCAGAGTTCAGATATTTTTATCTAGAAACGTATGCTGGTAAGTGCAGGTCTATATTTGCTTGTTTGCAAAGAAGTAGAGCAAACTGAGAACTGTGGTGGTCAAGCAAAGGTGGTTTCTGAAACCAGCTATTGAAGTTTCTTTGCTCTTTATGAGAACTGCAGTTCTGACCTGAGAGATGAACCTGTCGCTGCAGATTTGTTTTTTCCCAGCTGTGGAAGACCTTTGGGTGCTGGCTGAGAGCAACGTTTACTGCAGCTGTTTGGATTCCTTGTTGTTGGCATGCCAACAGACAGGATTTTGAAGTGCTTCGTGCTTAGTAGTAGGATTCAGAACAAGGTCTGTGTATTTAAAATATTAGATTTTGTCTTCTCCTGGATGGTGTTTCATCTGCAGTTTTAAATAAAGTAGTTACTGTGTTTGCACCAGTCTAACAGTCTATACCGTGGTGTGTAGGAATCCATTCTGACTGGGGAGAGTTGGAAGGCTTTGACTGCTGCTAATGTGATTTGATCTGTTTGGCCATTAGCTGTGCCATTTTATAAATGCATCATTTTATAAACATAGAATATATCTATATATATTGTAACAGCTGCACTGTAGATTCGTTTGTGTAGTCCTCTTCCCCTACCTCATGCATTGGATGGCTTAGAAACTAGTTTATGTATGTCGCATGTGTGTGTGAGAGACCTTATCAGGTACAAGTATACAGAGTCACTATCAGCTTTGGCAGCTAGCCTTACAGTATACTTCTCTGCTGTATTCCTTCACATACCTTGGAGGAGCCAATAAAAGTCCTACTCCTAATGCTAATGAGACAGATGAATAAAAGCGCCCAAGTGCCTTTTTAAATACAGTATTCATCCTTCTTCCTAATTCCTTACGCTGCAGAACACCTTAAACTGCCATCCAACCAGTTTAACACTGTTATTTCTTAGTTACCACCCGCTGATCATGAGAGAAGTAGAAGTTTGAATGTAGAGTTCATCAGACGAAGCAGTATTCCTTTTCCAACAACAGCGATATTTTTTTTCCCCTTGCCCATCTAAGGAGGCCAGCATTGTCTGAGGTGATGAGACTTTGTAACCCTACAGATGGGCCAGAGAAGAGTTTCAGCATTTGTTAGCTCTGGACGTTAACTGCTTGACTTGACTTTATTTCACCCTCTGTTTAAGGTTGCAGATTTGACCCTTTTGATCAAGGAAAAGGACCAGCTAATCAGTGAAAAAACTGATCTGCTTCTGAAGGAAGAGGAGAAGTTAAATCAACTTAGTCGAGGTTAGACCAAATGAATCTTCCCCCTCCCTACTGCCTTGCCTGAATGAGGGCCATGTAGCTCAGGGCGTGCTTGATTTGCAGAATGTTATATAGTTTGCATTTTAACTTCAGTTAACAACATTGCTTTCATAATGCTAAGGCATTAAAGTTTGAAAACCCAACCTTTTGTTACAGATTGTACAGCCCCTACAGTGTGGTATCCAGATCACTTTAAAACTTCCCATTTAACCAAGGTGTACTTATTAGGTTTCGTAAAATAATGCCCCTCATATGCTTTAAGCTTCATAAGTAAACATTGTCCACCTGTGTTTTATGTGTGTGTGTGAGACCATGCACATTCAATTGCTGCTCTCTGGAATATGGGTACTCTCCTGCATTGTTTTAAAAATGGGCTTCCTTAACAGCATCTATTTAAATTCTTGGACAGTATCTGCACAATAATTTCTAACACCAAACTTTAACTCAAGTGCAGTCTAATTCAGCCAATCCCTGTGTCTGTAGTGCTGCTTTTGCCCAGCATCATTGCTTAAAAAGCAACAGAATTGTGCTGGCCCCTTCCTGCTATCAGCTTATGGGCTTTCTAGCAGTCTACACCTTCCTCTCCCTCAGTGCAGACCTCACCACACCATGCTATTCCTCCAAAGGCTCTTAGAATCAGAGAGAAGTAGGACTGGAAGAGACCTGGGGAGGTCATCTAGTCTAACCTCCTGCCTGAGGCAGGATCATCCCTATGCAAACCATCCCATACAAATCCTTGTCTAACCTGTTTCTAAACTACACAATCAACCCTGACACAACTGGGCACGGCACCCTAAACTGCCATAGGTAAAGCAGGGGGACAATGGCAGTGTGTGTCCTGCTGCTGCAAGGGATATTAAAATATGCTCAAGAGATCCAAATAAGGGGGACATGCCTTTGGTCCTTTTCTTGTTGACCCTGACTGGTGATGAGATCCATTCCTTTGCAAAAGCAAGTGCAACTGACATGTTACACGTTTTGGGTGTTGTAACCACCTTGCCCTTCAGATTGCCAGAGCACTATGCTGCCCACATGGGCACATGCACCAGGGCAGCTTCCACTAATGTTAGTTTCCCATCATTTGCTCTTCTGGAGAGGAGCAGTAAGCCCTGCAGTGCTGTCTCCAGTTTACCATCATTGCAACTTGCTCCATTTCAGGAAGAAACCCAGAAACTGCTGTTTCCTTCAGTGAAGTGGCACTAACAATGTCTGTCCTGCCCCAGGTCATGAAGCTGTTATACTGCAGGTACACCAGCTGCAGTCTGACCTTGAGGCAAGTAAGAACCAAGCTGTGGCGAGGGAGGAAATGGCAGGAAAGCAGATCAGTGCTTTGAAGCTGCAGATACAGGAGCAACAAGAGCACCTGCTGGCCAGCAAAAGAAGTGTGAGTACAGCCGCAGAGTTGCCTCCAGTCTCGCTGGGGGGAAAATCAGACAGGCACAGGGCTCCAGCTCTGTCCTGCTGTGCTTGAAATCAAACAAAAACTTACTTTGCAAGACAGCAGGCTTTGAGTGGGCAACCCCATCAACGCACTTAATGCATGAAATACCAGCAGTGGAAGCAGTCGGTCCCTGTTTATAAGTACGTGTACCTCCTTGGCGGGCCCTAGATCTGTCAGATTTTAGAATGGCCTGTGAAAGGCAGCATCCTAATTGAGCTCAATGTGATAGTGGCTTGAGACATTTGTATGTGTTTTGTTCTGTCTGCTTTTCACAAATGGAGTAATTAGCAGAATCCAGTGAGGTAGGAAAAACTTGACCATTAAAAGCCCAGTGAAGCTTCACCGTAGGGCAGTAACACTTGGCTGTGAATGTTCTGGTGACTGAGACCTGCTTTCTGACATTTAGATTTCAGCATTAGAGGAAGAAGCAAGAGCCCTAAATAAGCATTTGCAGCCTCCGGAAGACAGGGCAATGGAACAGAATGGAGAAGTGGCAGCTGCAGACATTGTTCAGCTTCAGAGAGAAAACAGAGACCTGGAGCAGCAAATTGCTGAGAAAAACAAGGTGAACTGAGAGAGGTCATGTGAGACAAAGATGAAAGCCACTTCTGTTTCGGACTCTGCACAGACCTAATGGTCAGTGGGCGAAGATCAGCGCCCCCTCCCCCCCCGTGGCCTTCTCCACAATCTGCAGAATCTGCTGCTAGCAAAGGACGTGCCGAATTTCATGTCCCCACCGTGCCATGCTAGAACTTTCCAGGACGTGGTTCCATGCTGTCCCTTTCTTTGAGTCTATTTCTTCCAGGAAACATCATCAAAAGATTAGTTTAGAAGGCATAGTTTAAAATAAAACTGGGAGAGGAGAGCATGCAGCTACTTGTGCAGCAGAGGAAACTGCTTCCTTATTTTTTACTGCATTTTCTACCACTTTTCACTTTCTCTATTTGTGACCTGGAAAGGGGTGAGTCTTTAGAATGGGGTTTTCCCACCTGGAACGAAGGGTGCTTATACCTAAGCAATTACGCTAGCTAGCCTAGCTCTTTTCTCAGAGGGAGGCATGTAAATAATAATGGCAGCAAGTCCTACACTGAAGGAGATTTGGGATTTGAAGTAGTTTCTTGCCGTACTTCCTGGTTTTGTCAACCCTGCACTTGACTTCCAGTGTTGTCTAATTAAAGTAGTCAGCCTGTCCCCTTGTGTGAATGTGCATGACTGGAAAGGTCATTGTTGACTTTATTTTTTTTTAATTGTTTTCACTGAAATGCATTGGTCTGAATGTGTCCTAATTTCATTCTCTGTTCTGGACGTAGATGATAAAGCAGCTTCAGCAGAGAATGGCAGAGCTCAAAAAGACCCTGCAGAAGGAGCTGGTAAGTTTTGGGAGGTTTTTTGGTCTTTGTGTGGTGTTGCATGTGTGTGTTGTCACTGTCTCCACTAGCTGACATTGACAAGATGTTTGCAGAGCTGCTCTGAAAGCCTGGCTGCCATCTCAACTGAAAAGTCTTTGGGGAAAGGACTGTCTTCTCACCCTCATCCAGGGATATAATAATTAAATTGTCTCAGCAGGTGTTCTGCACCCCTAGATGGCATGAGCTTGGACAAGTACCCAGTCCACCTGAGCACAGGATACAATGGTCACGGTAGTCCTCATGACTTTTGTACTTGAGAGCAATGCAGGATGATAGGTTGCGTGGCCAAGGTAGCAACTGCTGGTTCATTGCAGCTTGCAGTGATGCTGGGTACATCTGGACAGCTTGACTAAAGAATGAGATTTGCCAACTGCAGTCTAGATTTGAGCCCTCCTCCCACAGTGCCCAGGCAAATGCTGAAAAGGGTTGAGTTGACCACTGGGAGAGCTGGCTCCCAGGTAACCTTAGGATGTCCCTGGCACTTCTCTCTGTAAGGAGTACTTTGGTTTGATTGCTACCTAGCTGCACTGCTACAGGTGAATTTCACACTCAGTGGTGTCTCCCTTGCCTGCAGTTCTAGCTGGAAGAGAGGAAGGGCTATAGAGGTGATTTTAAATGTTCAGCCCCAGCAGCTTTAGATGTGCTTTGGGGACTTGTCTTAGCCTTTCTTTTCCTCCCACCCCTCCTCCTTTTCAGAAAATAAGGCCTGACAATGAGATCCCGGAAGTGCGTGAGAAGCTGAATTCTGAAGTGCCTAGTGCTGCCGTCACTGTGACAAACAATTCGGATTTAAACGATTCCCGGGAGATCAACTTTGAATATCTCAAACATGTTGTATTAAAATTCATGTCCTGTCGGGAAGCTGAGGTGAAGACACTTCCTTCATTTCCATTTGCTTTTGATGAGTCCCCACATCCCCAACATGCTTCCACATGTACAAGATGAAGAGTGTTCATCTCGAGTCAGTATAACCAGTTCTAGGGTGGAATCCCCATTTTGAGTTCCCCCTCCCTGCAGTTAAGAGTGATTAAAGGTAGAATATCTCAAGGTTACACTTTATCAGAAACTAAATGACCTCTGTAGTGGGGGATGTAGCCCTCATCCTTGGATCTCAAGTGTATTGTAACATCCCTTGCAGCAGAAGGACATTGTTCACTGTTGTTTCTCTACCTTCCCTGTGCCAGGTTTGGGTATAATGCCTTGTGGTTGTCAGGGTTGACTGTTGCTTGTCTAGTAGGTTAGACAGTGGATTTATTATAGGATGGTTTGGATAGGGACGACCCTGCCTTGAGCAGGGTTTTAGACCAGATAACCTTCTTCTATTTAATCTAAAATCCCAGAGAAGTCCACTCTGCTGCTGCAACCATCATGGCTTGCTTAAAGGCAAATCAAAATTAAACTGTAATTAAAAGCAGGGAACAGATCTGCAGTGGATTTACTGTGTGAAGTAGCATCTGCATCCTGCTGTTCCCTTGGATTTGTATGGCACAGCCGTTGTGCATATTAGTACTGAGGAGTTAAATGCCTGTTTGCAACGGAAGATTTACTAGAATAGCGCGACTCCATCCTGTGAATGTCCCAGTCTGAAAAGACCGTCACACCCTGCCGCATTCAGAACTGCTGTGGAAACCAAACTCTTGTCCATTCAAGTAAATGCAGTCTTCCCCCACACTATGCAAACCTACAGTTGAAACCCAAGAGCTAGAAAAGGTATCTACAGATGAACAGGGTTTGAGCTCTTGCAACTGCCAATAATCCCTAGTCCCAGTGGCACACAGGAGGCAGCTCCTTAAGAGCTGACACTTTCCACACCTGTAAGTGGAGGCTTGGTATCAAAAGTAGATAGCATATCTGTGCGAACCTGGGCCCCTGCAGTGACCCTGAGGACTTGCAAGTATTGCAGAAAATCAACAACCGGTCTTTTTGTTTTGTTCCTTGCCCCTATCTCCTACCCCAGGCATTCCACCTAATTAAAGCTGTGTCTGTGCTACTTAACTTTACGCGGGAGGAAGAGAACATGCTCAAAGAAACCTTGGAATACAAGGTAAGGCCTCCATTTTATTTCTGCTGTCCTCAGGTGAGGAATTTTAATATTTTGGGAGGTGGCCATAAGTTGGAAAACAGCCTCTTTCCCTTGGACTAGCTATGGTAGCAAATGGCATTTACTGCAGTGAGCAGAGATCAGCACAGTACATCCTAGGCTGTTTACTGTGTTTTGCCTGAATCTCGTTTGAAAGTGACCCTATATTGGATCCCTATATCAGATTTATGTTTAGTCTGAAGAGTTTATACTAGTAACTGCTGTTCTTTTCTTCACGTGAGAGATGTTGAACCCAAAAGCACAGCCACCTACTTTGCATTACATGACTGTGACTTTATATTCTGATTCTGCCTGTTATCCCAATGAGAAATCTTAGTATTTATGGAAGTAGTATATGTTTCAGCAAAGGCAAGCGTAGGATAACTTTCCATTGTATCAGCATAGTATGAAAAACAGCACCAGGGCTCAGTGGGTGAGAAGCCAGGAGCCATCTCAGTTCTAGCCTACTTGACTTCCAGAGGAAGTCTGGCTACGTGTTTAGAGCAGGGAGCAGAGTTGTTCAGTCACTTAAAACTAATGAAAGCAGAAATGTGTTTTTTCTAGCTTTGACAGTAGCTAATCAGTGAGGACAGTTTCATTCTGATAATCTTAAGTTTTGAAGTGCACTGGATGCAAAAAACACAGCCCTGTATTTGATATATTCTATAAATGCTAGTGTTCAGCAACTCCTGGGGCTATATCTGTGCTGCTATCCCATAAATCCAGACTTTAAAGTAAGAGTCTAGCCTAATGTGTGTTGTGCTCTCCAATGCCAGATGTCGTGGTTTGGATCAAAGCCATCTCCTAAAGGCAGTATCCGGCCATCCATCTCAAGCTCACGGACACCATGGTCTTAAGAGAATCTGAAAATGAGCAGTCGGCATCTAACCACTTTTTTTCTGTGAAAAGAACACTGTGCACACCAGTTCAGGTGTGTCTTAATAACTGTCATTGCAGTATTTTGTACAAGAATTTTGACACTGTTTACAGTATTGTACAAGAAACATCCTTCACTGCAAACATAAATGTTTCCTCTAGGGTGGATTCAGGGACTTTGGATCAGACTGTTAGCCATGTAACAGCCAGCTCCTTCTGCTCATCAGTCCTGGCTTGTGGTGGCACCAAAGGATTATATTAATTTCATTGATACTGGTGCTGGCAGTTCAAGCTACTCCTATTTGCATCTGTCAGGAGGGAATTCCAGCTTCTGTTGTGAAATGCTAGAGCTGCACATGTCTAGGTACTGTAAAGTTTCCTCTTCTCACTGTGGAAAGCTGGCAAAGTAAGGGTGTTTGCAGTACAATGTATTCAATTCCAGACAGTTTAGAAAGCCATTCAAAAACAGGAGCAGGGGCTTTTAACCAAAATCAAACAAAAAGCCTGCCTTGCTTTGTTATCCTGACCTTACAGTAGTCAGCATTTGTTCATATCGCCGTGTAATTTAAGGTGCATATATCCTGGCCTGCAGTCCTGAAGACTGCACTGACAAATATTTAATTTCAGCGAGAGAGAGAGCACAACTTTAGAGTTGTCTGGTTTTACTTTTCTTAAAGAAAATAATATTTAAAATGGTCTTAATTGCAGTACCTAGTACTCGGTTGGCTTTTAAAACTAATGTGTTAGTTTATGCTATAGGTTGTTAGTATTGGGAAGAGAGGTAGTAAACCATTTTAAATACTTTTAAAGTTGAATTTGTTACTGTAAAACGCATTCAAAAATATGAACTCCAACGGTTAAGAAAAAATATCCTAATGATATGAAGGGTAAAAAGAAGTTGGTACAAAGTATCGTGATTTTTTTTTCCACCCCCTCACCCCACCCTTTTCAATCAGCCTCCCTTTCTAGCAGTGTTGGCTTTATGCATTTCAAATATTTACACTTAACAATAACTACATTTTAAGTTAAGGTGGTGGGGGCTAGTGATTCTTACCTGTCATGCTAAATGATAAAAAGAACATTACTTTTTTTTTTTTCCCCCCCCCCAATAATGGCAGAATTTGTCTTGGCTCCAATATCATCCTCCTCTTCCTGCGGTAGGAAGAAGTTTGAGTTGTGACCTGCCATGTAAAAGTTGAGAGCAGAATTTTGCCATTAGCCTCTAACCAAAAACACTAGATGAAAACTAGGAAGTAGCAGTCAGTTTGGCTTTTATGTTCTGAAAAAAATGGTATTTACAAAAACTCCTATGTATTGTATACAGAGAATTACTATGGTCAGTAAGTGACAGGCTGCAATTTCAGTTGTCTTTTACAAAGAGGCGTGTGGTTATTGCTGAGTGACAGTATTGTTTATCAGATAAGCCTTGAAGAAAATTCAGCATGTCCAGTTTAAGTACTTGTTTCTCACTGGTAAGACAGTCATGGTGGATGTTCATTATGTTAATCTGAACCTGTGAGGGTGCTACTAGGAGTAACGTCTGTGAATGCTGAGAGTAATTGCCACTGCAGTAGCATGAATCGTGCTCACAACTTTGCTACATTTCTTAATGAAATAAAAACGACAGGATTCTTCTGGTAGGCTTTGCTCTAAAACTTACACTTATCTCCACTGTCTCAGTGCCCAAGGCATTATCTACAGCACAGGTATGGAGAAGTTAACTTGCAGGAAGAGCACAGAGACCCAATTACCAATGACACTCTTAAGTGGTGAAGACCTGCATCTATCTTCTGTTCCCAAACAGAGCAGAGCAATCAGAGCTATACCCCAACTTCATTTTACCTCCTGGAACAGAGTGAGAAAATGTAGAGATGAATAGCACTCTTCATACTGGTAGACAAACACTGCCACCCTAGGTCCAATGTCTGCAAGAAGGGACTAAGTTCTAGCTACTTTCTTGACACTACCTTTCTTGAAGCTCTTATGTCAGCTGGCTGCTGAGAATTTGGAGTCCTTCAGTCTGAACAAGGTGGTGGAGGCTGGATGCTAAAAAACACGGTGCACTTACTGAATGAATAGCACAGCTTTGGTTTAAGAATCTTCAGTTCTTATAAAAATACCTTGCCCTGAGCAAGGTTTCTTGTGTTGAATTTTCTTTAGAGACCAGAGCAGGAATGGTGTATATATTCAAGAGTTAATGCACTTTTCTTTGTATAAAAGCTGTGATATATTCCTTTCTATAAACATTTTGCCATTGGATCTTAATCTCTTCTTTCATGTTGTAAATATGGATTGTATTATGGAACACTGAAATAATTGCAGAGACTTTGTGGTGCAATATACTTTTGATTAAAACTCTGGATTTCTTTCTCTTCAAGTTTCAGTTACTTGCACACTGTTCCTATGTCCATTGTCCAACTATAGCAAAGGATTTAAGCCTCTACACTACCTCTGAAAATCAATACAAATAAGAAATTCTCTCTTAAGAATGGGTGTACTGGCAAATTTTTTTTGCCACAGCAGGATTTGGCATCCAGTGGGAAGTGGCTAATTAACTCAGCAACAGCTGCAAGGAGAGACCATGGGAGTTCATGCTCAGTTGACCTTGCTGCATCCCTTCCATTCCAGGACAGTTTGCCTAATGCAGAAAGCACTTAAAGAAGCAGTTTTCTTCAAGTTGACTAAGCCATCTTAGTTGTTATGAATAGGGAGAGCTTATTAGTTTCTCTAAAGGCTCACTTGTGAGAGAGATTACCCAAGTTTTGCTACATGCCACATTTTGCACAGAAAATAATTTTCTAGGAAGAACAGGAACCCAGGCTTCTGCACAGTGACCAAATAGAGATTGCAGGGGCCAAAAACTGTGATAGTGGTATAGAAGGGGGAAGAAGCTGTTGCACCTCTTCTGATCCAGTTATATTAAATCACAATCTTACATATTGTACAGAGATGGAAATGTGAGATACAGATTTGTGTCAACATACTAATGGGGTATTACTTAAAAAATCCTCTACCAGGACATTTAATAGCATGAAAGCATCAGATAGTGAGCTGGCAATCTACTCTTAAGTTTTTTTCAAATGGAATCACCATCCTTGGAGGTTTTCAAGACCTGACTGGGATGATCTAGTTGGGTCTGGTTCTGCTTTGTGCGGGGGGCTGAACTTGATGACCTCCTGACATCCCTTCCAACCCTCATTTTCTATGATATCATGAAAGACTTTTCTCTAATAGCAATATCTGGGGCCTGCACTTCGAAGTATTTCTTTCCTCACCTGGCACAGATGGAAGTACAAAATCAAATTAGAAAAAAATCCAGGCAAAACACAAGTGAGCTTTATCTTGCTATTATTGTCATTACAATTAGGTGCTCAGTTAAGAGAGTATTTTTAATTTTTAAATTTAAACTTTTAAAAACTAGTGTTGAATACAAGTGAAATCACAGGCCAAAAATGATCTATGTTACCTTTGAGCCAATAGCATTTGTATGAATTAGATTTAAAAAAAAAAAACAAACCAAAATGATTTACTCTTACAATCCAAAAACTTTATTGATGCAGCAGGCACTTTACAATGAAGTCAGTCTAGTAGTCCAACTAGTCTTTTGACCATATGTACAAAAAACCTCAAAAAGCCTTTCAAAGGAACATTTACTTAACCCCAAAACCATGAGATTCTTGCTTCTGCCAATGACATAGCTACCTCTTAAATATGCAATACACATAGGATCTCATGTCACCACACTTTGACAGAGCAGCATCAGAGAATTACCTCTTCACTTACAGTAACAGGAGGGCAGAAGTTGTACCTTCTGCTCTACTTAAACGAGAAGGGAATCAGGATGTCTTGGCTCCTGCATTAGATAGTCAGAAAATATACAGTAATACATTTATTCCTCTCCCCACCTTTAAAATTAAGAGCGTTCCAACAGGAGGTTTCCAAAGTATGTCAGTAGATTGCAATTTCTAGAAAAGATGGTGTCAGTTCTTTCTTCTGCGTCCAAAACTGAGCGTCATCTCGGTTCAAGTTAATAGTCTTTTAAACAGTCTTTCTTGCTGTAAGAACTCTTACTATGGAACCTAGTCCACCTACTGCTAATGCCTGTGAGGGTGGGAAAAGGAGACATATTATACGTGTGATCACTACAGCATACACACATAAGGCATCTTAAAAGCAAGAGCAGATGTTAGTTAGCCCTCTTTCTATACTTAGTACCACTCAAACACCGCGATCCTCTCCTTTTGTTGCCTAAAGCTTCTGAAATGTTCAGACCTTCTCTGAAGTTACATAGGAATACAAGAAGGAAGTGCTTGCCATAAATTTCTAAAATGGTTCATTAAAGAAAACCCTGATTTTTTTTCTGACATGCAAGTTAAAAGCATGGTACCAGCTTAAATAGATTTTAGTGCTTCTGTAAATGCAAGAAGTAAGGAAGCGACCCTGCTTCTCTCCTTGTAATCTCAGATTCTGATAAAGAAACATCCCATTATATTGGAGTGCACCAGTGTTACCAAGGAAACCTATTGACAAATTTTAAATATGCTGCCAGCTCAAGGTAGTGGTTGTGCTTTCAGTCAACAACAATTGTTCAACTGTGATCATCACTGAAAGACTCCCTCAAGCAGCACAACAGAAACATCGCTGCACGGTTTAACCCACGCTATTTTAAGCAGACCGCAAAGCCATTCCTTATAGTTGCTGTCAGCAAGAGAAATCAGAAATTAATGTCACCAGCACCTACTCCTTCTCTTGCCCTCTCTCTAGTCTGTGCAGGTTCATCCTGCAGCTCTAGGAAAGAGTTATTTGTGGTAACGGAAGTCATCTGTTCATACTCCAGTAGTGCTGCTTATAGCACTGAAGGAGGACAGCCTTGCAATTAAGGAGGCTAGGCTGGACCTTGAGCTTGATTCACTGAGTTCATCTGTCAAATGGGCATAATGGTGACCTCTGTCTTTAGGCATGCTGTTAGCCACATGACAATCCAATGCTCTTCAGTTACAAACTATTTTCAACCACATACAAGAGCCCAAGGACATGTAAGCAGATGGCACCGATCACAATGCTATCCTGCAGGCCAGTTAAGTTTCAAGAAAGAGTAAGAGACTAACAAAACAAGGTTCTTTTCAGTTTGGTTTCTGTATCCTGAGGTACAGACAGAGAATGTCATGCTTGTTGAGCTCTAAAAAGTGAATATACTTGGAGCAAAGGAAAAAGATATCTATGAATTATTAACATACACAACTTTAAGACCATCTCAAGCTCATTAAAATATGTTTCCCTACCAGGCATAAAGCGAATACAACCTGTGAGATATTACAACTTATGGAACTGGAGCAGCAGTGACAGCATCAGACTTTTTGCAGCTTAAGGCAGTGTGCTAAGTTGGGGTGTGGCACAGGCAGTAAGCATTCCAATCTTGTGAGCCTTGTCCCTACTACTGAGTTACTGGCTCTGATCCTGCTCCCCAAAAGGCAGCACTTGATCTCAGATGTAATACCATCTCATAACCAAACAGCAAAATCCTCACCCTAAAGAAGTTATGTGCTTCATACCAGTTGTTACGCCACTGGGCAGGATACACACAGCTGCACATGGCAGCTGTGCAAAGTCTACTTCAGAACTGCTTTGTTCTTTTCAAAGTCTGGTGAGGGGCATGCAGGCCATGTTTGTGTGTGCCTGCGTACTCTGAGTGGTGACATGTCTTCTCAGACAGGGTAGTGTGCTGTGTAATCTCACACAGCATGGGGCACCAGCCCGCAGTTTCCATTGGAAACAGAAGCAAGCAGAAACACGTTCCTTTCTGCCCTCAGAACATAATGTCTCCTCCTCCCACCCTCCACATGTTGAAATGACATTCTGCAGAGCAAGTGGAAACTGCTCAACTCTTAAGTGTAGTCACTGTTAATAAGCACCATTGCTCTGTTTGCATATCCCTCCCAAAATGTAAGAGCCATCAACAACTGAATGCCTCCTTTGGGCTGCTGCAGTGCAGAGTGGTATAGTCAACTGCCTAATTTAAAGGGATATTCTTTCTGCCAAAGAGAGCTACATTTTTAGACAGTTTTACATTTGTACCTTCAAAACTAGGGAAAGCTCCTGTGTAGCGCTTTTCTGGGGTGGGGGCGGCATGATACAGAACAGTCATTACATGCTCAACCACGCACCTCACCCAGGGAACAGAGGGATGGGGAATATTCAGGTTTGGCACAGAGACCAATGCTGCATCCTTAAAGACTCCTAGAACACCCATTCCAGAGACCTACTTAGGGATAGTACACAGATAAGAACAGTCCTTCCACACAAGTTCTAGGGTAGTATGTGGCTCCAATTAGACACTCTATCTGAGCAGCATCTCTCAAATTACAGCAAGCACTGCTCAGTTCCTGTGCTTAATGGCATGGCTACTAGGTGCCATAACTGCCCAAGGAAATACAGTTAATGCATACTTATTTCTCAAGCATCTACCTAGAGGTCCAAACAGCTCATATTACCTATGTGCCTAATCAGAAAAAAAAGTCAAACACTTTCCCTCAAAAGGAAGGAAGAAAAAACCATTCAACTACACACAAAATTTCCATCTGATGCCTCCTTCAATTGCCAGCCTCTCCACTCTGGAGCTTCAAACCTCCCTAAATGGCCACAAGAAAAGATGGGCTGAGAAGCATGTTGAAAAGGTTAAAAGAGCCAGTGCTCTAGCAGACCCCAGGGGGAAAGCTCTCCCAGACTCCTGTCATGGCCAGGGGGTCTAGCTGAAATACCTCCACTGAACACAGCTAGTCATGCTGCAGTGCTGAAGACATACCATTAGGTAAAGTATTCACTCAGATTTTCACCTCTGATCTTATATAACTAACTGCGCCTTCAAGCTTTAGCAGCACCAGAAGAGACACGTACCTTTTCATGCCATTGAAGTAATATTGCACTGCTGTTTTCTGTTGGCTTTTCAAATCCTTTATAAATGTACTTCATTAACAAGTCAATGCCATTTTTGTCTAAGGAGTTTACTGCCTGTTCTATCTCGCTGCTTTTGAAGGAAGTAAGAACCCTAAAGACTACACCCTGGGCCCGTTCCTGCAAAGACAAGAAAGACAGAATCATATCAGATCCAACTGCCCCAAAGAGGAGAACAGAAAACTCTTATCTGTATCTAAAATGTACCCAATAACCAGCATTCAGTGCAACTAACAGGTTAATTAAGAGGTTAGTTCAGTTCATCATGAACCAGGAGGCTTAAGTGTTTTCATTTAAATATCACCATTGAAGAGCACCTGGAACCAATTTTTTTTAAATATAAGTCGTGACAAAGGTCACTGGTCATGCCTTGTGAGCAAGTGTGAAGGGGATATTCTGGGTCAGTTGATTCAGGCTTGTAGCAGCAAGCTCCCCACAATTAAGTCAAATATATTTGATATAGCACATTACAAAATCCACATGTGGTTTCAGGCACATCCTGCCAGTCCCCCTACCTCTTCTGAGTGTCAGGAGTTTGGCATGTCATGGGACTGCTGCCCTTTGACTCACCTGCCATTTGCTCTCTACATGTTGATTCTTACCCCACCTCCTACCCAGTGGAACATCAAATGTACTGTGGCGCACAGACTCTGACTATGTATGAACCTGCCATCATACCGCTGCGTGGACATTGTTGGAGTACCCCTAATTGTTTTGGAAAGCTTCTCAAAATTATTTTTGTCTTTAAGGTTGCACAGAAAAGGTGCAGATATGGCATGAGAAGTGTTACTAATTGGGAATCAGAACATATGTTCATTAGTTCACAAACAGTTCCACACTAGGGTATTGATGATCAACGACTCATATTTTGAGAAAGCAGCCACTGTTCTGAAGTATCCCAGCAATCCACTGCCGAATTGCTAGGGACCCATATGCCAACACTGAAAGCGGATGGAACTAGACCAGGAAAAGCCCAAAGGCCTCATTTACCTTTACTGCTTGATTCTTCGTGTTAACCGGAGAATTCCTTAAGGCCATGTGGAAAGCTCGGAGCATGTCACCTGTGCAGCACAGCAAGTCAAGGATGCAAGTTGTTTAGTTATTCTTTAATTATTAATGATTCTAGAAGGGACAGTCCAGAACCCATGGCACTGGATTTTGCAACACATCACCATCTCCTAAGAGCAACTAAAACAGGAAGAAAGAACAAACTGCAGCAGCCATTCCCTTTGCTAAGACAATCCTAACCCTCATTTTAACGTAGTTACAACCAGGAATATAGGCTTCTGAATACTCTAAATGTCTTCATAGCATATCCTGGAATAACAGAGCAGAGCTGATTTCCAAAGATGATGCAACAGGAAAATGCCAGCAAGTGCATCATGAGGAAAGGAAGTGACAACCACAAGGAAACTCAGGTCAAGGTCAGCAGACCCTCCTTTACTTTTTCCAATCATTCAGGATTTACACCATAATGGCTGAATGTCACTGTGACCTTTGGGCTACCCTGACTTGTTGCAAACGTTGTATTACTTAATGAGGAGCAGAATGAATATTCTACAGACACCAAAATCCTAAAACAGCCAGATGGAGTTCTTAAGGGATCTTGTAATCTGAACACACAGAATCCAGAAAGATTTCCCAATTCTTTCTGTAAGACAGACGTCCAGCATCAGGGCCACACCTCCTACTGCTAGAACTTGCAAAGTGGATTTAGGATTTCAAGGTCAAAAGAAAGAAAAATGTTAAAAGATACGTCGAGAGTTAAAAAAATTAAAAATCTACAACTAAAATCTCAGACTTCACTACAAATCTTTAGCTCAGATGTTATTTCCACCCTGACACATGTACATATAAACCTGAAATCCACAGTAAAGACAGCTTTCCAAATGCCCTGAAGGGGAAATAGTAGGTCCATAATAGAACAGATGTATAATATATGTTTGGATTTGTCAGGCAGTTCAACTCCTTATCTCGAGAAGAGATGGAAGTACCTTGGACAGACACTGAGAATTACCAAGCCCCTGCTGTGGCAGGTGTGCCATTGGGCAGCTAGAGAGCTAAAAAAAAGTTATCTGCAAGTATTCAGATAACACACAGCACAAGAAATGTGGCCTACCTCATATGAACAGTTTTTAATCACATCTCCTAAACCAAAGATGAACAGAATAAAGTATTCAATTACAGGAATAGGTCTGAAGATGACAGCATGCATTTCTGTCACTATCCCCCAAGGGAAGGAACACTTGGTATCCTGATCTCTGCGAATGAAAATGTGCAACTTCTTTGTGCCACGAACTGTAGTAGGACATACCAGCTGGACAAAACAGCTGCTACGCTTATTGGGCAGCAACACACACAATTAAAAAGCTAATCAGATTCTAAAGGAATCACCACCACAAACAGACTTTTCCAGGGGACAGGCCAAGGAGCACTGGTCTCAAATTGCAGCAAGGGAAGTGTAGGTTGGATACTGGAAGTCTCTCACTATGCGGGTGGTGACGCACTGGAACAGGTTACCTGGAGCGGGGGTGGAATCTCCATCTCTGGACTTTTTAAGTGCAGGTTAAACAGATACTTGGCTGGGATGGTTTAGGCAGAGATGTCTGGTCTAATGTCCTGTTCAAAGCACAGTCAACTTCCTGAGGTCCCTTTCAACCCTATTTTTCTATGAATCTAAGCCACAAAACCACATAGCAAAAGTAAGACTGCTAGAGCCTTTCAGCAGACTATGAATTACAAGCAGGCATTCATTTTGCTTCAAGGTCAACTTCCTCTTCATTTGTTATTTTTAAAGCAGTTCACATTGACAGAACATCCTTTGTCAGTTAAGCTGACAAGGCTTCACTGTTACAAAAACAGAAGCGTTCCCACTCACTACAAAACGTACACCCCTGATAGCAGAAAGCCCTTGGTCTCAAGTACTCATGAACTAGGCTGTGGAACTGCGACATAGCAGCATACTTCGAGAAGGAGGAGGTAGGAACATAGATTTTTTTAACTGATTTGCTCACTTCCAGCAATGCCAAATAAGAGAACAGAGGATGGCCAGAAGTAGTCTGCATTGCTGACAACTAACAGGAAGACCCGAAGGATTAGCTATTTTTTTTCCCCCTCTGCTTAAAATACAAGTCCACAGAAGGATGATGATTAAACTATTTATAGCCCATCCCTGAGTACCAAGCTATTCCCAATCTATCAAACCTAAAACCATGCACACAAAAAAAACCAACCAAGCCTGCCATGTAATAGTCAGGGACGTGTTCCTCCAAACACTCACTCAGCCAGGATTACTTCTTGAATGAACTGACTTGGCAAAGAAGAAAGGCACAAGTGACAGCGTCTGCTGAGTTCTGACCAGGAAAAAGGATCAGGTCATGTTACACGTTTCGCTACTAATCAGAGCGTTTGAAGTAACTACAATCATTTTACATTGAAGGGATCTTATTTAGGAACTAGATGACTCCAAACACTGACAATAAGATCCAGTGCCTTTCACCTTGCTATCACTGATTAGAATCCAGCAGACACCAAGAGTAATCCACATCCCAGGGCTGTTTGGTGGGTCTTGATCCAGCCCTTCAGGCAATCCCACAGCACAGAGACCCCATCACCAGTCCCTTTTCACAGCTTCAGTGAAGAAGCCAAACAGTGAAGTCAGCGAGGCACATAAGTAGCATCTCTAAGCTAGAGATGCTTTTTTGCACGTGGAAATTATCAGCCTCTTGAGGCACCAAACACTCCTCTGTGCACCCTCTCCCCCCCAAATCTGTGCTTAAAACAGGAGATCTGCAAATTCCAAAATGAACGGATACTGGTTTCTGAGATGCACAGACAGGCTACAGGCGCTATTTCTCCCACAGGCCCTCCCTGCTCGATAGGATCCCCACGCAGATACAAGACTTCATTCCAGAGCATGCAGTAGAGGAGTTGCTTCGCTTTCATCTGCTGAGCAGGCTGTTTAATATGAGCAATCTGGGTTAGGTCCCAGTGCAGACGGTGGCAGAGTTATTTTAAGCACTTTGACATCAGTTTGGCACAAGTCGCTTATTTCAACACACATCGTTCTACTTGAGAGATGGTTTCAGAAACAGGGTGAGGCAACGGAACGGGCTCTTCCTATACAAGGCTCTCCGTCCACCGCTGCTGGCAACCCCCCGGTTTTGTAACCGAATTAATTCTGGGTGGTTTCCCAGGACCGCTGGCAGCTATATCTAAGATCACAAACCAAGCAAGTTTCCAGCTGCTCTAAAAAGTGAGGGTTGGGTGCTGCATTGATTCACAGGCATTAGGGGCTGGAGGTGACCTTGCAAGATCCCTGGGCAGGAAAGATGACCAGGGCAGAGGTTTGTAACAGACTGCGAGATCCAGAAGCAACTAACAGCCCCATCTGTGCCACAACACAGACCTGGTCCCTGCTGCACCTTCTCAGTCTCTTTTGGACCTAGACGGTTTCCACCCCTCAGACTGATTACAGCGCAAACGGAGCCTGCGCCCCCGCCCGACACGCACCGCTGCCTCCCGGCCCCGTGGCTGGCGCACTGGGCACTTTTCTACCCCATCTCTGCCTGCCTGGGCGCAGCGAGAGGAGGCGGCTCTGCCAAGCAAGGGGGCGAATGTTTTATATCGACCAGAAACGAATCTGCGTTTGAGGCCGGGTCCACAGTCGCCCTTTTCCCTTGGGAAGAAGAGGCCGGCGCCTGCTCGCCCCTGGAGAAGAGGGGAGGACCCCACCCACCACCTCCCGCCGGAAGGAAGGATATTGCCGCAGCAGCGCCTCCACCTCGGGGCCGGGGCCGGGGTCGGGCTCGGCCGCCGCCGCCTCATCCGGCTCCTCCACGAACTTGTTCTCGTCGTACTCGTCGATGTCCAGGCGGCGGAAGCGCGAGGACAGCGTGTTCCGGGCCATGCCGGGCCGGCGGCCTAGAGACGGCGCGGCCCACCCGGCCCGGCCCGCTCCGCTCCACACCTCGCCGCCGCTTCCGGGACAGCCGGAACCGGAAGCCCTGTCGGAAGGGGAGGGGCGGGGCCGGAAGCGATGCGATGCAGCACTTCCGGGTGGGGCGGTCACGACCCGAGCGGAAGGCTGGCTGCAGAACTGCCCTGGCTCCCATGTCACTTCTCACAGAGGAGATGAAACAGGAGGGAAGGGGCACGGAGGCTTCTACCCAGGCTTGCAACCGGGATCCTAAGCGTGCAGCGTGGCACATCACATCACATCACACTGTTTGGTTCTCTGAAATGTAACAGTAGACCCAGTGTCACCCATTGCCACGTCTACGTGATGCTGTGGTACGCGATGCTGTGGTTAGCATGGAAATTTGTCCCCCCTGACTGCCAACCATCAGTGCTGCCAGGACCCAGCCTCGTATGCCAGGAGCTGTGGTTGCTAATGAGAACAGTAACGGGACTGTGTGTGACCCGAATGCCTAGAAAGACACATCTGCTGCTCTTGGCACAGTCGCGTTTTGGAGCAGACCTGCATTTGCTGGATCGCTTCCCCAAGAGCGAACCAACAAGTTACGCAGTTCTTGAGATGGAAAAGGACATACATTCACATAAACAATGCAGGATTTTTATTTGCAATATTTAACCTAGGAGGTGGATTTCATTTAAGATATGACTTTATTAAAAATACAAGGTATCTGAAAAAATCAGAACAATTATTTTAATGTACAAATTCAATAGCTGTAGCACGTTCTTTCTATTTTAATTGGAATCCTAAAAAAACAAAAGAGGGAACAGCCCTTTAGACCACTTTATTTCATATCCACTTAAAACAAGATAAACAAGGACAAATTCAGTTTTACGTCTTGGAGATGTGTACACAACACAACGCATTTACGGTCCCATCGTGCACACCAGGTAACTTTGCTGCTGAAATTTCTTAAAACTTACCAAACAAAACGTTGAATGATATAGTGGGATATCAAAATAGTTCCGATGCATTTATGATTTTTTTTTTTTAAAGAGGGAAAACATTTCACCTACAACCAGAAATACACAAGAACTATATGCAGCAGTATAAATGGTGAGGACATTTCACAAGCATTCTCAATTTGATCCAGGGTAGGGAAATCAAGGTATATTTGCTACAGACTCCATAATACACAATAAATTTAGATAATTTAAAAATAAAAAAAGGCAAGAGGCAGCATTTCAGCAGCAAAGTGCTCAATAAAAAGTATACTGTAGAGGAATAGTACAAGGAAGTGGGGGAAACAGCAGGACGGGAAAAGATCTCAAAGAAAATATGGTGTAGTTGTTCTAGGAGGAATTACACGTTCTGAGTCTGGAACTGCACGAAATAGCTTTGGTTCTCTTGTATTTACATCTTTAAAGACCATGATTGATGCAATATTTCCGCAGCGATAGCAGTAATTCGGCGCAGACCATACTGTTACCAATTTCTCATCAAACATGAATTTATAGCCTTCATGCACTAGCTGATGTGCTCTGCAGATGAGTTTTAAGTTGTTGATATGAACAAACTGTAATATAAAGAAAGAAAAGACATGTAAACATATGCAAGAGTCAGAGATGCTCTTTATACAACAGCTCTGCAACTTAGAACAAGGTACCTTAGGGGCAAACAAGTATCCCACTTACTAAAGTGGTTCGTTTTGCAAATCTGCACATAATTGTCAGCAGGAATCACCGCTAGTTTTACTGTAGATAAAATTAATTAAAAGATTCCTTAGTTGTGCCTCAGACTCCTCTGAGATAATGAGACAGGTATCCTTTTTCATGCCACTGACAGACTGGTTAAGGAACTAGTTAACAAAGGGTACATAATCATAACCAACACAGAAGCAGAAGCTAAAACAGCTCATTTTGAGAAGGAAAACACCACTTTGCATATTTGGCAGTGGGAACACCACTGGTTTTAAAAGCTGGAAAGGCTCTTAGTGAGGTATGTCTAGTACTTAATACTGTCCAATAGTAAACTGCAATGGTGTACAAAACTTTAAGTGAATTACTGTTCTGTCTGAGACAGCTGTGTTGTACACTGAGAAATCATACAACTCTACCTGCACATGCTTGAGGGTAAACGTTTTAGCTGGTGTCAGCACTTCTACATTCTACTTCATGATGCTTTTACCTCATTTGTGACCTTTGCACCAAACAGCCAGCCTGCTCCTCGAGGACTAATTGCCCAGGTATCAACATCCTCTGGATCAGACCAGACAAGGTCACAGAAGGCTCCTTTGTGAGGAATTTCTTGATTGCGTTCAATGGTTCGAATCTGATCCAGTGTCTTGATGTCAGGAGATAGGCCACCATGTACACAGAGAATCTGCTCATCTATTAACTGAAGGAAAAAGGACACAGTGTCAGGTATGGCACAATTTTACTTCTCCCTTCAATCTGACAGCACTCTGCAAGGGAACAGTGAAAGACTACTAATCACTTGAGAGAAATGTCTAAAGAAACAAGCCATGCTTTATATTTCTCAAAATGAGCATAAAACTTACAGCTGCTACTGTGAGCATGTCGAACACTTTGGTACAGTATCTCCAAGCATTAGCATTTCCATATTTGGTTTGGCACTCATCTGTTAAAGAGAGAACCTGTTTTACTGCCTGAATGTGAAAAAAAAAAACTGTTGAAAATTTCAACTAGAACTTGGCATTTCAAAGAGTTAAATATAGGTCACTCCATCACGCAAGAACACTGGAACACAATGAGAAGGCACGTGTCCCACAGCCATCTGCAGCTTCTTCTATGCCTGTTTTATCATGTCTTGCATGCTCAGGCAATACAGACTTGGACCCCGCGTCGACATAAATGAAAGTGCTTTCTCTCTTTCCCGCAACCCAGTAGCTCACTTTGAAAAAAGTCTTAACTGGACTGGCTCAATTGCTGCTCAGTGAAAACAAGTCAGACACTGGACTGATCAAAAGCATCTGGCCTACACAGAGCAAAAGAAGCAAGCTACAGTGACTTTGATTCCTCAACTCCAAAATGTGCCAGAGAAGCCACATCAGGGCACAGACTGCAGAGGGTGTTTTGTTTAAGGGAAACTTTTATTTCCACATTCAGAGTCACTGTAAGAAGCTGAGACAACCCTTTTTGAACAGCCTCTGCTACTGCCTTTAACTGCCACAAGATCACAGTGTGCCCCTGTCTATACAGGCAGCTGAATTACGTAATATCCTTTTCCTGCCCAAATTAAGAGGACACTCAGCCTGCAGTAGAGCTGTAATGAACTAGGTTTAAAACAGCTCTAGGCAACTTGGACCTAGAAAGCAAAGATTTCTTTGCTATCTTAGGACACCATGTCAAAACTCAGACCTATTTGTCCTTGCTGTCACACGCATCCTGTTATGGACTACACATTCTCTGAAACAGCTATTAGTGTCTCTGTCACTTCAGTAAACTTAGATGTCACTTCTAGGAGCATCTACTCCCGCAATATTTAAGTGGTTGCTCTATTGCTTAATTGTGGTGAAGCATCTATCCCTTAATGTCCGTTTACTGCCCTACTCACGACTTACCAGGTAAATCATTTTTGTTATTATGACAACACAGAATAAAACCAGGTCTAATGAGAATCTCAATATTAATTTTACTTTCTAATAGGACTTTACAGGATACCAGAGTACTTCAAATATTAAGCCTCGGCATTCTCAAGTGCTTAACATACACTTATCCATGAAACTGGAATAAAGCTGAAGACCTGCTTAATATTTTATGGAAGATCAGGGACTGGACCCCATTTCCACAATCCACTCTGCCAACAGGAAAGCTATATACAGTAGCAGAAAAAAACAACCAGATGTCCCTAAGGAAGATATGCCTTTGTTAACCAGTCTTACCATAAAATCCGTACACTTGTGTTATCTGCCTGCTTTCATGATTGCCCCGTAAAAGCGTGATACGATCAGGCCACTTAGCTTTTAGTGCAAGAAGGTAGGTGAAAGTCTCGAGACTATAGTAACCTCTGTCTACGAAGTCACCCTGTAAGTTGAAAATATGTATTTGTAAGTAGAAAGCAAGTCAACTTCAATAATGCACACAGTAACACATCTATTTCTAATACCTCAATTTGCCAAAAAGCCTGACTCTGTTTTAGCAGCTCTGAAGACTACTTTATTTCACAGCTAAGATTTAGATTATTCAAAATTTTAGTTGAAAACAAATATTCCCCCATGGTCCTATATTTCTGGTCATATAAGGTTGCACATGTTCTAAGATGCATTCAGGATGTCCTTTTTGTTGGTATCATGAACTACAGTTTTTATTTAGCAAATGCTGTAATTTCTTTCCTTTTGTGAGAGCCAGCACTGAATATTTCATTTTTGCTGGACAAATCAAATGCTGCATGTTATCAGAAGAAGAGGGTGAACAGAGTGGAAAGCTTTATCACATGCCTAAGATGTTTACAAGCAAGAATTATAAATGAAAATGAAAACCAAAAGATAGTTGAAATCCCTTTTAGATCAGTATATTTTTAAAAAATTATTACCTTTTGCATGATCAACAATTTTTACATACCATAAATATATAGTTTGTGTCAGGAACCTGACCTCCAGTTCTGAATAATTCACATAAGTCATAAAACTGTAAAGAAGAGTTTGCACATGTTAAAAATCCGCATTAACAGTAGGCTAATACACTTGCAACAACAATCATCACTTGGAAATAGGAAAGCACAAGATATAAGTTGCCTGAAACAAAGTTCTACGAAGGCTGATAAACAGTCATGACCAGAATGGGGAGACTGCCCTCTGTGCACTTTGTCAGTGATAACCTTCCCCTGCCAAAACAGCTGATTTTACCAGGCACAAACTGCTGTACAGCTGCAAATGCTGAATCAATCCTGCAAGCTTAACAGACGAACTCAAATGGAGCACCACCCTTTTGCAATGAGGCCCCACTAGTACTGAACAGCTCCAACAACTTTAGTCTAAACACCACCACTCTCCAGTGGGTCACTGGATGGGAGAGTTGTTTGGGAATGCTTCTGGGAGGGGCTCCCTTACTACGCACAGAGAAACGCTGAGAAAAATACAAGATATTTTTGCATTTCACTCCAAGAGCAGAGCACACCAAATGCTTGAAGTCACTGAATGTGCACTAGCTAAATCTGGCTCCTCACCATACACCTCAGTTGGAGTTAGCCATCAGTCTTGGAAGAATGGTGGCATCCTGCTCTCCATGGGTGCGGCAGGAAACACACGGGAAGCATGGTACTGAAACGTTACCTGTCCGTGTATATCTCCACAGACCGTAACTGGCGTTGATACTGGCTGCACATTTGATTCTTCCAACAGTAGGTCACACACGTAATCACATAAGCGCTATGGGGGGAAAAAAAGTTACTATGGGTCAGTACATCAGTGCACCCGCATTGTTGTAATAGAAATTAACTAATTCACTGAAATGTTTGTGCTGTGCCTGTAAACTGCAGATTCAGCTCCAAATCACCAAAAAAAAATGTTAACATAATTTGAGATAAGTATATGACAAAGGTACTGGGGACCCCAAGCCGGCCGGACCTCTGCCAGCCTGCAAATGATAAGCCACGGATCCGGCCCCCGGGCCCGACGCAGCTGGCTGGGCACTACCTCGGTAGCCCCCCAGACACAAAGGCTGTGACGGGGCGAGGGGCGGCGGCCCGAGCCTCACCTTGAGGTCGTTCTCGGGCAGGTACTTGCAGAGCCGCGCGATCTCCACGTACTTGTCCAGGTCCAGCGGCGCCATCTTGGCAGAGTGGCTCCGGGGCGCCGGAAGCGGGGCCCGGCACTTCCGGGGAGCGCTAAAATCCCGCCCCCCCGTCGGCCCCTCTCGCAGAGGCCGGAAGTGGGGGGACTTCCGGGGCGAGCGTCTGCACAGCAGAGCGGCCGGGAATGCTAGAAGCGGAAGTCAGCCGTCTCCCCACAGACTTCCGGTGTGCGTGAGGCGCGGTTGAGTCGCCTCGCCTTGCCTCCCAGCCTGCCCCGCGCCGGCCGCGGGGCACGCCGGGAAGTGTAGTCTTCCTGCTAGCGATGGGCCGGGCGCGGTTCGGGGGGCGTGTCGGGCCCCGCGCCTCTCGCTCAGGCCCATGCGGCTGCCGC